>NW_003307552.1:2158081-2226870 GCF_000143455.1 Volvox carteri f. nagariensis | reverse complement strand
ACCCAGTCCACCACCTGGCCTCTCCCCTTCCCCCCAGAGTCCTGGCCAGCCGGAACCACCCAGCAGCTCACCACCGCCACTGTCACCGCCACCACCGCAAGTTCCAGATACTCCCACTCAAACTGAGCCGCCGCATGCGCCGCACGGGCCCAGCAGCCCTGCCGCACCTCAGGCGCCTGACGGTCCATCATCCCCAAGCCCGCCCCCGCTTGCTGCCCCGCCTGGTCCTCGCGTCCCGCCAAGTCCTCGGCACCCACCCAAGCCGCGCACGCCGGCCAAGTCACCCAGCCCACCCCCCAGCCCACCCCCCAGCCCACCCCCAAGTCCTCCCCCCAGCCCACCCCCCAGCCCACCCCCCAGCCCACCCCCCAGCCCACCCCCCAGTCCTCCACCTCGCTTGCAGTCTCCACCGCCGTCACAGCCGCTGCCGTCACCGTCATCGAATTCACTGCCGCCGGCGTCAGTGCCTCCACCACCGCCGCTGCCGCCTCCACCACGGCCGCCGCCTAAGTCTCCTCTGCCATCTCCAGTGTCCAGGCCGCCACCAACAGGTATGTACGTATGTACGTATGTACCTGTGTACGTGTGTACGTGTGTACCCTATGCATGCATGTATGCATGCATGTATGCATGCATGTATGCATGCATGTATGCATGCATGTATGCATGTATGTATGTCACCACCAAGTGTCTTGGTGTGTCTTCGTACATCTGAACCGTGGTCCATGTCCGTATCCGTGTGTGCTCTTATGAGCCGTGAATCGGTGAATGTTAAGGGTACAATGCATGCATGCAGATGAAGTTGCAGATCCATGTTAGGAGACAAACACAACACATGATGTAACTTGTTAACAAGGGGGCTCCGGCTGTAGTAGCTGGCGGCTCCCCGAGTCTCTCCCGAGACGCTGGTGAAGCGCTTCGCGAGTATTTGCAGTTGATACGTGTGCCGTACTGTGCACAAGCTACTATACCGGGGGGTGCAGACATCTGGTCTTAGGACGGGATCCGGATCCGAGGGATGATCCTGGTGATGCTTTTGCTGCTTTTGCTGCTTTTGCTGCTTTTGCTGCTTGTGCTGCTGGACTTCCTGTGGCTGGGGAAAAGCGCAGCCGGTCTGTGGCCTTGCCAACGGCACACGGCACGGCTAGGCAGTATGTGAGAACCGTCACGTCCGCCCTCCTTCAGCTTTATCTGAAGGGCCCACGCAAGCATTATGTGCTAATTGCGCCAAACTTCCCCCCCCCGCACTCATGGGCTCCCGTCTAACATCTCGCTATCCTCCAAAAGAACAGCCCCAGCCATCGTTGTGGGGTTTGCACTGGCCTCCCACGTCACGATGTGTGATGTGTGATGCATGACCACTCGCGCAGGTCCCGCCCGCGAGTACCACTGCAGGAGTCGCAACGGCAGCCTGTACGGCACTGTACTGCAGACCATCAAGCTGCAGCCACCGCTATCCAACAAGGCCGCCGTAGCTGAGTGCCAGAAGCTGTGTGACCAGGCGGCCGATGACTGCTCCGGGGTGAGTAGTTAGATTAGCCTTGAGGACCGAAAACAGCAGCCGGGGAGGGGGAATACCTTTGCGAACAGGAGATTTCCTTGTCTCGCGCTGGTGGGTATTTGGGGCTGTGAATCACAGGCCGGCAAGGCCGCTGTGCACGGGTGTCATGGCTTCGGAGTCCCATAGCTGGTTTGGGAGCTCACCCCTAAGAAAGCTACTTCCTGGGGACACATGCGGAAAGTTACCAGGCGGGATACGACCAGCGGTTCTCTTGCGGCGGCTATCTTGCCCCGGCAAGGCATTCATTCATCCACACATTACACCTGTAATGGCCGCGGCAAGGGGGTTATATGTGGCCACCTTAGGTTCTGTTCTTCTCCACAACGCCTGCAGCCCCCCCGCTCTCCGCACCGATGGTGCGAGCGTGTGCGTGTGTGTGTGTGTGTGCGTATGCGTGTGTGTGCATGTGCGTGTGCGTCTCTGTCCTCTCCCACCAAGGCATCTGACGGTGGCTTGTGTGCCTCGCCCGCCATGTCACGTGTTTCTTTCTTTTTTATTTACCCTTACCAACTCGCCTCGCTCCCCCACCCCGCCGCCACCCTTCCGCCCTGCAGTACTACTACAAGACCACCGGCTTCTGCACCCTCATGACGGGCCATGTAGTGTTCTCCAAGCCATATCCCGCGGATTTCTACGCTTGTATCTTTCACGGCTACAGCCCGGCTGCGCCCGAGGAACCCGTCCTCAGCCCTCCTCCCCTCCACCCTCCGCCGCCTGCACCAGGCCTTCCGCAGCTACCACCCTCCACTCCGCCACCCCTTCAACCATCACCCGCACGGACACCTCCGTCCCCTCCATCACCGCGCACACGGTCGCCTCCACGGACCCCGAAAAGTCCCCCACCATCACCAAAGGCCCCGGTCACCAAGCCGCCGCCGCCATCGAATCCCGGGGTGCCCGGTGTACCGTCAACTCCACCAAGCCTGCCGCCGCCGGAGAAGCCGTCATTGCCGCCGCCGCCGCAGGCAATGCCTCCACCCTCGCCTCTTTCGAAGCCACCCCCAAGGCCCAGGCCAGCTCGCAGCCCGCCACCGTCGTCCTCGCCGCCTCCATCCCCTCCGCCATCCCTGCCGCCGCGGCTGCCTCCGTCGCCGCTGCCGCCTGCCCTGCCTGTCCGCAGCCCGCCGCCTACGCCTTCTCGTCGGCCACCGTTCCCCGTTCTCACTCGCACACCACCCTCCCCGCCGCCCCGTTCGCCACCTGCACCAGGTACGTGAGAAAGGAGAGGGACGCCGCTCTCTCCATACTTGTCATCACTACCAAAAAGCGATGCTACGCGCCCATCTGGAAGTTGTGCAAGTGCAGTTTATAGGCCTCCTGTTCAGACATCGTACCAGCGTGTTACTCCTGTATCTAAATCGCGTTTACGTACTCCTACTTCTTAAGCTGTCATCATTTGGGACTTGTCCGGGTCTTGTGCCCCGCTCCTATTCCTCGCTTTCCCTACGGTGCACCATAATGGGGTTCGTCTACAAGCCCTATGTTCGCCGCTTACTGTGTTCCCTCTTTCTCACCGTGCGTAATCCCGTCGGGTTTGTGGAATACACAGGCTCTAGTCGGGTGTACCGCTGCAAGAACGAGACCAGCGTTTACTCATCACTTCCGGTGCTGCGAGTGTTGAAGCTGTCGCCGCCGCTACGCAGCAGCGCCGCCGTGAAAGAGTGCCGCCGCCGTTGTGACACGTTCGCGGGTGGCGCATGCTCCGGGGTGAGTGGGTGACGCACCTACCAGTGCAAGCTACCACAGGGGCCTATCTGTATAGCTGCTTGCCCGTTTGCCTGTTTGTCTGTCAGTCAGTCAGTCTGTCCGACTACGTAGGTTGCACCCGATGGCCAGTATATTCTGCCTTCTCGTCTCCGTCCTTCATAAGTTTTGTGTCCGCTATATAGTAGGCTTTCCAAGGGCCTCAGTTCTGGTCGATTTATTCCTGGCAAAATATTTGCTTTCGTCTTTCTAACTGTCGATTGGTTGATCGTTTTCTCGGTTTTCTCGATCGTGCAATGGGTATGTTGGTCGGTCAGTGATCGGACAGTCAGTCAGTCGGTCGGTCGGTCGACACCGGTCGGCCCGTAGATCAGTCTATCGGTCGATCCGCCTCTCGGTCTGTCGGTCTGTCGGTATATGCGGGCTAACAAACGCACCTGCAGATGCGCTGGAAGGTGTATCTGTTTTGCGAATAACAGATCCGTACTAGGCACGGCAATTTCATACGAGTTCACCACCCACATTCGTACAAAGGCCCACGCAAAAGCGCACTCATAAACAGGTGTTGTACATGTGTGTACTCTCCCCAACCACTGGTTGACTGGCAGTCAAGCCCCCGCTGTGCCCACCACCTCCCTGCCCGCCGAACTCAGCCGGTGCCAAGTTCCCAGTCCTCTGTGCACCGCACACCCATCAGGGAGTGGCCATCCGGTGGCCACTGCCCGGCTGCTCCCAGACGGCATCCCAGATGACATAGGGCAGTGTCCTGCCACGAACACATCTCCGCACGGAGGTGACATCCTGCCGATGCATGCACAACCTCACTCACATCCGAAATTCCCTGTCATCCCCACGTATCACATGTACGCCATGTCATGAGGAACATTCCGCCGATATTTGGTTTCTTTCCTTTCTTCTGTACGATATCCGTACAGGAGGCCTACTTTCCGCCGACATCATGTCACAGACGCACACAGTTCATCCACCCGCACACATCCCCGCTTATGCGTAACATACGTGTGTATGACACGTGTGTGTGTTTTTCCCTTCCCGCAGTTCTTTTACAAGAACACCGGCTACTGTACGCTGATCGCCGGCGACGCGCGGTTCAGCGGCAAGCTCTATCGCTCCGACATCATCGCCTGCGTATTGCAACGGCAGCCATCGACGCCGCGCTCGTCTTCTTCCCCTCGCCCTCCCCCTCCCCTAGTGAGGGGGTGAGCGACCGGGGACGTAAAGGTTCCCGGAGCCGTATTGCATACTATCACCACCATCACCACCATCACCACCACTTCCACTGCTCCTCAGACAATCGCGTCTTCCACGGACTGTGACTTCTACAGCCACCGATGACGAGCGATCCTGCCATCGCTGGCAGCGCCACAGTCGCCGTACCTAACATCTGAGAGCTGTGTGTTCCAAAATATGGCTGCTGTGGGTTCCGGAATTCTTCGGCGTATTATTGGGAATGCCGTTTGGAGGCAAGGAGGCTGGGGTGCGGTGCAGGATTGCCACCAGTCGGCATGCAGCTGGTTTCGCCCCTTCAGCCACGGACCCTCCCCCCCCCTCCCCCTCGCTCCTCCTCCTCTCCTGCAGACGCCCATGAACGCGCCTAGCCTGGGTTTTCCTTCTGCTGTGCCGTGCCATGTAAATGTCAGCATCGGGCATGATGGCCACCCAAGCGAGCGCGACACAAATGTTTCTGTCTTGACGTGGCTGTAAGCTGTATGTGCATTATTACCTTGTGTGAAATACAGTTCGTTTGATGGCTTACGTGTTGATGATGGAATGGGATGGTAACTTGCACAGCGAGGTCGGTAAGGCCGAGGAGTAGTCCCGTTGCCGCACCTACCCCGCCAACGTGCGGGCCCCTCCTCACTCCTCACTCCCACCAGGACGCGTTCTCTTGAAAAATTTAAAATAAAAATACTTTCACTCCTGCCAGGAAGACTTTTGACGTTTACCTGCGCTTCGGCTTGGCGACTTATTAGCTCTAGTTTGTTTACTTGGCGGGTCCCTTTCTCCCCTGCATTTGTGGTGCGCGTGGCCTAGTTTAGATGAGCAGCTGCAGCTTCTGCTACTGCCGCTGCTGTTGCCACTGCTCATGTCCCCGTGTGTTGTGAGGTAATCTACTAGCATATGAACTGGATTTGCAAAGTGTTGAGGAGGTGAGACCTGAGGCCATCGCTTTTCTGCAGCCGTGCGTCGCAAGCCGTCCGTTTGCTGCAAGAAGAACCTGGAATAGAGTGAAGGCCGGTAGGAGGGAGGAGGAAGGGGCGAGGGGGGATGTTCGGAGGGATGAAAATGTACGTAGGGCGTTGCGAGCGAGGGAGGACGGGGGGGATGGGGAGGGAGCCGCATCAATCCCAATCTGCCTGCTGCCGCGGGGCCTATCCATATTTGTGCGGTCGTGCTTTTGTGAGCCGCAGGTGGCTGGGACCCCATCGCGGTAGAGTCAGGCGCAGCGCGTGCAACTGCGTGCTGCTGCTCTCTTGCAGTACCGCTCAGGGGGAGTAAGGGGACTCGGGGGACTAGCCTCGCATGTCAAAGCGGTGGTTGTGATGCGGCGCGCGCCACGTGAGGTGGTGGTGGTGTTCGCAGCGGACCAGCGCGATGATGGGCCCTTAGCGAAGGGGTATGTATGGAGGGCAAAGTTAGTGGCAAAGGTCCGTGGACGGTTAGCTATGTGCCCCAAAGATGCGCCCTAACGCGTCTCATCCCGTCCTGTCCCTCCTCGCCCTAGCCACATGACCAAAATGCGGAGGATGGCATACCAGGTGGCAGCGCTTGCCGCCCTGCTTCCGGAGCTTTTTACCTTTTAACTGTGCGTGTGCATCCGTCGGATTCGGTCTTGTAGCCTCCTGGTTTGTCTGTCGATCTGCCGGCCTGCCAGCAGCCTGTGATAAGCTTGTCAGTGTGTGTGTGTGTGTGTGTCTGTCTGTCTGTCTGTCTTTCTTCAGACCTGTGTCTTATGTCTGTCTTTGTGGATCTGTCACTGTGCCTCTGCCTGTGTGCTTTTTGAAGAATTGACTTTGGTTGGCGACCTCCCCTTTCCCGCCTTGTGTGCCCTCTCCTGTCTTCCCTTCCCTTTTCTGGCACGTCTAGCTAACTATTCTTTCGTCCGGGGTGAGACCCCCGCCCGCCTGGGTACGCAGAAATATTGCATATTGACTTTTGCTTTGGATGGCAGCCCTGGGATTGGGGTCTTTTATGATAATCACACCTCTGATACCACCCTCGCCGCTCCACTTCTTACTACTATCCATATTGGCACTGTCTTCATAATACACTGCCCGCACACACGCGCATGTCCCCGCGGCCTTTACCGTCGTTTTGGTTTCGGCTGTTGTGAACGCGCACATGCGCACATGCGCACATGCCACCTATTCAGCACAAAGCTCCAAGATACCTGGCCTATAGGTCGCCTGCTGCTGCACGTATGTGTAGCAAGTGGATCCACCTTTGGAAGGAATATCTCCAGGGCAACCTTTACACGTTGTGTGCATATGAGGCTGAGCCATAAGAGCACGAGAGCGTGGCGTAATGGTGTTCGGGGCCCGAGCTGCTGGAATTACAACAAAAACTGACAGGCGGGCGCGAAGGAGGGCCTGGGGCAACTTACCGCTTGCCGTCATACTCTACTGTGTTGGGCGCGTGAGCGATGACAAGCAGTGGAGCTGATCCGACATGTTGCGGAATATGCAGGGCGTGCGTATACCTGTGCACATGAGTTTACGAGCAGCGAAGGTGCTTGTTGCGTCTTTGCTGCGTCCGAGCGCTCTGGGGATTTTTGGTATTGGGGGGGGGCCGCATTAGGCACATGATTTTGTAAACGTTGCAGTACTGTCGTACATATGGCGCGATGGATCTGGATTTCAATACCGTGCGTACAGCGAACTGCCGGTGTGGCGATTGCTCAACTACCAACTCCTCTCGACCTGTCTGGATGCTTGCGTGCATGGATGAGGCTAGGCAGGAGCCTATACTGGCAATTACTTGCTGTGCCGTTTTAAGCATAACGAGTACCGACTTTATGCGAAACACGGGGTGGGTCGCACCGTGATACAGCAGCTGTGGTACTGTGTACGGGCTAGGTACATGCGACTTGCTGTATGTTCAGGAAACGCAACGGCAATAGCTAAGTATATATTCTGGTGCTGACAAGACCAAGATCACGCACCTCTTCCCACGTTGTAACGAACCGGACTGATCTTTGCACAAAAGGAACTCTATGAGCGCTCACCTCGATCTCCACAAGAGCTCGCTTTCTTCAAGAGACACACACACACATACAGACACGCATTGGATGCCCCGAATTCGTAAGAACGCAGGATGCTGTTGCAAGAAGGTGATATAGGAGGTGATGACCGGACGAACAAAGTGTTGACGCCTCTGGACGGCCCTCACTGTCGAGTGGATGTGCGGCGGCCGATTCTTGGCCCCTGTGGACTTACAGTCGTCAACTGGCTGCTGCCCGTATCGTACATCTGCCAGCTCCTAAAAGCACCCATGACAGCGGCACTGGGAACCTAACCTGGCCCTGTTGCTAACGTATCAGCGCCTGCTGTATGTGGCAGCTGTCTGTGGAAGCCTGTCTGTAGAGGCGGTTCGTATCGTTCCCCTCGTCAGCAAATCTCGTGCCGAGAACGCCCCGAGGGTGGAGGTCCCGGTGGGGGAACTCCCACGCATCCCGGAGTTGATGCGTATCAGCGCGCATAGTGCCATGTACGTACATACATACATACGTGCATACATACGTATATGTGTGTGTTACGTGTATACCTACTACCTACTACAAGTGGTGATGATTTTATGGAGGATTCAGGACGCAAGGTCGTTAGCGGCACCCCACTCCGGGCATCTCCGCAGAGGGCCGCCCGCGAGACCCGCGAGAGCGCCCCTCTAGGGGTACATCTCGCTCCGATATACTTTGGAACTTACTTAAAATGTAGAGTGGAAGCCATGTGGTTGCGACGGCACTTTCCCAACCGCGGTGTGATCTCGCAATGGGCAGAATGCTCCCACCCTTGCCCTCTTCCCCCCACAAACACCCGTCACTGTTGGTATTTTGCCACGTGTGTGGGGATACAAATCCAAACGATGACACTCAAACGAGGACGGGGGAGACGAAGGGATTGCGGGATTGGCCCCAGCACGTGTACGGCACTCCACCGTGATGCCCCTCGTCCCGACCGTCTCTTCCCCCCTCTCTGTCTCTCCCTCTCTCTCCCCCCTTCTCTCTCTCTCTCTCTCACACACACACACACACACGCACACACGCACACACACACACACACACACACACACAAAAACCAGTCGATGTCGCCCCGCAATGTCACATATGCTTAGCCTTACATACAACAGACGCACATCCGCTTACAGCGGACCGGGTGCCGCTACAGCACACGGACCCAAGTGGGCCCTCTGTGGAGCCGCACCGCGGACGTGACGGGGGGTGACGGGGGTGTCAGGGGGGGGAGAGGGGTGCAGAAACCCGCACGATGGCGGTGACGGTGACGGGAGCATGCCAACCCAGGATGACATCAGGACGGGTTGGCCAAACCCCTCAACCCACGCCACGCCACCACATCCCCACCACCACCATGGCATCAACAAGACCAAGAACAACACCTGCAATGACGGCACCAGTTTCCAGATTTTTCGTTAACAGGATAGTCCAAAGTGTAAAACTGCTTTCGGCGCCAACAGCGCACCCCCCGATGGTAATCGGAGCTGTGGGCTCGGGGCTTTGTGAACATTTTTTTGCAAAGCTCAGATGCGCGATGAGGGCAAGAGAGACGCCAAGCCGGCCACAATTCTTCCGCTGCCGCGTCGTCCTCATTCGTACGGGTCCTCCTCCTCCTCATCATCATCCGCCGCCGCCGCCGCCGCCGCATCACGATTAAAGTTACCGCTCTACAGTGCGGCGCGCGACGCGGGGAGAGGGAAGGGGGAGGGGAGGGGGGGCCTCCAGCATTGACAGCGAGTAGGAGGGAGGAGTGGGGAGGGCGCTCCTAGCTGGCGGCAGCAGAGGGGGCGCAGCTGAAGTATCCGGGGGAAATACCCGGGGGTTCATTGGGAGGGGGATGTAGCACGTGGAAGAGGAATGCGGGTTCTCAGTCGGGTCACACAAGCGCCTATTTAGGAAACGCCTGCGCACCTTTCAAGCATAATCCCCTGATAAGAATCCCCCTTTTAAAGGGCGGGGTGGGTCAGAAGTCCCACCACCTGCTCTTTCCTAAACGCGCGCAGGCTTAAAACCCCAGCCCGACCCCTTCCTGCCCCAAACACCCAAACTGCCCCAATCCCTCCCCCCTCATAGACACATACATACACACACACGCAAACACGAGAGATGATGGATTCCCGGACCTGGGAAGTCGCTCTCCGAAAGGCCGCCTCATCCCGCTGGTGGTACGGCAGTGCCGCCTGCCGCTTGTACGTCTCCCGCAGGTGGGCCACCTGCACACGTGTGTGCGAACACAGTGTACGAAAATCAGCAAGAACGTGTGAGCCCAGCACACACACACACAAGGTAGAGCCGTCATCACCCCGACACGGATAGCGGTAAAGCGTTACGGAGTTCCGTCCGGGTTTCAAATGCCCGCCTAGTGTTTGTGCTTGTGGTATGTTTGTGTTGTTGTTGTTGTTGTTGTCGGTGTCGGTGCTAGTGTTGGTGTTGTGTTGGTGTTGTGTTGGAGTTGTGTTGGAGTTGTGTTGGAGTTGTGTTGGAGTTGTGTTGGAGTTGTGTTGGAGTTGTGTTGGAGTTGTGTTGGAGTTGTGTTGGAGTTGTGTTGGAGTTGTGTTGGAGTTGTGTTGGAGTTGTGTTGGAGTTGTGTTGGTGTTGGCCGCCCCGCCCACTTACCACCTCCCGGTACGACACCGCAGCCGAACCCGGGGAACAGGGGGCCTCCGCATCTCCCTCGCACAGAGCCAGCAGCTGTGGATCAACAGGCATAGGGTTGGGTTGGGTTGGGTTACCCCGGAGGTGATGGAGGGGGCCCCGTAGGCCCCCCATGCAGGTAAATATCACACACCTTGCCTCCCTGTCCCTTGACCTCCTTCCGCAACTCGCTGATTTGGATGCGTCGCTGGGCAGTAGTCGTTTCCTTTTATGACTTTGGGTTCTGCACCCCATACCATACATCTCCCCCCTTTCCACCCCCCATACGCACCATCCCGACCCGGCCCGGCCCGGCCTGACCTGATTACGTAACACCGCCACGTCAGCACCCACAGCGTGGAGCAGCGCCGGCAGCAGCCCCAGCACCAGGGGGGGCCCCGGACGCCCCCGCCCGCCGCCTGCTGGGCCTCCGCTGCTGCCGTCACCCCCCTCTTCCGCACCCGCCGCTTCCTGATCCTCCGCCGGCGAGGATGGAGGTCGACTTGAGGTGGCTTGGGTGGCCTCTGGTGGCTGGCTTGGGGCAGAGCCCGCCGCGGGCTCCTCAACCGTCCGCACCCGCTCCGCTTCCTCTCCCTCCTTCCGATTGCTCCGAAACCCATCAGCTGCCAGATCCCTCCCGCCCGAGTTTCCGTTGTCGTCCTCCTCCCCCTCGTCCTGCTTCTGGTGGTGGCTGTGGCTGTGGGTGGCGGTCTCCGGATTACCGTCCCCCCCGCCCGTGAGCACCAGCAGCATGTGGTAGGTGCCCACAGAGCGACTGCCTGTGCGGAGCGGGGGAAACAAACGTACTTACATACAGATGGATAGATGTATAGGCAAAGACAGAGGGGCAGACTGACAGACAGATGAACAGATAGGCGCCGTCACACAGACCCACAGCAGGTGGGCGATGACGGAGGTAAAACATAACGAGGGTGTGTTAACTCTGCCCGATTGCGGGAAGATGGACTTGCTTTGCTGCTGGGAAGAAGAAGAAGAAGAAGAAGTCGCCAGGGTCGCCCGAACCGCAAGTCTGGGTCATCGTTTCTTTTCCCGAACTCCCCGTACGGCATTAATACGGCAGAGGCAATATGTACTTGCACCGTTTTGTAGCTGTTTTCAGCCCAATGGGGGCTACACGGCTGGTGCCCAGTGCTGGGCTGCTCACCCATCGCCTCCGCGGCCCCCTGCGCCTGGCTGAGGGCCTTACGGGCACCAGCAGTGAACTCCACATCGGACGGACGCAGACGGGAGCTACTCACGCCGCCGCCACGGCCGCCGCCGCTGCCGCCGTACACCATGGGCGCTACTAGCCCCGTCTGTTCATTCAGCCACTCCCGCACCGAGTCGACGTCGCTGCCGCCGAGTGACGCTACCAGCAGCGCCGCCGCCGAGCTGGCGGAGGATGTGCCCCCTCCGGCGGCCGCCAGGATGCCTAGAAGGAGCTGATCGGGGCCGGCGAACATGCAGCCCTGCCGTACAGCCTGTTCCTTGGCGGCGCGCAGTGCTCGAGTGGTTTCGTCGCTGTACGGCAGGTTGGAGCCGGCAGATGGTCCGGGAGTCGAGGCGGCTGCTGCGACATAGTTAGCGGTGAGGGTGGTTGTGGTGGTTGTGGTGGTTGTATTGCAACGCGGCGGCAACCTCGCTGACGTGGCAGCCCTGGCGGCGCCTGGGGAGCCCAATGCCCTGCCGGAAATCCTTACAGAACATGTAAAAGGGGATGAGGATGGTGAGGAGAGGGAGGAAGGAGGAGAAGGAGCGGGCCGCCGTGACGGGAAGGTGTTGCGGCGGCTGGGGATGACTGCGGGGTGGGTCCTTAGGGGCGAGACGGAGTCGCAGCCTGTAGAGCATGACGTAACGTGAGTAATATGCAAAGGTACTGTCTGGTTAGCGCGGAGACGCTGCTGACCGCCTGCGGGGAGGCGCTCTAGCCCTGGCTTGGTGGCATGGCAACGCAGCGAGCGGCGAAAGCGGATATCTTGGCAGCGCAGCGAGTCAAAACAGGACTCGAGCATATTCTATGTTAGGTGGATCAAATTATGGCTATGGTTGGAGCAGATTGCGTGGATGTGGGCGACGCGTCGACGCAGTGAGCAGCCGAAACTGTTGCTATCGCAAAATTTCGTCAATCCAAGCAGCAATGCATCAATCTTGGAGTCGTTTGTGCTCATGCACAACTATCCAAAGAAGATACATTAAACTACCACGGGTCTTGGTTGACCAGTTTTCGGTCTTTTGGTGCCGTACATCAGCATGAAAATAATTGACGTCTGCCATACTTATAACAGTGGATATGCATGCGCATATCCAACTACGACTAACTGCGCACCTACATCGCCAAAAACATGAACACTTGTCGCTCCATTTCGTCCCGGAATGCGTCCTGCTCGCACTCTCGCGCTCCAGCACGTCTTGTTGGAGCTCGCAGCCGACGACCAGCGGTGTCAGTTCGGGCATTGCTAAAGGCAGTAAGTGCCATTCGTGGACGGAGAGCGCCGTTGTCTGGAAGTTTCGACGCCCGACGGCTGCTGCGAGTGTAACGGGAACAGGGCCCAGGACTCCGCCGATGCTGCCCAACTCGACTATTTGAACAAATTTACCTCCACTGTGGCCCAATTGATCCATCTTAATGCCGCCCGACGGCGTGGCCCTTAAATGACACCCCGACATCCCACAATTTGGAAACGGGCTGTAAGGCCATCCGAAAGCCAGCCTATAAACCCAAGCTGCAGGCCGCTATACTGCTCCTATTCTGCCACAATTAAGCATTTCCTTTTTCCTTCCCACACCTTCTCCCCAACCCGCCGCCATCTCCCTTTTCTCATGCCCTTCACTCCTTACGCTATACCTCCCTCTCCCACATATCCACGCCCGCATATCCAAACCCAAACACATACCCACCCGCCTCCCCTGCCCCTCTCATCCCCACAGAAAGGTCCCTTCGCGGATCAAATTAGCTGGAGTCAAACCACGGACGAGGTGTTGGTGGAGGTGCCCGTGGCGGCGGGGGTGCGCGGTCGCGATGTATCGTTCGAAATCCACCCCCGGCGGCTGAGGCTGGCGGTAGAGGGCCAGGCGGTGCTGGAGGGAGGGTTGGCGGATGCGGGGGAGGTGACCGTGGACGGTGAGGGAGAGGTGGGAGAGGGTATTTGCCCGGCGGGTTTGAAAATGGCGGGAAACGCGCCGGGGGAAGGGGGGCCCTGGTCACCGCGGTCTTGTATGCATCACATCACCACTCATCCACCAAGTACCACCACCCCCTTCCCTCCTCCCCCCTTCCCCCTGTCTTTCCCCGGCACCAGCCTCACTCGCTCGTGGTTCGTCTTCCCCCCTTCCCCCCCTAGCTTCCTCCCCACAACCATTTCCCCCCTCTCGCCGCTTGCCTCTTTCCCCTCCCCCCTGCCTACGTCCCCTCCCCCCTGCCTACGTCCCCTCCCCCCTGCCGTCCATCCAGAGTGTTTTTGGACTCTGGAGACGCGGCCCGACGGCTCCCGCTACGTGGCCCTCACCCTGGCCAAGCGGACCAGCGGCTACATGAGCTGGGAGGCCCTCCTGGAGAGCGATAAACCGGATTGCAGCTTCACACACAGGGTGTGTATGCCCGGGGGGGGGGGAGGAAGGGGGTAAAGACGAACCACGGATGAGTGAAACTGACGGAAAGGGGGGATACGGAGGGGTGATTGAAGGGGGGGAAGGAGAGGAGGGAACGAGGCCGTACAGGCCCGTACAGACCCGAACGGTGAGGAGGGTAAGCGAGGGGTAAGGGATTACGGAGGGGAACTCTCCGTGCCCCGTGCGAGGGATAACCAGCCTTCACCTCGGGGCCGCCTTCCCCAGATCCTCTGCTCATCCCTCTTGGCCCCCCTGCTAATCACACATACATACGCACATACGCACGTCTACAGACATGCACACATACATACATGCACACATACATACATACATACATACATACATACATACATACATACATACATACTCTAGGGTTAGGCACTACTGGTAACGCGCGGCCATTGCCCCCGGGAGATCCCGGGATCGATACCTATCAGGGTGGAAAATCTTTCCGATGGTGGAAAGTATTGCGCCCCTAGTTCATGGACGGTGGTGACTTGGGATAAAGTTAACCTGCGACCAGGAATGGAGGTGGGCCGCTGTCGACCCGGCAGATTCCGTTGGATGCTGGTGGTGGGTGCGGAACCTGAGCGATCCACTGAGAAGTTGACTAGGGTAACTGGAATGAGGGTGCCCCGCAACACCGAGGAAGGCAGGGTTTCGCAGAGTAGCGGCCACGGGTGAAGATATACCCCCCTGTTTCACACATCATACATACATACCTTCACAAAGTCACTCGTATAGCACCACCCTTCAGGTCCTGCTCAGATCGCTAACACACACGAACACATGCGGCCCGCACAGGTGGGACTCAAGATAAGCATTGCGGGTCAACCGGCCGGTACGGTGGTTTGCGGTTTGTACGGCAATGTTGTACCCAAGACGGTTGAGAACTTCCGAGCGCTGGTGACCGGGGAGAAGGGCACCTCCCCGCGGTCCGGGAGGCCGCTGCACCTCAAGGGATGCGGGTCAGTAACCTGTATGTATGTATGTATGTATGTAGTTTGTATGTATGTATGTATGTTGTACGTGTGTTGGGGAAAAGATTTGTTGGTGGCCGCTGTTATGGGTGCCTTGGGTGTGTGGGTGTTGCCGGGCCCTCTCTCGCCATCTCATCCCCCACTAAGGCTGTGTCTGCTACTGCTGCGGCTAACTAACTGTTGCTGCTGCTCTCGCCTGCCCCCTCCCCCCCCCTCCCCCCGCACACACAACACTCACCCGCGATCGCAGATTCCACCGGATTATTCCCGGCTTCATGTTGCAGGTACGGCAGGGTACCGTGTCCACGTGTGTGTATATGTGTATGTGTGTGTTCCCGTGTGCCTTCATCCCAATGCATGCCCGCGTGTTTGTGTGTGTATTCGTGTTTGTACTTCCCAAACGACACGAACCCGAACTCGGGTTGTCCTTTTCCCCCCTTCCCCCCCTTCCCCCGTTGCCTTTCCCAGCCCCCCCTCTTCCTTTGGCCTGTCCGCCCCCCACAACGCCCCAACAAAAGCATAGCCCCCGGTCCGTTTCTGACCAACCCCCCGGGTGCCCTCCTCCCCTGGCCCCCGCCCCCTTTTCCTGAATCCCCGAACACTTGAGTGTTTGCTTGTTGCCGTAATGCGTCGTACACGCCTGGTCCCCCCCACCCCCGCTTGGGCATCTGGGGAAATAGCAGTGATGCGTCATGAATTTGGACTCGTACGGCGGTTGGTTTATTTTGATGACGTTTGATGACGTATCGACACGATACAGTTGCTAGGCTTGCACCTCTTAACCTCCCTTTCTCCTTTTTGCATATCATCATCATCATCATCATCGTCCCTCCCGCCCTTTCCCCCCTCCCCCTCCCCCCGCTCCAGGGAGGGGACTTCACACACGGAGATGGTACGGGCGGGGAGTCCATATATGGGGAGAGGTTCCCGGTAAGGCGGGGAGAAGGGGTGTGTATGTGTATGTACGGATGTGTGGAGGGGGGTATGAGGTTGGGCGGTCCGGGGGGGGAGAGAAAGGCGTCCTTCTAGGGCGGCTTTAGGGTACGGGTGTATGGCCACGTGTGGGGTCCCCCGCTGAACGTGTGTGTATGTTGCTGCGTGTCCTTATTAAGTCCCTCCCCCCAGGATTCCAACCTCCAGACCGCAACCCCCTCCGTCGCCCCTCGTTTTGCTCCCTGCATGTAACGCTCGCCCCCTTGTTTACCCCCTCCGTCTAAACACACACACACGCACCCCACCTCAGGATGAGAACTTCAAGCTGCGCCACGATACGGCGGGTTTGCTGGCTATGGCTAATGCGGGACCCGACACCAACGGGTCTCAGTTCTATATCACCCTGGCACCCCAGGTGTGTCTGTCTGTCTGTATGTGTGTGTTTTGAGGGGGGGTGGGGGGGTAGGGGGGGTAGGGAGGGAGGAGGAAGGAGGTTTGCGTGTTATCTGTTTGCCTTTGTAACCCCACCTCTCTTTAGTGTTTCCCCCGGCTCCTCTCCCCCCGGACCACCCTCCTCGGCCCCCCTCCCCCCCTGGATCAGCCTCATCTGGATGGCAAGCACGTGGTGTTCGGGAAGGTGGAGGTGGGTATGGAGGTTATTCGTACAATGGAGAACGAGGGCAGCAGCAGTGGGCAGGTGGAGCGACCCGTGGTCATTGAGGACTGCGTGGAGGTACGGGGGCGGGTGTGCGGGTGTGAGTGGGGGGGGAAGGAGGCAAACCACCAATTGCAGGGCGTTTAAAGAGGGTTTGATGTGTAGCGGTGTGTGTAGGGGTGTGTGTATGTTTGTGTGTAGGTGCGCAATGTATGTATGTGTGTGAGAGACAGTGGAGACATGTTGGGCGGATCGGCGGGTAAGGGGGGTTCAAAAGCTGATGTGGCTTGCGCGCGTGTGTGTGTGTGTGTGTGTGTGTGTGTGTGTGTATGCAAGTTTGTGTGAGGAGTGAGGATGGTCGGTGAACTGGGGATCTGCTGGAAGGTGTTGATGGAAGGGCTTCTTGTACACACTGCACTATCACTCCCCTCTATTCCCCCTCTCCCCTCGCTCGCTCCGGTATCCGCGTCATTAGCCAGTGGTTCGTCTTAGCCCCCTCTCCCCTCTTTGCCCCTTCCCCCCTGTCCTTGGGATTTGTTGGATTCTTCCAAGTCAGTCGAGGTGTGTCGTACTGCCTTCTCTTCCCCACCCGCCCTTCCCCACCCCAAGCATGTCTTTGTTTCTATACCTCCCCCTCTCCGCAGCAGCACACTCCCCACGGTTTCCCCCCGGTCCCCCCACGTTTCCATCCCACGTTCCCCCCAGTTGCCGCTAGGGCCGCAGGAGTTGGACCGGTTGGCCGAGGAGAACAAGATGTTGAGACTCAACCAGGCTACTGCCTAGCTAGTGGCGGGGGAGGGGAGAGAGAGGGGGGGAGAGGGTTCGTGTGAGCGTATTTTGTAAACCTAGCAGCATCTAAAGCATGGACAGCCGCAGTAGCTGTAGCAGTAGGGCCAAGACGAACGCACACTCGGGGCCCACAAAGAAACACAACACGAGAGCTCGAAAGCACACGATAACGGAAGCCTTCAGCTAATCGATTCTTCGACATAGAGACATACGTACATACTGGTTTCGGATCTGCTTTAGCAGAGTTTATACGGGTGCATACGCGTAGATGGAGCCGCCAATACGGATGATGTCACATCGCCAGTGAATTGACGCCCCTGCTGAAGCCATTACTCAGCGGTTTGTGCGTGGTGAATGTAATAATGTTAGTAGTAATAATTTGCTAGTAAATCTACTCGATAGGCAGCGGCTTTCTATTCTCGCTCCGCACTTTGTGACGCTCAGCTTATCGACGCGAAGATATAAACTAAATACGCAGAGAAACAGTTATTAGCGGCGTATGTGTAAGTACAAGTAATCAGCGTGCTGCTGTCTGCCTGCTGCTGAGCTGGAGCTGTAGCAGCTATCGTCGCGCCGATTTTCTCGCATGCATGGCACATACAAACAAGCACCATAGGCGTTAGGTTGCTTCCGTAGTATCCTGCACGAATTTGACGACCGATGAGGACAGGGAAATACTTGCAGATCAGCGCTTAGGTCTATGCGGCGTAATAATCGTGTGTGCATGTATGGGAAAAGGATGGGTAGCAGTGCAAGTACATGCATGTGCGATACCTGTGCGTGGCTGATGAGACCTCAAGACTTTAGCAGCATAGCATCGGTGTGGCATGGCGTTTCCATTTCCACGTGGAAGGGGTTCCACACCAGAGAGCACTCAGGAGCACTCTGCAGCAGATGACATATGTCGCCAATTGCTTCCGATGTTAATTACGTTGTCACTTATTTTTAAAATACGTGCTGGAAAGTGACAACGTAATTAACATCAATCTTCTTCTCGCACAAGCCAAAATAGATTTACCGGTGCTGCCGCTGTATGTGTAAAGGGTTACTAATTATCATAGTCATCAGCTTTCGTAGCTCACAAACTCCATCAAAAATGCTAAGTTTAGCTTACAGCAAATGTACACGTCCCGTTTTGACAAGTTGGGTGTCGGCTTCAAGGAAGCCGGAAAAAGGGCGGGGCCCCTCTGCATCCGTACAGGCCGGTAGCAAGGGTGGCAAGTGTGACAATTGATGGGTAGTGTCAACGCGGTGGGAGATGTGCTTTGTTGCAGCAGTGCTGATGGTGTGAGAGCTAAGCTTGCACCGGCGGAATCGTCAGCACCGCCTGCGGGCTCCACGCGAATCGCATCCATCCCGGGTGCATGCCGCATGGACAGTGCGGCAGACTGCAAGTCGGAATGCCCGTGCGGGCAAATGGTAACGAAAGCTGGGTGAATTTCGGTGCTGTCTGTGATGTTTATCCCCGAAGCGCCAGCGGCCTCAGCAATCCGCCCCACAGCCGCGGGCTTCATCGGGGCACACCGCAAGTCTCAGGAGGCCCCGTGCATTGGCCAAAGTAAATGTACAAACAAGCAGCTTGTGTATTTCATAGAGAAATGAAAGCAAATTATGTTGGCCTGCTGGTGGCAAGTCGGATTGCCCATGCCGGCAAATGGTAACACAAGCTGGGTGTTCGAGTTATCATACGCCGTCATCTCAGAATTCCATTGTGAGATACGCGGCAGCTTTCGGGATGAAATTTAGCGCGAGAGGCGTTGATGTGACTTTTGAGGTCGGTGAATGGAGGCAGCTAAACTTGTTTGTGCTCATACGGTCTTTGTTAGCTACATGCGAGATACCTTGCAATAGAGAATGCTGTATAGTACCGATAACGCGTTTCAGCCGGGTGAAATATTATGTTTGGTCCGTTACACACTCAAGGCCTGGGAGTTCGAGTTATCATACGCCGTCATCTAAGAATTCAAATATAAGATACGCGGTACCTTTTGAGATGAAATTTAGCGCGAGAAGCGTTGATGTGACTTTGGCCTCGGTCAATTGAGGCAGCCAAACTTGTTTGTGCTCATACGATTTTTGTTGGCTACATGCGAGATACCTTGCAATAGAGAATGCTGTATAGTACCGATAACGCGTTTCAGCCAGGCGAGATATTATGTTTGGTCCGTTACACACACACACACACACACACACACACGGACATGGGCAATCCTACAGGTCGGGGCCCCCCTGGGCGCTTCGCGCTGGGGCCCCGCCCAAAAACGTTGTGACTAACCCTATGCTTGAGGAACAGCGTGCATTCACGCGATCTGGGGTCCTGTGTGGTCAAGTGCGCGGAATCCCACCATGATCTGTCTCTACCGTGAGCTATGTCGGAGGCCACTGCATTTCCATTGGGCTAATCTTCTTCTAAGGTTTTGGAACTCCTTGGTAAAGAGGCCCGAGTGCAACCGAGCGTTCGTTTCAGACCGTGCACTGGCGGTTGAGGGTATCACTAATCGGTGGTCAGGGAAGGTCCGGTCCTTGCCTTCCTAACCAGAATGGCTGCTTTAGACCTTAGGGCCTTCAAACACGGGGATTTGGTTGCTCATTATGCTACCTTAAAGCTGCTTATCAAGACATCCTAAAAGGGTTCTCTAAGCGGACCGATGTGTGTCTGTGTGTGTGTCTGTGTGTGTGTCTGTGTCTGTGTGTGCTAACATTCTTTGGCCGACCCGCGGGGGTTTTCCCACCGGAGTCACCGGACGGGGTTATGAAGGCACATGCCGTATCTGAACCGGATGGGGGGATCTCCTAGTAAGGGGGCAAGGCTGAGATTGCTCGCTCACACCTGGGCTGTGATGCCGCGGCTATTGCAGCAAGTGCTATTGCAGCAAGTGCTCATGCGTTTGTTGAGAACTGGAAGGTTAAAAATGGCCTAATGATTGGGAGCGTGCCGCGTGTACCCACCGAAGGCATTGTGACTGCGGAGTTGTCGAGAATGGGCTGCATGTCTTGAGTGAATGCCCACCGGCCTATGGGGCCTTCGAAGTGAGATATGAGCGGGCAGCAGCAGCAGCAGCAGCAGCACCGGCTGCAGTGAGGGGGGAGACAGCAAATGCTGATAATAGCTGATGAGACACCGCCTCCTGGAGCTCATGCTCGTGCTCGCGAGGTGCATTTTTGGGTACCCTTGTGATTTTCTTCCACTTGGCGCTGAACATCCCACAGAGAGTGCTCGCTCCCGCACCGCCGTACACACCGCCGTACACACATACATACATCCTGCGAGCTGACCAGGAATGGAGTTGATTCGGCAGACTCCGTTGGATGCCGGTTGTGGGTGCGGAACCTGAGCGATCCACTGAGAAGTTGACTAGGGTGACTGGATGAGGGTGCCCCGAAATACCGGGGAAGGCAGGTTTCGCAGGGTAGCTGCCACGGGTGAAGATACGAACCCCCTGTCCCAGACATCATACATCGTACGTACACTTATACACAGTCAAATTACAAACACACAGCAGCACACTACCGCCGAGCGTTGTTGGGTAGCCACCACCCCCAATGCTGCTATTGAAGTAAAGGCTGATATCATTTCAACAGATACCGTTAATCAAAGATAACAACTTTTGTGAACACAGCCGCCACCGCTACGGTCATCTCCTACGTCATCCTGGCTTTTCACATCCTCCTTTCTAGCACGCACATTCAAAGAAAGAGGGGTTTAATAAACTTATGAACTTGCAGAGACCACATGTACATATTTACATACGGTTGCCCGTATATACACGTGCTCATTGTCACCGGCCCCGCGGCACCTCCACCGCATCATCCAATGGACCCGGGCAATCACAACCAGCAGAATTTATAGCTAGCTTCCGCACGCAAACACACACCCTTTGTGCTTACGTACACACGTGCATACAAACATCAACAATCTGATGGTGTAAATGAAGACATCCATCCGGAAAGCTGTATGTCCTGGCTATGCCGGGACTACATACGTATGCATGGACAGATAGGCCCTTCAATATAGAAGTTCGGTAATTTAGGACTCCATGCATATCGACCCGTCCGATTGATAACTCATCCTGCATGATAACGAAGGGGAAGCCAACCACATGCCTGATCAGAAGTCTCTTAGAGCTTGCTGAAATATATATCATGCACATTCTGTGATTGAATGTGCACAACGTCCACCTGCGTGCCTGGTAGACATGCATGTATGTATGCGTGCATCGGCCGGTTACCAGGGGGCTTCCGTCGCTTCTCCGTCCCGGTTTGCGACCGGACAGACAGGCGGACAGAGACACACCCTAGCTCGACCTAGCTCAGTCAGGGGATCCCCGGCTAAAAAAGCTCTTTGTATTTCCCCTTTAAGGATCAGGTGGGTGAAGGTGCACCTTATTCTCCATAAACACAAAGGACGTGTACCCGACGCTTTAAAACAAGCAGGCATTGCGGAACATCCTTTCCGTCTCAATCGAACTAGCTGACGATATTTTCGTTTCCATTCGTTTTTCTGTCTTCCTCCTCAAACTGGATCACCCCTGAATCGCCGTGGGGGTTTCCGTTCCCCAGCCACGCACCCAACACCCACGAGTCAGTCTCCTCTATTGTCAGATGCGCGGCAGGACATTGGCCTTGAAGAAAGAGTTTGCCGCAACGTTTCCAGCCGGCTTGTAGCGGCACACCACGACCGCACAAGAACCGCCTGCGTCGGTCGCCGCACCGCAGCCTAGCGTGGTACTGGACTTCCACACCACCTGGGTGAAGTGCCCGATGTTGCCAAAGTTGGCTTGGTTGTCGGTCCAGGGGTTGTCCGTAAACTTGTAAGACCTGATCTCGCCGTACCAGGTCTTAACGGCATCGTTGCACTTTAATGAACCGAACGTCAGATACAGGTTCTCACCAAACTGGCCCCCGCTGGTGGCGTGTTCTAGACGGCAGGTGGGGCTAGTTAAGCCCTGGGCCCAGACCTGCGCAGTCACAAACACATACATGTCACAGGTTCTTCGCCGTTATATCCTTCTCCACATCGCTCATCATGCAAATGCATGAAATGCAAATACATGCACACACACACACACACACGGCGGCTTGGGTGTCATCGTACGGCGGTTACAGGGGTAACGTGCCGCGTGTGATGCCGTAGGTCGACTGTCCACACAAATCAAGTGAGGAGAAGGGTGATAAAGCTGGCCGCGAGAATGATATACATATGCGGATAATAATAACAATAACAATAACAGTAATAATAATAATAATAATAATAATAATAATAATAATAATAATAATAATAATAATAATAATCGTGCAGACAGAAAAGACGCGCAGCTCGACTCCCAAGGCAATAATAGTGCTAGCTGAGGAGGGAGGAAGGAGGCCGGTTGTTGCCGGTTTGGGGCTTTCAGTGTATTAGTTAGGCGCTTGGCGCTGAACACCTAGCTCGCTTGCTCGCTGTCTTACCTGGGCCTGCTTGGCTAGGGTCTCATCCCAGACCATTGCGGGGCTGCTGTGGTTCGCTCGGTACGCGTTGTGCTGCGCCAGCACTGCAGCAGCGTCCGGGCAACCTGCGTGACATCGCACATGTACGGATGGATGGTCATGATGGCCTGCTGTGTAATTTACCATGCAAGTCGGTGAGCCGTCCTCCGTTAATCTGCCATTTGTGTGTTATGCCATACATATCTTATCCGCAAAGTAACGGAATAGACCGCGATGGAGGGGGGCTTCCAGATATCGTGAGCCCCAACTCGGTGCGCCTCGCTTCTATTTGTAGACGCGGCAGGTGCTGTCGCTTCTGCCAGGAAGGTAAAAATAATTGTCAACTGAATCCGCTCCTTGTTGTAATAGAAAGGAATGGCGCCAGCCAGCCAGCCAAGCCAGCCCTTCTGTGAATTTGTGCTAGCTTTAAGCTAGCTAGGGGAAGGCAACAATAAAATCGGCGCCCAGCTGCAAACGAATTCCGCCGCCTTGGTTGCCATGCCGAATACACGCGGGGTGCGTGTAATGCAACAGCGTGCAAGGTACCGCACCACCCATTTGACCCACCTGTCGACGATTGAGATGATGAGTCCACTTAGACCTCATGTATACACACACATCTCACATCACAACACAATATGCAACCGTCAGACGCGTGTGGCTGCCGGTCTATCTACATTGCCGTTCGGGATGCATCCCATAGCTCCCTCGCATGCATCGAAACCGCAGCAGGAAGCACGAGCCGGTCCGGTGGCCCCGGGGCGGAAGAGGAACTCTTCAAGCGCGTCATTCATCCAACGGATGAAGCCGCAAGGGGATAGGTGGCGGGGAGTGCAGTCCTAGATCCCCGGGTACAAATAGAGCCCAACTGTCCGCAGTACGGGGTTGCAAAACTAACTAAATGCACGCATGTGTTCACACAGCGTTTGAGCTACCAGCAGACGCACCGGCTGTGGAGATCACCGATGAGGGCGACGGCGAGGGCGATGGGGATGGCGACGGTCGTGGCGAGGGAGATGATCGTGGCGGCGGAGGTGCTGGTGGTGGTGGCGACGGCGGCGGTGGTGGTGGTGGCGACTTCGGCGGTGGTGGTGATAACGACGGCGGCGGCGGTGACGACTCATCAATCTTGGTGTAAAAACAGATTCCCCTGGACTGTACCAAGGGTGCCAGGGCGCTCTTTAGCCACCCGGCGCTGTTGAAGCCCTTGCATTTTGGGTCAGCTAAGCAGCGGGTGGCTGCCTTTCCGAGTGCGAGATTGGATATATTGTTGCCGCGAACGTCCACGTCGGCCGATGCAGTGTAACCTTCATAGCTGGCGCAAGCTGCGGTACACCACATGGGAGCGTAGGAATAAGTCAGGAACGTCCACACAACAGGCGGGAGGGAAATGCAGGAGGGAAGACGGGAAGACGATGTATACGCGTCGCCCACAACACAATTAGCTATCACCTATTTTCTTTTTTGATTCTCTTAATTGGAGGGCTTTTCAGGCTGAGGCCTATTTCAATAATAATTGGGGGTCCTGAGCCTTCCCTTTGGTCGCTGTTTTGACTGGTTAATTGCCATTACTTGTCTCATCTGGGTGATTGTCTAGTTTGTATATTAGTCTCTAGTGCAGTGCACGGCCCGCTGGCCCGCTGGCTCTACTCTTCGTGAGTCTGGAGCCCACTGTAACAACCACACACACCTAGGAGTCAGATTTCCTAGTCTAAGTCCGGCCCACCTGACCCGTCCGGCAAATAGTCTGAGCCATCGACAACCAAATGCATCAAATGATCCGCGATAACCGCCAAGGAGTTCCGTTTCGAGCGAGTTGACGTTTTTTGTGCGTTAGCATTAGTTTCTCAGCGATTGATAATCGCCGCCTTCTTCATTTCCTCGTCTGTATGTTCCATTTAGGGTGTATTTCCAGTGCGGATTAAGGCCAGGGATTAGCCCTCTGTCCTCCATCGATACGTGCTCAAACGGCTAAGTTGTTGGCAAACTTACCTCGCCTTTTCAACCTTTGGTTCCCTTATGGAACGAAACTATGTGCTAAGCTCGTACCAAGGACTTCCGTGCCCTAATCCCCGGCCTTAATCCGCACTGGAAATACACCCTTACTTCCGTGACTTACAGCCGACGCACCTTTCGCGCTCAGACTTCTCGTTTGGAGAGACACCAGTACAAATAGAATCATCTAGCTTCAATCGAGTAAAAGTATGGAGTTGTCGCACAGGTTAGATAGTGTTTCCTTAGGGTTTTACCTGCCCTCTGCCACAGCTCTTCACGGCATCCGCATCACGTATAGAGCATCAACTATTCGCGAATTTTTTTATGTATTTGCTGTTCGTTTCTTAAGTCTTTGCAGTGAGCGGCGCCGGGAATCGGGCCTCCTGCCCGTTTCCCCCGTTGTATACCGGTATGCGTTTCGGTGTTGCCATTGGACTAGATCGGGGGCGTTAGTCCAGCCCAGAGGCCGGCAAACCGGTTTCTACGGCTGCGGGAGGGCGTAATTTCGGTCAGTAAACCTAAAAACAATTCAAAGTCAAACACAGAGTTCCAGTTCAGCGCGTGGCCCTACGGGCCCCAATAGAGGCCGCAAATCACGTCTTTTGGTCAAATTTCGGTCATTAGAGACCCGCAGCCTTACGGGGGCTTAAGCCGAATTTCGGCTGCGGTTACTGTGGTACTGCGGACCCGCAGTACCCGCCTTATTTGCCGACCTCTGGTCACCAGTCTAAGTCCCTATCGGCCACTAAGGTCAACATAGAAACGTTGTTTGCCAACTGTGGGTTTGCTATTACAGGTAATCAGGTTTGCCGCCACCTGCAGGATCCGGATGTATCTGGAGCATCTTACCTACACTGCTCAGACGCCGCTAGCACGCGCAAGGTGTATTAGTCCATGCATGTATTATATAACGTCACCGTTGACACCTCTTACCTGTCGGCGCGAAAGCTTCCTTGATGTACAGGCAAGTCCCAGTCGATTTGGTCATGGGAGACCAAGCCCGCTTTAGTTGCCCGTTAGAGTTGTAGGCGACGCAGTTAGCGTCGTTTGTGCACTGCGTAGCCGGTCTGTTGGAGGTTGTAATGGTGTCTCCTACGTGATCCATGTCCGGGTACACCTTGTAGCCTAGGTTCTTGTTACAGGCTGCGGCAGAGCAAGGAGGAACAAAGGATGGCCGGATGACACATGCATATGCATGCTGCGCGCTGCATGATATATGCGCGTGCAGGATTAGGAATCAGGATCGACGACTCAGGATGTCAAGCACCCGCCCCGGCATTCCGTCCATTGTTGGCGAAGACAACTAAAACAACCCATCCATACCGATTTTTTTTAAGTACCGTAGCTCGCTAAGTAAAGGCAAAGTAAAGGCAAAAAAATGTGAGAATACAAACATCAAAGGCTCTGTTCTTACGAACCGAAACAAGGGAACAGGAGGAACAATTACGAACGGACTGCACTCTACCCTCTATGCAAGCAGCAAGCAGACTTTCGGGGATGCCAAAGCAGACAGCTAAGGTTGCTGATGCGCATGCAAATCCACACGCTTCACAAGTGAAAAGCCCGATGGACAGAACGAATGAAGGAAACTTACTGGTTTGGTGTAGCTGCCTCCGTGCCGTCCCTCCATCCGAAAGCACAAATTCGCTGGATCCGGAGTTATCTGCATCGGCATTAAACAACCAGCAAAAATCATGCCAGCTCGGTGCCGGCGGTTCCAACAACCTCGACGGGAAACGGCAGGGGCATCTTGCATTATCGTGTCAGTGCTCGATAGCCTACGGCTATTATCACCTCCTAGCTCCTGCCCAAGTCCAATAGCCTCAGCTGGGGGAATTGCGGAGCTCTGAATGATGCACAGGAATACCGAAACCGTCAGCAGCCGCATCGGCGGGAACATTTGGCTCAGCGGCCGGGTCATGGCGACAAGCCAGCAGCAGTGGCCAGATGCTATCGTTTAGCAGACCCTTGAGAAACAGCTCCCTGCGGACGATACAGGGTGCCGAGGGCCGCAGCGCTACGTTAACGGAACAAGCAGCTAGGCGCGTTTCTCGCTGTCTTAGACACGACAAGGCCAAGGCAATTGTAAAGTAAATTGATCGCACAATAAAACTCGAGAGTCGATTCAATAGTTGGTTTCCGCCCTGCCTAGTCCGTGCGTGAGGAGCATATCATACAGACGAGGATTCCTCTTGCAAAGATCCCAACCCAGCACGACACATCACAAATTTCGGCATAATTGTATTTTGAATATTGCGCTCACTTACTTGTAGTTGGAGCTGTGTAATGCCGCGGGTATCGGAACCTTGGTAAGCCAGGTCGAAGGTTGGGAAATAACCAATGAAATGGAAGCCTTAATAAAACTTTCTTGCTCCCAGGTTATTAGCTCACTCGCCCCATTTCCTTTTATATTCCTGCATGTTTCTGTTTTAGTCGTACTTAGCTCATCTTTCTCACAGTCGTCAAGTGCTTTTCTCTAGCTCAGTCCCGCTAATCTCTGCGACGTCTGTAATTTCGAGCTGCAACATACATCCACATAGACGAATATACGCATGCTCGGTAGAAGCCGTCATGTATCCCGAAAAGGTCAGAAAAAAGCACGAGGCGGGCGCCTGCCACATCGTCCCATGCACACGACGCAGCCTTCCCAAAATTCTCCATAAATTAGCGCTGATAATTCTAGATAAATAAATAAAAACTTTGACTGACCTTTTGCATCCATGTTACGTCCCTGTGGGTATATGAGCAAAATTATTTGAATCCAGACAGACATTAAAGAACAGCGCACCTGTGGCTGTAACAATTCGTCTTATTATATTATAATAATATGAGCTTAATCGTTCTGCACGGCGCGGTGCAACGTTGATCCTTACGGCTGCCGCTCGGAGGTTTATCGCGCAGAACTCAGCAGGGGCTAATGATGAGCCTTGACGTCAATACATAAAAAACAGAATTTATTTAATTACGAATAATTATACTTTGATCCCATTCATCACCCAAATCTTAGCCCCAGCGCGCCAGCAGCAGCAGATGCCTTGCAGCACATTGCAGTAATGCCCATGCAGGCACGCTATGATACCTTGCGCAAATATCTGTATTGAATTATATCTCCCTAGCGCGCTATGCGCATGGCGCGCTCAATGCATTCGGCCGCTGTACATAATGCTTCAAAAACAATGCAAGCTTAATTCAATGGGCATCCGCTATACAGAAAGGTTTACAAGGCCATAACCCACGTATCTTAGGCCGTCCCACCACAAACGCAACTAATTGCATGAGACGTGTGCCACGCTGCGTAACAAGTCAGACATGCAGCACATACGTCGCTGCCGAGCCACGACAGCTCTGTGAGCCTAATTTGCGACTTTGAATTTGGTGATTGTATTGATGGTGTGGTGGTGGTGGTGCGCATGTGTCGTGTGATGGGCGACGAGTGGTTACGAGTACTCATCATTCCTTCGCGCGGCGCTCGTGGATACACAAAACAACCTAGGTACTGAACTCTTATATGCCATTTATTCGTCCAATGTGCGTCAAGCCAGTTAAACCTGAGCAGAACAAGCCCGCCGAAGCAGCGGACACTGATGCTACGGCGCTTCCAGCACGAGCTCGTAAAAAACGGAGTTAAACCTGGAGAAACCCTTCTCCTGCTCGCCATATTCTGCATCGAAAAGTAAATTACCCTGCATTAATGCGCGGTCATATTTTACCTGCTCGCATGCCGTTGTTTGGAGGGTTCTTGCCAAGGAGGAGATGCTGTCGCACCACCCCTGCATGTGCTCCGTGTCCGATGCGCTTCCGCAACCCACGCATACATAGATGACGTGGCTCCCGTTGCAGGAGCGGAATGTTAACTGGTGGGCGCGTGTGCCTACCGCGAGCATCCTGAAGGCCTGAAGGCAAAATCTGGAGCACACATCCGATCGGTCAGAGCACGTCTTGCTGGACTGTCCGGTGTACAGCGAAATCAGACCTGATATGGATTTCACACGCTTTGAGCATATGAAGGACGTTATAAAGTGGGAACCTGAACGTCTGGCGAAGATGCTGGAAAGTATGTGGTCCCACCGCAACGCTTATCGTTCCCTTGGGTCGTTAGTATCCTTCATCACTTGCTTTGTCTGAAGTGCGAGGTAAGAGGGTACTTACGTAACTCACTCTCTCTCTCTCTCTCTCTCTCACACACACACACACACACATACACACATACATCTCACACATACACACACACACACATACACACACAGATACACACACAGATACACACACAGATACACACACAGATACACACACAGATACACACACAGATACACACACAGATACACACACAGATACACACACAGATACACACACAGATACACACACATACACACACATACACACACAGATACACACACACATACACACACATACACACACATACACACACATACACACACATACACACACATACACACACATACACACACATACACACACATACACACACATACACACACATACACACACATACACACACATACACACACATACACACACATACACACATACGCCATGTGCCACATGGGCGTACCAGGCTGGCTGGCATATTGCCAGGCTAGCTGGCACATACATACAGCGTTTTTTTTGCGGAATATACTCCGAATTCGGAATAAGAAATTGTTCGCGGTCCTGAAAATTAAGGATACATATACTAGGGTTTGGCACTACTGGTAACGCGCGGCCATTGCCCCCGGGAGATCCCGGGATCGATACCCGTTAGGGTCTAAAATCCTTCCGATGGTGGAAGGTATTGCGCCCCTAGTTGATGGACGGTGGTGACCTGGGATAAAGTTAACCTGCGAGCTCACCAGGAATAGAGTTGGGCCGCTGTCGACCCGGCAGATTCCGTTGGACGCTGGTGGTGGGTGCGGAACCTGAGCGATCCACTGAGTAGTTGACTAGGGTGACTGGATGAGGGTGCCCGAAATACCGCGGAAGGCAGGGTTTCGCAGGGTAGCTGCCACGGGCGAAGATACACCCCCCTGTTTCACACATATAATGTTCCAACCGTACAAGTTCATTCCTCCAGCCAAAAATGGACTGTCCATGCCAAAGCCGCTAGGATCTTACAGGAGACATATATGTTAACCATATCATAGTACTTTAATGCCATGGAAACTGTTAGGAAGGTCACGCCCGAAAGTCAACGAGGAATCGGACTGTTTCTGACCGGACCAAACGCTGCAAAATATTCGGACCCGAAGCTCCCAAAGCATGGCAGGCCATTAAAGCAGATATTAAACTTCACTGAAGCCATTAGCGACGTTAACGAAGAGGTCGTAGGCAATGTGGACGCAATGCTGCAGCCAGCCGACGACAATGACGCCACTCCGGTTGTCAACAGCGAGCGGGCCAAACGTCAACGTTCTTCATATGAAGACAATCGCAATGGGCCAGGAAACACGGGCGTCGAGGTCAATGGCAGCAGCAACCCCGGCGCTGCAGCTAAGACACCTAACCCCACACTCCACGGCACAAAGCCGCCCCGACCGCAGACACAGCGGGTCGTGAAGGGGCAGAGCGACGGCGCATGGCTGGAGAAGAAGGACAAGCATCCCCTCAAGTGGCAGCTGTACTTTGGAGCTATGTTTACATGGGCGCAGTGCATTACGGCGGATGTGAGTAAGGGGGAGGTGCACGACATGGTGCGCTGCGGCCCATGCTCCCTGCACAAAGGGCGCGAGTACGTCATTGAGTGCCGGAGGGAGACCCTTGCATCACACGATACCTCCGCCGGGCACATGAAGGCTGTCAATGCAGCTCAGCTTCGGGAGGGTGAACTGGCACTGCAGAAGCTAAAGATGCAGAGCCTGGCGCAGCTCTTCACGCCCGGCCCGGTAACTCCGAGGTGGAGCAGGCCCGCCTGCAGCAGCTCCGCTTCCTCTTCTGGCAGCTGGTGTGGGCCGCACCATGACCGACTACAAGGTCGCTAAGGACATGTTCAGGCTGCTGCACGTCCGCAAGCGGACAGCTGGACAAGCACCTGGCACTGCGCGTGCGCATGTTCATGTTCACGCAAGACCTTTACGACCAGCACACGTTCCCCTTTGAGGTGGCACTGGAGAAGTGGAAGGCCGTCAGCAGCAGGGGCCGGTACATAATGAACCGCTAACTAGCATGCAGCATCAACAGCAGGGGCTGCAACCAACCGCAGAGGTTGCGTTTGGCGGTTCTGGTTTGATTGCTGCTGTGCATCATTGCTTTTGCAATCTGGAAAGTCTTGTAGTGTTATCTTTCAACGTGATGCAAAACGAACGATGGTGAAGAACTCTATTCGATCAGTGCTTGAGTAGGGGTTAACTGGTTTGTGTTTGCTAAAAAAAACACGTGCGCACCCTTACTTGGTTATATACCGCTGCTAAGATCAATTTCAGCTTGGAAAAGGCTGCATGACACCCACCCTTCAGTATACTTGACGGACTGAATGCATGCAGTATTTCGGCCCTCTCCACATTCCTTTAGTCTGGGTCTCTCTCTCTCTCTCTCTCTCTCTCTCTCTCTCTCTCTCTCTCTCTCTGTATTTGTGTGTATGTGTGTGTGCTACATGGTCGTGGGGTGCGTTCCCCGTACCTGCAAACCGCCCAATACGAGCCGAGGGCTCAAGGGCTGCCAGATCGCCTATAAGTACCAGTCTGGATCTGGAGGACTCACATACAGCCACAGCCACAGCCACAGCCGCAGCCACAGCCACAGCCCCACAACCCCACGGCGGATCCAGCCATAAATGCATGCGTAAACCGAGCCGGGGTGGGTCTGTTTTACCCCGTGCTCCGTGCCCTAAGACGGCCATGGATGACCAAACAGTGCTCAGTGTGCCCGGTATGTGCGTGGTGGTTTCAGAGGGCTCCAAGACTTACAAAGAGTAGAGCCAGCGCGCCAGCTGGCCCGGTGCCAGCTGGCCCGGTGCCAGCTAATATCCTGGACCCCGGCCTAATCAGGCAGCTCATATATTTTGTTTTTATCCTTGTTACGTGGTTGCCTCCTGAGTACGGAGATGTTCAGGCTTTTCATTGAAATTTTGGCTGACATGGTTGCCGAGAGGGATATCCCTCTCGGCGAGGTAAGGCGAACCACCGATGGTTCGCCTTAGGGCGCCTCTCGTAAGGTAAGTGGCGCCCCTGTTACAATGCCTCTGCACGCGGACGGCCTTAGACTAGTTGCCCCCTCTAGCCGTTGTATGCAGTCCTTGTTGAAAACAGACATTGTTTGTGAGTGTAGCTCGATCTTCGGACTCAGGCCTAATACGGCCTAATATCCGTAAATGTGAACTAATGGTGTTTTCGCACTCAGCGGAGCTCTCGCAAATGTCTGCCTCAATAAGTGCAATACGTTCTGCATCTTTGTGGTGAATCGATACCGGTTGCCGTGCCCGTCACCGCCGTGCGATATCCCTTCAATGTTGCTGTGAGCTAGGCATTTGGCGCGGTGTGTGCCCCGCGCATATAAACCCAGAAATCGGTTACCGGAAATCGGCACCGGTACGGTTACCGCTTGCTGAACCCGTTTGCTGAACCCGTGTCAGCGGGTTCGCGAGGCTGAACCTGCTTAGGTCGCCTGATTAGGACTTTCGCACCATACCAGCAACTGAACAGAGATTCGCTCCATTAATAAGCTAAATTGAGGCTTCTGAAGGATAGATGCGCTATTTGATCTGCTGGGCATCGATCCAGGTTGCAACACGTATACGTGGTCTGGAGCGATGCCTTTTTTTGTTGTATTTATGTGTGTACAGGTACGTATTAAACTGATAAGTTAGTCATATTTTTTTCGCCTTGCCTGCTGATTCAGATTTCGACTTGCTTCCTTTGCTCAAACACTCTTACTTAATAACCATCTTGGCGCAAAATTGTGTGGCGTAAAAGTGCGTCTTAAATGGTTGGTTGCGTGTATATGTGTGTCACCTTACATGCGGCCCTGATGCCTGCCGCGCGGTCCAAGGGCTTTTTGAAAATCTTCCGACAATACCTCACTACGGTTAAGCAAGCACAGTAGATGCTAGGCCCCAACAATGGTAATCGACTCAGGCGCGCTTCATAAAATCAAAAGAGTCTAGCAGAGGCACTTGGGCTTTTAATACTAAATACGTTGTCTCGCATTATACAGCTATAAATAGGTGATTGAGACGACCGGCATCAGGCTCAGCAGCGACACCCGCTCCATCCGGTGAAGGATACGATTGAGTACGTTGCTCATCTAGATTGCGCCATTCATGCCAAGGAGGTTGCGTGCACAACCCAAAGGCCCTTGCCGGCCGTCCCTGCTGCCGTAGTCCTTACAAGCCAGTCACGCACATGATGATGCGCACGGCGCAAATTGATGAAGGGCTTTCGAGCGCGCACATACTGCGTAGTAGGCGGATAAGCCTTTGCATATTAATCAAACTACCTAAATAAGCTGTACAACTTATGGCGCGCTGCCGTACATGGCAACACCTACCCCAGATGACTTCACCTCGGAGATAGCTGACAGCTTGTGTGCAGAAAGCTGCTGGGGCAGCGCGCAATATCGCACACGCAGAGAGAGACCTACCATAACATACACACACATGCATACATACGCGCACACACACACACACGGATACGCAAGCACACGCTGGTGGCTTTATTTTGCCCACCTTTATCGCACTACTCGCACATACATCATCATGGCAGTGTTACCTGCGCTACAAATCTACTGGGAGACGTAGCAAAGCATATGCTCCCGCTAGCTAGTGGCTAGCTGGCTTCACGACGGAGAGCGGTTAGTTGCCGAGCACCCCTTTGCCAGCATTGCCGTACCCAATGCCTCGTGGAAGGGGCGGTACGTATGTAAAAAGGACTTGCTACTCATCAAGCCAGCAGACGCTCTCGCTCCCCGGTGCCGTCTGATGAGAGCTTGTTTGCTGCATCCAGCAACCAACCAACCGACTAACCGACCAACCAACCACCTTATGAACAGTTGTACCGCCAGAATGGTGCCAACCCTTGAATAATGGCAACTGACGAATGGACTAGCAAACAAGCTAATCGAGTAGCTAATTCAGTAGAGGCATGCAGCAATCAGTCATAAATCCATGTAACCAATAGTTCAATCATAAATCAGATTAACGAGATTTAGTGTTGTTGTTTGAATACTACCGATACCGGTACGTGTGCTACTGCTGTGGGGTACGGCTGTCTGGCTGGGCCGCTGGGCGGGTAGTACGGGTAGAGAGTGCACATCATCTACCCAGACTGCAGGGTTTTTATGTACAGGCAGGAGCCTGCGAGGGGGATCATGGGGCTGACGGCCGTCAGCGTCAAGCCGTCGCCATTGAAACCCATGCAACGTGCGTTGGCGGTGCAGGCAGTCGCCGCGTCGGCTAGAAGGCTGTACTGCCCGAGCAGAATGTTCTTGAACTGGCTGGCAGGTACGGCGAGGTCGACGCCTGAGATCACGCTGAATCCCGGAATTGCCACACAACCTGCACAAAATATAAAACGACAGTCGATGCCAGAATCGGACAAATGAAGGTCTTAGGATCGCGCTTGGTGCTCTGCGTTCAATGTTTGCAGGAAGGCGATTAAGACTGAGGGCGCATCGGAGGGCGCGCACTGCCCCGATCAACCCGTGAACATGGAACACGGTGGATGTACTTTAGGGTTTAGGCACACAACGCGGGAGGACAGCCGACAGCGGCATCAGAGCAAGAAATAAATGGCTATGAATCCTTGTGTATGTATGTGCGTGCGTACATGTGTAGGTGTGTAGTGTGCATGTACGTGATACACAGAGTAGCGATTTAGGGAAGAACCCAACTCCGTACCGGTGGGATTTTCAGTCACCGGCGTCATCGGCGGGGGTATAGACGGCGGTGGTAGAGACGGCGGAGGCGATGACGGAGGCGTCAGCGGTGGCGGTGGCGGCGGCGGTGGCGATGGCGGCGGCGGTGACGGTGAGGGCGGTGGTGGCGGAGGGGACGGCGGTGACGGCGGCAGCGGAGAAGGCGGAGGCGGCGACGGTCGCGGTGGCGGCCGTGGAGGTGACGGGGGCCGCGGTGACGGCGGCCGTGGAGGTGGCGACGGCGGCCGCGGTGGCGGCGATGGTGGCGATGGGGGAGAAGGGAGCTTTGTCCAGAGGCAGAAGCCAGGACGCCTGGCTGTCGGCACTACCAGAGTCTTTGTGTAGCCGTCGGAGTTGAATCCCTTGCACAGGCTGTTGTTACGGCAAAAGGCCACCGCGTCGTTCAGGTTGCTGAAAAAGCGAAGGTCGTCTGCAGAGTGATCCACATCGGCTTTGACAGTGAAGCCAGCGAAGTTCTGACACACTGCAGGCACCCCGGAGTGGTGAATAAGGGAGGTGAATTATGAGATACAGGGTTTGGGTTAGGCTGTCGGAGGCTCAGCTGTGGGGACAGTGAGGGCCTCAACTCATCCGGGTCTGGTGCGACCACACGATGTGAGTGCATACACACAGGGAACGCATACACACCGCCACACAGCCCGCCAAACGCCAGGTATACCCGCCAAACGCCCCTAGGTTAGTCACTGGTACAGCGATGGAAGGCTAAAAGGCCAAGCTCACGCGCGCGAGAGAGGGAGAGAGAGAGAGAGAGAGAGAGAGAGAGGGGGAGAGAGAGCGTTTCAGGATCGCTATTTGCCAAGACGGACGGTGGCGATGGAGGGTTGAAGATTTCGTGAAGTAATCCGGTTCGGGCCCCAATAGGGTTTATGGTGCCGCTGCTGTTTGCCCAGAACGCGCTAACCTACCACCTACCCGTGGCGGGGGGAGGGACCGGCGGAGATGGCTTCGGCGGAGATGGTGGTGGCGGCCTCTTAGCATACAGACACACGCCGGGTGCCGAAACGGTGGCGTTGACGGCGGATTTAGTCCAGCCAGCGCTATTGAAGCCATTGCAGAGCGGGTTTGCCGTACAGGCGCTGGCAGCGAGCGTTACGTTGCCGTGTAAGGTGATGTTATTGTTGGGTTGGTCCACATCAGACCGTACAGTGAATCCACTCACAGCCGGGCATACAGTGCCTGTTGTCCGGATCGGACGCACGCGCGTCCACATGTGCCACAAACGACAAAAGCGGCGGCGACAGCGGTATCAGCATCAGCAGTGGCATCAGCAGTAGCAGCAGTGGTATCAACAGCAGTGGTGTCAGCAGCAGTAGTACTAGTAGCAGTAGCAACAGCAGTAGCGTGAATAACGGCAGCAGCAGAAGCAGCAGCAATAGCATGAATAACGGCAACAGCAACAGCAAAGAATAGCAAGCATTAGCAGCACAGTAGCAAGAGTCGCAAGCATTAGCAGTTGCAGCAGTTACAGCAGTAGCAGTAGCAGTAGCAAGAGTAGCAAGCATTAGCAGCAGCAGCAGCAACAACAACACCAGTAGCAGCAACAGCACCAGTAACGGCAGCATCAGCAATAGCAGCAGCACCAGTAACGGCAGCATCAGCAATAGCAGTAGCAGCAATAGCAGCAGCAGCAATAGCAGTAGCAGCAGCAGCAATAGCAGCAGCAGCAATAGCAGCATCCACCGACCTAGCCCCACCCAAACACTCCAAGCCAACACTGACTTGCATGCCTAATTAATTCGCTTCTTAACATATCGCCATAAACGCACACGCACACACACATCACTGCACATCCCTGCCTCGCCTCGCATGGGTTCACACATACATCCCACCCACCTGTTGGCGGCAGTGGCGGCGGTGATGAAGCGCGTGGAGGTGGCCGCGGTGATGGCGGTGGCAAGATCTTGACGTAGAGGCAGACGTCTGCCTTGAACTTGGCGGGGATCACAAATGTCTTTAGCCAGCCCTCGCTGTTAAAGCCCTTGCATGCAGGATCCGCATTGCAGCTCGCAATGGCCTCGAACGGATCTTGGATCTGGATCAGATCGTCGCCATTATGGTCAAAGTTCGTAAGGGTGTCGTAGCCCGGAATGCCGTACATGCAATCTGCATTGTCGGGTGCGAGGACGCAAGTGCACGGCACAGATGGGTCAGTAAGGTAAGTAGGCGGTAAGGTTGTAGGGACGGGAAAGGGTGCCAGCGGACAGTTAAGTAGGTGAGTAGGCAGGAAACTAGGCAGGCATGTGGGTGGATGGGTAGACGGGGGGTAGATGGACAGTTAGAGGATAGATGTATAGGTGGGTAGGTGGGCAGGTAGGTGAATAAAAAAAGACAGCTCTCCGCATAGGACCACAAGGAGTTGGCCAGGCGGGCGGGTAGTGGAGCTAGGTAGACAGACCTGCCCGGTTACCTAGAGTGCAGGTTGCTGGCTGTCAGGCCCCAATGGGAAGCCCCTTCACACGCTCATGCCCATCATGCGCTTGATATGTATCAATATTAAATTGATTTTAGTTTCCTTGTCCCGGCATTCCATCCTCCGCGTGCAGGCATTCCACCTTCCTTCCCAAGACATACACGGAAAGTCGCCCCTGCTCCCCGCCAGATCAACATGGGCTGTTGCATCCCGATCGGAGCGCTCTCCCCCATGGCAAGCAGCAATGGTGCAGGGCCTTCATGGACTGTTTAATGAAGCGCAAGTCGAGAAGCAGCATGCGGAGGGTAGACTACACGAGGGGCTGATCCGCGGTTGGTGGCTGCGCATTTCGGCCGTCGCTATGCTGTCAGTGTAATGAGGCTGCCTCAACATACTATGTCACACACATAGCTGTCCACGTAGCGCCAATGCAGAGCTTCTTTCTCTACGTCCCTCCAGACCTCCCTCTTCCAGTCGATTTTTATTAGGCCTTTTTCGTCATCCGCCCTTAACGGAACAAACACATTCATGTGCGCTATGTCTTTCGATGTAAGCAATTTGCCCTTCTGCCAAACAAATGCTAGATCCCATGCACACCTACTTCCACTGATTTGCAGCAGTTGGCGACTACCGCTGCTGGCTGCAGACGTAGTGACAGCTGCGGCGCGGACGAAAAGGGCACACCCTTGCAGCAGCAGGATTGCCGCTACCGCCCACAACTCCTGCCTTATCATCCTGCGCGCCCATCGCTGCCGGTCCGCAGAAGGTAAACGTCCCGAAATTCCCATCGTCAAAAGGTTGGTAAGTTCTGAAAAATCCGTCTGTTAGCCGGCTAAGAGGTTGAACTTTTTCTGCTCGTACTCCTGCTTATTTTGTCGGATGCGGCGACAACAGCACCAAAAGCGGTTCTGCCAATCGACGATGCTGCTGTCTGGCCTGTGTGTGAGCACGCCCTGTTGCCAAATTGGTATCGATGGATGGAGGAACCGTAACAGCAGGTCCACAGAGTCCCCAACTAAGCAACCTGCACCGCAAATAGGAAAGGAAGCGGGCGGAGTGATGAAGCGGGCGGGCGGCATTGTTCAATAACATGAAAAAAGGCTCTCTACCGGCGGAGCCGTTGTGCCCTTGTGCGATAGGAGATAGGGGGATGCTGGCCTTCCTAAGTTCTCCGCTTCATGAAACCGTACGGAAGCACCAGTGTTCTGTACGGTCGCCGCGAGTTCAGGAAGGAGACAAGAGTAAAACCCCAAGTCGCGCGCTGGGTAGCTATACTGGTGATGTAATGGTCGCACGTCACGTGGCTCCTAGCTAGGCTAGGGCTCATGCACGGGCACCGGAGCGGGGGGAGGTTAAGGCTTGTGCGGCAGAGCGATGCCGCTCCTAAATCAGACATGTTCAAAACGGGCAAGGGTTGTCGACCGAATGCCATGGTGAGGTGAAGTGAGGTGAGGTGAGGTGAGGTCACTGCTGCTGCAATTCCTGTCCGAGGTTCGGTCGGATGCCGCCGGGTGCTTAAAGGCCAAAGCCGAGACGGGGCCCCAGTGGGCAGTCGGCCCCACCGCACACACTCAAGTGGCTGGTGACTGCGTCGCTCAGCCCCGGTGCCCGTGGCTGGTGTCGTACCGCACTGGCGATGACCACTGAGGTAACAGCGTCGCAGCTAATGGAACTATTTGGGTAGGTATGACTGAGCGTAAGAAGTAGCACAATGACCGAGGTTACTTCGTCCAACCAACATGCCGCAAAATGGTCTCATTCGCTTTTGCCATAATCCCGCTCAGCTTCAACCAAAAAGCCGCACATAACGCAGCTAATTTTATATCGCGATGGAGCCATCTATTGCTACCAAGTCGCACGCCATTAGTCCAGCTTCACACCGCGTCCGATTGCCGCGCATTGACGATGCAGAGCAAAAAAAATTGCCAACGAAGATTAGCACCTACTAACGTACGTACCTTTCTTGAGCAGCTCAGTTGGCTGTGGCTTTCAAGGTAGCTGGTCGGTTCTGGCCGATACTGGACAGTCTTTTCCAGCACCAGCTATCGGAAGTAATCTCCCGTTGAAACGCTCCTCAGGGAGTAGATGTTTTATTGTTCAACACCCCGCAGCAATTCATTGAGAGTTTGATGCGGATAGGACAGCAGCTTCAGGTGCCGTAGCAGACGCGGCAGGCACCCTTTGCATTCATATGCCGCGGCCCATCCGCCCTTCAGTTGATTTGCTACGTACGGCCAGTACGGCCAGCCGTCGATTGACAAGCTAAGGGGAAGGTCACGCGCCACGCGCGCCCCATGTGAAGCGTAGTCAAGCTGACACCGGGGCCCAACGTTTATCACGGAAAAGTTAGATTTCTTAGGCTGATCCATGCTTCGCTACAGCCGATGGTGCTACTAAGAAGTGCTCCATGACTTGTACTTCCGAGGTGAATAGGAAGCAGAATAACGGCCGCGAAGGTATTGTGTTTTATGTTATGAAGGCAGGTCGAAGGTTGCACACTTGCGACGAACCGCACTTTCATTCCAGGATTTATGTAATTTATATTCATTGCTAATCGCAGAAGCTAATAGATTGTATGATTGAAGCAAAGGCCGGGTTCAGTTGCGCTTCAATTTGCTGCAGGGTACAGTAGGTGGGCGCCTAATCAGCGTACCGCCGGAATGGGAGAAAGAACTAGCCGCGGATAGCCATACAGTAGCCGTACTGTGCCTGAGAATAGGGGAAGGGCAGGCGCGTGCATCCACGATTCTGTGTTCGGACGAATTTATGCCCTTCTGGGCAGCGGTATCTGCTTCCTTCTTGGTTTGCGGTTATCAATTTGTAATAATCCTTTGCATTCGATGGGCATTATAGTTATAACTTACCTTGCATGTTAACTTAGCAAATCCGTAGACGTGTACTTGATGGAGCAGTACTAATGATTATTGACATGAACTGCTTACAAAAGAATGTGTCCAGGCTGCGTAATATCAACTGGTACTGATCTCAAGTTATCTATTATCAACTGCTTGCGCGCCGGTCAGCAGTTGATACTGTAGCAGTGACGCGTGACATGACCAGTAAGCGAGCGGATGCGCTGCGGTGCATCCGCACTTTATGCATCTAAATATTATGTTATCGATCCCACAAACAATTTCATGATCGGTGCATTATCGTCCCGGTGCTGCATCCGTTCTTGAGCCACCTTCCAAGTGCTGCCCCACGCACTACACTGTGCCCTCCTAAGCCTCGAAACGGGACGAAGTCGCTGATTAACGAACTTCCCTTACCGATTCAGCAGTGGCCGAGTCAAGCCAAGTGCATACCCAGCCATGTCGCTACCGTAGCAGCCACCGGGCAGCCTCTAAGATGGCCATGGCCCCTCGGCTTTTCCGGACAACCCCCCGCGTGTGTGAGGAACTTTTGACTTGATAGTGAACTGCCTTGGCAGCTATCCATGATTTCCCCATAGCGACATGCATGAGGCCGGATTTACTGGAGTTTATACACCCCTGGAGGTCAGGTTACTGTCACAAACATTAAACCTATTGGACTTGGCAGCAGGGGCACTGGTTGACAGCAGGGGTAACCAAGAAGGCAGTCGCAGATTGTTTATTGGCTGTCGCCAGGAATCTGTAGCTCAGTGGAACACTCCCTGTGTAAAGCATCTGCATGAGGAAAATAATAAGCCGCCTTGCTTGAGTAGACGTAAATTAGGACGTGTTCACATGTGGGCGAATCAGGGTTGATTCATGCGAATTGGACTCTGAATTGGACCTGATTGGACCCGAATCGGAATTGGGGTCCGGGGGGGCCTCTTCGGGTATGATTCGACGTGATTCACAGTTTTCTTTCTCAAAACAAAGTTGTTTAACAAACCGTTTCTCATAATTACCATTACAATACTATAGGAACATTTTCCAATTGTTAATTCACGCAAAGCGCACCGAGCATTTTTCACGAACTCCTGCAGCTATGTATGTACAAGCCTGGTGATAATTTTCGCCATAGAAACGATACTTATACTGTTCTGTTCCTAGATAATGCTGGCTTGCCTTGGGTGATGGGGCGTAGCCGCGGAGCTTCAGCTGGGCGCGGTGGCACCTCGCGCGGTGGCCGCAATCGTATGTGAACACAATTCAGAAAGCCGCCCCGAATCGGACTCCCAATCAGACTCTCAATTGGACTACATGTGAACACACCCTTAGAAGGCTGATGTGGAAATTGGCTAGCTGGCAGTCACCAACAATCGTCCGGGCTGAGGTATCGCCGCAACCAAACCGCCAAATACTATAGCACGGAGAGAGGCGGAGATAACCCCAGACCTTGGGGAACCTCAAGGAGATCTGATATCCTTCTGGCAACTCATACCTTGCTTGCAACTAACACGGGGTAAGGACAACGGCCACTTATGCTGCACACAGTCTTGCTTCGAGGGGCTTGTCACTGCTCTTCCACGGGGGGTGGAAAGCCCCATCTGCCCCATAAACAATTGTAAAGATGCTGTTTCCAGCACGTTTGCGGAGCTGGCAGCAACATTTCGTGCTTGATTTATTTTGTAAGCGAGGAATGTTGAGTTGGGTAAGGAAATTTCGTTTTGCCATACCTATCCAGCTGCTATCCAGCTTTGATGTGAGCGACATGAAACAATGATGGCTAGCCCTGCACCACAGGAATTGAGTAAAACATCCATCTTTTATCGATATATATATTGTCGCATTACCCCTTCAAAAGTATACTAGATTGCGGCCCTGTGACCTTCAAATTTACGACAGATTGGCAGTTTGGCGCTCGGACACTATTCCACCATACATTGAGATTTGTCAGTATAATGAATTGTCAAAAGCCCTGGTTCCAGCCTTTCGGAAATCGTGGAACAGTCGAAGCATGCCAGTACCACAACCAAACATAGTAAAATTTTATCAAAATTATTTATTTGTATAATTGTGAAAGATGTCTCAGCAGGCCTTGCCTCCATCCAACACAGCCAGGCTTGCCCTTACAACACTTTGCAAGGTTCTGCGTCATTACGGCATCATATCTTTGGAGCCTGAGCTTGCCAGGCAAGCAAAGTTCGATGGACTTGCGGTGAGAGGAGCCGTTGGTAAACCGTTGGGAGCCCGATGGCCAAGTACAAGCACAACCTTCCGCGCAACAACGCGATATCCACGACCCAGCACGGAAATATTGCATCCTTCAGAGGATTTGCGTTTCAGCAGTAGCAGCAGCAGCAGCAGGCGGCGTGGACTCCCAACCTACCATGGCACAACCAGGGCTTAGTGCACAGTCCACCTTCCTTCCTGTCATCAATTTCCCTCGTGCCTCAAGGCAGCGCTCTATCATCCCCTCACGCAACCGCCTTCAGCTCCGTGTGCATGTACTCACACACCCAAGTGGCACTCGCTTACCTACGGTGCACACGTGAATGCTCGCGTGTACGCAGTAACCCCTTCCCGCCCTCCACCTCTCTCATCGGCACTTGTCGCGATCTCGTCCCACGCCTCCACCGCCTGCAGGCCGGGCCCCTGTGGCGCGTCCTCCACGACCTCGTGCTTGTCGTACTGGCCGACTGCCCCTCCGGCCCCGCCTGCCAGGCGGCTCTTTCCCGCCAATGGCACCAGTTGTCTCTGGAGCTCCCGGAAGATGCAGAATTTCCGTACGAAGGTACTGTGTGCGGTACGGAAGCAGTACAATTCGTACGGAAGCAGTCCGCAAAGCTTACTACCCGCCCAGGCCCCCGCCCCATAATGATGCGAGGCACTCATGGTTTGCAGCTGCCATCAGCAGCAGCAATCGCCGGCTTATGTAGGTCATACACAGACACACACACATACACACACGCGTCGTGCACAAAGCAGCTGATGCTCCTCGTGTATCACGTCTTGCACCTATATAATAACCGTACCCGTAGAACCACAATGACCTTCGTGCGCCAACCACGTCTCCGTGCCGCACGTCGCCCACATTTACCCCTCCCCCTCTTCCTCCTCCCCTTCCTCCTCCCCCTCCCCCTCCCTTTCCCTTGGGCCCCCCCATGCAGCAACGGCCTCATCCGAAAAAACTGCGTTGACAGAGACCTTGTTACGGTTGTAAGTGCTCGTGCCGCCTCCCGTCGCAGGGGCCGTCCTCGTTCTGCGGCAGCTAGCGCTGTGGGGCGCACCGCAGAGTCTGATTCAAGAGTTGAGCTCGCCACCGCCGCCAGCACCCCAGAGCATTGGCGGAAGGGGGCCCCTTGATCCCGACCCTTTGGACAACCTGGATCCAGATCTCCCGCGGAACGCCACCGGATCCGGATCCGGATCCTGGCCGCGCTCCTGCAGGTCCCGGCCGTTGCTGCTGGCGCTGGGCTGGCTAGTGGCGGCGGGGGGCCTGTTTGAGCGTCGGATTGCGGAGTTAGAGCCGGGGCCGGGGTTGCGGGCGCTACTGCCGCCGTACCCGCAGGTACCGCACGACGCCGTACGAGTTACCTCTTTTAGTGACTTTTCTTCATCTTTTTGTTAATCACGCACCTTCTCTCCATGCAGCCAGCCTTTCCATTGCCCTTACATGGCCCCAACAAGACAAACTGTAACGCTTGTTGTTTGCTTTTGCATTACGTGCTACACATGTGTATGCATGGACGGCCCCCCACTCGGGCTCTGCCAGGCAGCCGCCTTTCGTATTATACCCCCCGCGATATAGGCTGGCGGGGGCGTGAGCGTCTTGGGGCCTCCCTTTCCGCTCCTTGTCCCTAGGATTCCTGCGTCAGCCCTGCCGTACAAGCGGCGTACGATAGTGCGGCAGTTGAGGCCCAGGAGTACGTTCGGAAGCTGCCTGCTGGTGGTTTCGTCGCGTCAGGCGCTGACGAGGGTGCAGCTGCTGCCGGCGGCAGGTCGAATGCCGGGCTGCGGGGCCGTGGCGGCGGCGGCGGCGGCGGCGCCACAGCTACCGACCCGTTTGGTTCCTCTCATGGTGCCACTGCTGCGGCTACTGCTACTGCTGGTGGTGGTGGTGGTGGTGAAGCTCTGTGGCGGGAGGTGGAGGTGGCGGCGCAACGTGCGGTGATGCTGTGCGGGCGGGTGCGCAGTCGGCTGGTGGCGCTGCAGGTGGGCTGAGGAGACTGAGGTGGCACGTCAGGTGGGGGGGGGAGGGGGGGGTGTTGAGAAAGCTGCAGCACCGGCGTGGGGGAGTGGAGGGGTTGGAGGGTGCTGGCCGCCTGGATGGGTGGTGGGTGCTGGCCGCCTGGAGGGGTTGGAGGGTGCTGGCCGCCTGGATGCAGCGCGTGATGGGTGAACGAACATGTCCATGGCTGCTTGTGTTGTCATGTCAAGGCGCTGCTGCTGTGAGTGCTAAATGCAACTTGGTGTTGATGTCGATGTCGATGTCGGTGCCGAAAGAAGGGGAACTAGATGCTCCGTTTAGCCGTCTGCCAATCTGTTGGGGAAGAAGAGGGCTGTCGTTTCAAATATACGGCAGGCTTGAATCCGTTAACCTTCTCTTCTTTGCATGTTGATGCTGCTGTTGTTGTTGCTGCTGCTGCTGCTACTGGTGTCTCATCTCCTCTTCCCTCCGCAACCCCCATGTCGTCCCACCCATCCAACCCCAGGCCGCGACTGACTGCCGCAGCAGGTGAGGATCGACGGGGTGGGGCGGGGTGGGGTGGGGTGGGGTGAGGCCAAATATGCCCCCGGCAGCGGCCCGGGCTGAGAGGCACTACGCAAGGTCATGTCTCATATCCGCACTTCGCAATACTGAACCTGCGCCTAACCAGAAAGATATCGTTTGCCGAGGAGGCGGGTTAGGATTAGGTTATAGAATTTGTGAAGGCTAGCAACACAGCACCTGTCATGCAGACATTTTGTCCGCTGCCGCCTTTACCACCGCCGCCGCAGCAGCAGCAACATCACCAACATCAGTATGTTGGTGCTGACGCGAGGTCGACGGATGGAAGCGGCACCGGGCCCGGGGGTGATTTTTCCGAAATCCTTGCCCTCTTACGCAAGTCACGTGTTTTGCCACGCTCTTCCTCCTAAGCCCCAGCCATCTCGCCACAGCCATTCTCACCTCACCGTGCCGACCCCCCCCCCGCCACCGACCCGTCCTTTGCATATTTTGCTACATAACTCTCTTCCCCCTCAGGTTGGCTCACTCGTTGTGGTCGCGGCAGGCGGCGGCAGCAGCGCCCTCCACCCGCCCCCTGACCCCCTACGAACTGCAGCTGTGCTCACAGCCAGGCATGATGCAGGTGCGTGCCTAGGTAGGTAGGTTGGTAGGTAGGTTGGTAGGTAGGTAGGTAGGTAGGTAGGTAGGTAGGTAGATAGGTAGGTAGGTAGGTAGGTAGGTAGGTAGGAAGTTGCTCGTGTGGTGGCAGGTTGGATGGGCGCAAGTCCGGGGAGGAAGACATGGTTGCGATCAGGTGAATTTTTATCCGGTGTTAATATTTCGGCGGCCGGAGAGGGGTTCGATTCCTGCCTAAGGCATTGCGTTGGGGACGCGAATGCAATCCATAAGAGCAATCCTTGCAATTGCAAACCTCCCGCCATCCCTTGTAGAATCCAGTCCATTAGTGGTGCATGTCGGCATTACGCTACCTGCCCACCTCCCACACCCTTCTGGGCCTTGCCGGCCCAGCTTTGTGTCGCTTCTCATGCCAGGACGCCATCACCATCATCACCACCATTACCACCATCATCACCATCATCACCACCATTACCACCATCATCACCATCATCACCATCATCACCACCATTACCACCATGCCTTGTCTCATCGTATTTATCTCCACAAACCTCAGTAGTAGTTTCTCCCTCTGTGAAACACCCATACCCCCGTCCGCTGTTCCTCCCTCCGGCCCTTCACTGTCGCTGTAACCGACGCTGTAACCGACGCTGTAACCGTCGCTGTCGCCCCTCAGCTCATTTGCTGCATTTTGCCCATCTGTGTATGTTCCCCCCAAGCCCTTCAAGAACGCCTACTGGTCAGTTCTGCTTCTTTTACACTCTTTCCCTGGCAGCAGCTTCACTCGTTCACGTGGTTCACCTTTCCCCCCGCCCCGCCTCCCCCCCGCCCCCCCGCGGCTCCAACCCCTCCCTCAATTGCAGCATCACATGGCCGCATTGGAGGCGGCGACACTAGCACTCCTAGAGCAACAGGTGGTACAGGGCTCCTCGGTCCCGTCCGGCTGTCTGTCTGTCTGTCCGGCTGTCTGTCCATCTGTCCGCATGTCTGTCCATCTAGCTATCTGCTACCATATCCTTCCGCCATTTTGAGTACCGTCCTGGTTAGATCTGTTTAATGCATTCTCCTCCGCCGCCTAAATCTGAAGAGCTGTTTGTCTCCTGTCGATGTGTTCCTGTCCATCTGTATATCTGTATGTCTATACCTTACAAAGGGTGTTGTCCGTCGCCCCAACGGCACCCAACTGCGGCTGAGCAGCCGCCGCCACCACCGCCACGGCTGATCAAGCCCATCACGCGCATCCATTGCCGTACATGTATGCTTTGCCAATCGCTGGCAAGGCCGCCGTGACGTATTGTGCCCCCTGCCGTGCTGCGAGCCGTCAGGAGTTGGCGGCGCATGGCGCTCTGTTTTTCGAATGGCTGGGCAGCGTTATTGAGGAGGAGCGGCAGCACCAGCACCAGCAGCGAAAGGTCCAGCAGGGGCGAGCTACCGGGCGCCTTGGGGGCGTCGGTGGAGGGCATGTGAGTGAGGCGTGGCGTGGAACGTTGAAGGGGCAAATGGCTGTTCAGATGGATGAGGCTCTGTCTTGATGCACGTATGTGCCCGCCAGCCCACCGGGGCGCCATCTCGCACTGTCCACGGTCCGACTGCAGGCAGGTCGCACACCACCGGGTGGCGGCGGGCAAGGGCCAGGATCTGGCGGCGCGTTGGCGTCCCTGGAGCACCTGCCGTACTTTAGCAGCGATGCAGGTACCCGCCTGGCGGCTCACCTGGAAGCTCAACTAGAAGCTGCCGTACAGGTGGGAGCATGTTTGAAGCACCCCGGGGCTTTGATGTTTTTTTCTCTCGCCCCCAACCCCCCTTTTCCCCCCAGCAGTTGTATCCTTGTCTTTTTGCATATACATCTACATCTACATATACATATACATATACCCCCCTGCACATCAATCTTTCCTTGGCATCGCCCCTCACTCGCTCATGGTTCTCGTCTCCTCCCCCCCACTGCCTCTTAAGGTTTGGGTTTCTAAATTCCTGAGTAGGCAGCAAACGCAATCGGGAACCAGTCCAATTGCGACTTCGTCTAAGGCGACAAAAATAACCGCCAGCGTCTCAGAAGCTTCTCCCTGACCTCCCCCACGCACCCCCGCGCTCCCCCGCGCCGCACCAAGGGGGGTTACTCAGGCGGTATCCGGGACCCCTCTCGTCCCTAAGGCTATTTTACTTTGATTCTTTGTGTTGGGGGCTGTGTGAACAGCCGCGGGCCGCTCTGAACTGACACTCGTCCGCTGCACTTGCATCGACCGATCCGCCAGGCCGTCCGCATCTCGTGAGCTATGCAGGCCCTCTCGCGTTCCTCTTCATGCACCCTCACCCCACCCCACCCCACCCCACCCCACCCTACCCTCCAGCACCAGCACCAGCACCTCCTACCCATTTTTCTCTGCGCCCCATTTTCCTTTCACCGGGGCGGCGTTCCGTGTGCCTGCCCAGGTCCGCTGGAACGCTGGTCTCTCGCTAGCACCTTCCTATCCTCGCACTCGAGCACCAGGGCCATGATTGCTGGGCGGCCCATTGGTGGTCCTTTGGCTGGCTTTGCATTCTTGGCCACATGTTGTTGCCCGTTGTAGTCGGCGGTGGCTTGTTTTTTTTTTCGCTCACTCTCCTCCTGAACCGCCTGCTGTGGACCTCCTGTTGGCCCCCAGGCAGCAGAGCCGGAAATTGCCGCTGCACGGCGCCGCGCCGAAGACCTGCTCACTCGCCCGGCCGGCGGGGCGGTCACCGTGGTTGCTGCTGCCAAGGCAGGAGCGTTAGCAGCAGGCGGCGGCTGCAGCCGGCAGCCCCAGCAGCAGCAGCAGTCTTCGGGTGTCACTATGGAGCATTTCCTGGCCCTGGCGGTACGTGTGAGAGGAAAGGGACGTGACGTGTGGGGGGAAAGGGACGTGTGATGGTTGGTGTAAGGTAGAGACAAGCGGGCCCGAGCTGGGGGGGGGAGGGGCCGCGAGGGTGGTGGCTTTTATGGGGAGCGTGCCAGTGGGAGATGTGAGGCGGCTGTCTTGGAATGGAGCTCTGAGGAGTCCGTGCCTGGTTGATGTGGGGGTGCCTGCGTGGCTGGCGTTGGATAGGCCAGGAACGGCCAGATGGTAGAGGGAGAGGGCAGGGAGAGGGCAGGGAGAGGGACGGGGAGAGGGACGGGGAGAGGGGGGAGTTGGGCGGTTTGGGGTACACGGGTGAGGTTGCAGTGCAGACAGGTGGGCGGGTGTGAGGAAGGGAGGACGCGCAGAAGGCATAGAAGCAGGCAGGGAGGCAAGGGGGAAGGGCCCTGCAGCAGGGAGCACGAGGTGGTCCTGCACGGGCGCAATAAGGTGAGTGACTGTGTGTGTGGGGGGAGTATAGTGAAAGGACGAGGGCGGCTAATTAATACTTGATTGACGCCGATGTGCGGCCACTCCAAACTGCCACTTATGTACCTCATCAGGAGCAAGCAGTTTCGGAGCTCCGGCCACCGGTTGCGGGTGGATGGCGTGGCGACGGTGTCGACGCCGCCGTTAGCGGCGATGGAGGGCCCTCCGGCAGCACCACAAAGCTTTGCGCCACCACTGAAGCTGGCTCCGGCGTGTGGCGGCTGCCAGACGACCTGGCCGCTGCTCTGGATTCATTACATATCGCCGAGCACCGGCGTCGCTGTGCAGATGAAGAGGAGGAGGCGCAGTTCCAGCAGCTACGGTACGCCGCGCTGGCCCGGTATGACTTTCCTGGCGCTGCTGCGGTTTCATCGGTGCAGGGCCTGTCGCCGGCAGCGGCAGATACACAGCGGCTGCTGGGAGTGGTGCTGGCAACGGCTCGGCCTTTGGCCCGCACTCGGGCTGCTCACAAGGCAGCTCTGATGGCTGCGCTGCAGGACCTGCCGGAGGGCTACGTGGTAGCGGGGCTGTAGCATTTTGGGCCAGGCGAGGACAAACAACACCAGGCGGCGGCAGGGCTGTAGCGCCCGCAGTTTTAATTCCATCACACTCGCGTGCTTATCCTGTGCGACGTGCTGTCCTGTGCTGTGATAGGCTGTGATGGGCTGTGTTATCAGCTCACGTGGCACACAGGCGCCTACCTGCTGTGATGGCAACATTAACACAAACAGGCAAACTGTGTTGGACTGTTGGACCTCCTTGAGGATGTCAGGAGGGGTGTATGTCGAGGGCCTCTTCTGCGGTTGGGGTGATGGTCCCTGGCCCTGCCCAGGGCCCCCCTCGAGTGAACACCCGCCCAAATCAGCCTTTTGAAGTGATAGCGAAGAAGTCAGGACAAATATTGCACCAGGACCTCAGCAACCAGGGATGTCTGTCAGGCAGGCCATCCCATCGTAACCAACAATAAGTCGTCGACACCACCCCGAAGCAGTACTTCACGCGGACGGACCCCGCAGATGAGGAGGGCTACTCTACTGGCAGCAGCCAGTCCATGCCCCTGACACACGCTCCTCCCGGCTCCCGGCCATCAATCACTGACTACCTCCTCCCAAACACGGGGCACCAGCGGACTCAGTTAGCTGTAAATCTCCAAATTGTGCCGTGTTTAGGTAAATTAAGCAGCACATGAGGTACTTTGCGAATCGGAAACAGTTCCAGCAGCGGCGCCTTTCACCTGCGGGCCCCTGGCCATGTGGGTGGGTAGTGGAGCACCTGATGGAGGTGGGGCACCTACAAAGGGCGTAACCCCACAGGGGTTGAGTTTCGCCATATAGTATGTTGTTACAGGGTGGTTAACTTCGCCAGCGGCCCCCTTTCCCGGGGCAGTCCTTGCTCTCCCCTGCTAGAGGGGCACCCTAATCCGTCACCCCATCCGACTTCAGAATGTATTCGTTGGGTTCGGCAACTCACCACCAGCATCCAACCAAATCTAGCGGATCAACGGCGCATCAACTTAGTTCCTGGTCAGCTCGCAAGTTGATATTATCACGTCCTACACCGTCCATAAGATGGGGGGCCACCTCCCATTTCATCACTCCTCAGACACCCGAGGAGCCGGCAGGCAGATTTGAACCCGGGTCGGCCGGGAGCAGAAGTCAGGCCTTAACCTCTGCCAGCCGCCTACCATCCAGACCGCCGAGACCGTCGAGGCCACCTCTCTCAAGGAGGACCTGCACGCCCTTTCCTAGAGCAGTACTCCCTAGGAGCTGCAGCGCTATACTGGTGACGATGATGGCCTGCTGGCGTACCTTGCAGCGACTCAGGTCCTAGCTCCTGTAAGCTTTTCTCCGACCCTGTCCTAGGCCCTGCCCTTCTAGCAACCGATATGGAATTGCTCCTCCCCGAGTACAGGGGCGGGCGTGTGGTGGGTGGGTGAGTGGGTGTCCCAAAAAGTGCATGACTGGTTGGTTGCGCCTTGAGTCCTCTCTTGCTTGTGCGCCTTCCTCCAAGCTACTTATACTCCAGAACTGCAACACTAGTCGTTATTGTTACTGCCCATCCGTTGCACCCTCCCATTACAGTACTTGTCGCGCGCCACACAACACGGGGAGCACTTATACAACGTCCATTCCTTCAACACCAGCATGTAATCCATAATCCATACATGCTACTCAATTTATGTGGGGAGAAGGGCCATGGCGCCCGTGATATCACATTCCTTTGCGGTACATACGCGCATTGATGGGCGGAGGAGCCCTTTGATCATCACCCCGGCCAGCTACCGGGTCCCTGGTCGGTAGACTTACAAACGCCGAGAGAAGGTTTAAGACGGCGGCGCCCTTTATAGCTCCGTAACGCTCCGAAGAAGGTGTTAGACCCCAGCCCGAAACCGAGCACCCAGAGCACCTGCAGGGCTCCCGGGACCAGGAGCTACTAATCGGCAGTCTGTCACTTTAGACGATCCAGCGCGGGCCTCCGACCCAACAGGAATGGCATCCTGGTGCTTGGAATTCCATACATACTGGTCCCGGGATTGAGACCTGTCAGGGTCGAAAATCCTTCCAATGGTGAAAGTTAATGTGCCCCTAGTCGATGGACGGTGGAGATCTGGGATAAAGTTGACTCACGAGCTGACCAGGAATGGAGTTGAGCCGCCGTCGATCCGGCAGATTCCGTTGGATGCCGGTGGTGGGTGTGGAACCTGAGCGATCCACTAAGAAGTTGACGAGGGTGACAAGAAGTACCATGTCCCCAGGGGGCAGCGGTTTTGCCACTGTTGTGGTACTAATAGCAGAATTGAGGATGAAAAACACGTGTTATTGGAATGCCCAGCCTATAATGATATTCGTGCTGAAGAGGGATTCGATCATCAACAGAGCATGTTGGAGGCCATGCAATGGGAACCCGCACGTCTGGCGAGGATGTTGGAACGTATGTAGGCTCACCGAAACTCAATTACCCCCTTTGGACGCTAGTCTGGGCTGATGTGGGTGGCTTTTAGGCGTTGTAGTATTGCCCTTGGGCCTTCGGCTCGTATGGGTAGTCTTACAGGTATGGGGTCACGCACCCCCCAACCATGTAACACACACACACACACATTCGTTACGTGGAAGCCGCCGCAATTTCCCCCATCCCATCGGAACGGCCACGAATGGATTTCACCCCCAAGCACAAGGATGCCCACCCTCTTTCCTCCCTCACGCACGCTCTATCTAAGTTCGCTCTACCATGCTTTTCATTCGCTCTCTGCAAGCCCCCCTCAGTCTACCCCGGTAGCCGCAACCCCTCCTCACCCTCGTACACTAGTTGCTGCCACCGCCGCCGCTTGCCACGGTAGCACCAACCCCGGCCGCAATCCCCGCTCCTTCGCTACAGGCATGGGATATGAACCGCAGCCAGCTCTGCATGACCCGCGGGTCGTTTGCCACGATACGGCCCACACCCGCGTGCGCAGCCCGCGTCGCGTCCTCCTTCGAGTCCACTACCCACGCCACCACGGGCCGTCTAGCCGTCGCCTTCGCCGCCGCCGCCGCCACCTCCGCCAGCGCGGCATCCGGGTGCTTGATGCTCGGCCCAAAGATGTCGTACGCATATAGGGATGAATGAATGCGGGGGATGTATGAAATTGGACGTGATTGGGTTTGGAACGTCGTTCCATGCGTGCGGTGGGTGCAGGTGCGCGGCAGGACGTGTTGAGTGACGAACGAGGGCAGGCAGGGGGGGTTAAGGGTCAACGGCCGGAGATAAATGCGCCCATAGACAGATGCAGAAGATAAGGCAGGGAAGTTACTGCCCGGACACACAGTCTCAGCTACCCGGCTTGCCAACTAGTGCTTTGCATAGATACACATGCGGACATCGCTGAGGTAAAGTTAGTCGTGTACCACCGTGACATCGGCATTGCCCTCGCGGCGGCTCCGGAGATAATTAAACACACACACAGATGCAGATGTACACACATGGGTACACACAAACCCTGAGTCCCACCGGGTATCTGGAAGACCCAGTACTCGCAGCAGCCCCGAGCCCAGCAGCTGTAGGTGCTTCCCCACGGCCTCCACCCCAACATAGCTTTGATCGCCAGCTGCTGTTGCTGCTCCTCCTGCTGCTGCTGTTGATCCCTCCTGCCGTCCCACTGAAGAGGAAGAGGACAGCGATAAGGGCTCCAGCCTCGGAAGCCACAGACCCACATGTCCCTGAATACCAAGTGCGCGGGTGAGGTTGTGCAGCAGCTCCGCAAAATCGGGCCTTAATGCGGAGTCCTTGAGCTCCAGCAGCAGCAGCGGAGTCCCATCGCTACTGCTACTGCCACGATCATTGTCATCGCGATCACTATCGTTATTGACGGAGTCTGAGCCGCCGCCGCCGCCGCCACCGCTGCCGCCGCCGCCGCCGCCACCGCCGCCGCCGGCGTCTTGGCCGCCACTGCTGCTGCGACTACTGCTCCTGGTGTCCTGACCCTCGGCGGCCTGTCCGCCGCCTTTATCCTGCAGCACCAGCAGCCTCCGGCCCTGGCCTGATTCCTGCTGTTGTTCCTGCTGCTGCTTCCCTTCCGCCGACTTGGAACGCGCCCTGTCCTCCTTCCCCTCCTGCTGCAGCTGTTGCTCCTGCTGTTGCTGCCCCGAAGCGCCCTCCATCCCGCCCTCCTTCCCCTCTTGCTGTTGTTGTTGTCCCTGCTTTCCCGCCTCGGTCTCTCCCGCAACACCTCCTCCCACACCATCCCCCTGCCCTCCTACTCCAGCGCCCGCTCCGCCCTCAGGTCCCTCCTCCTTCGCCGCGGCCCCCTGCTGTTCCTCCTCTTCCCGCTTCCTCTTCCTCTTCTTCGCGTCTTCCGACACCATCTCCGCAAAGACCCTCAGCACGTCCTGCAGCAGCGGGTGACGCTGATCCAGACCCGCCGCCACATACTCACTCCGGGAAACGGAGTCCACCTGAAATGGCTGGCCTTGCGTGGCCGCCGCCGCGGCGGCGGCAGCAGCAGCGCCTCGGCCTGCAGCCCAGAGGTCGGTGATAATGTGGTTGGGGTAGCCGACTACGAGCTGCCCGTCGGCAGTGGCAGTGACGTCGATGTCGTAACAGGTGATGCCGCTGGCTGCTAGGCGGGAGAGCCGCTCCAGAAAGGGCGCGTCAATGCCCTTGTCGCTGGAGCCCAGTGAGGCTCGGTGGCTACATACCTGCGTGTGTGGATTGCGTCATGGAAAGGGGTTTTGGGGGGACCGCATTCAGTCGGGGGGAGTATGGCATCCAGGTGTACCATATGGGGCTGCATTCAGGATCGCTTTTTCCTGGACAGCTGACGGACCAGCGCACAAGGGGAGTGGAAAAGCAAGGTCCCTGGTACCGCGTCACGTGCGGTGAAGCACGTTTGCACCTGGCATACTCTTCAAACAAGGGTCCTCCCTTTGATGCCTAAACAACAGGAATACGTTTAGAGGTTCGGTAAGGGTGACCGATGAATGTGTTCGGCGACTAAACGACCCGCTATCGAAATACAGCAACGCAAGTACAAGCATAGCAAGTACGCTGCCAATGGTAAGCTGCTGCTACCTGGACCGATGGTGGCGTGACGCCGAGTGCTGCCATCGTGTTTGTGCACCTAGGAGAGGGGGTTGCGGTCGTGCCCGAGTACAAGCTTCCCGCCAGGCTTTTAGCAACATCGCTAAGCAGTGGTCAGCCCATATCCGCAACGGCACAAAGGCACCATGGCCAGGCATTAGGGGTCAAGTGGAAAGTCACGAGGCGAAGCTGACAGTGTCAAGCTAACCGTGCTTAGGATGGTAGAGACGGGAAGCGGGGAGACCGGCTGCCACGGCCCTTAACTGTCAGCTACGAGCTGAAGCTCTACTGAGTGAAAGGCAGAATGCCTGCAACGAAGGAGCTGAAGCGTGATATACTGGCCACTCGAATACGGTTGTACGACAGTCGCACAGAACCAGACTTAGAGGCTCCGATCGCTTCACTCCGTCGCATCTAAGTCAACAATTCGCCACCACACAACTGTCAGCGACAGGAGGCCAGAGGTGGCTGAGAATACTTTGCTGCATAGAGCATAAATGAGGCGAGGCGGCGGAAGAGGGCCACCGAGAAGTCCCTCTCCAGGAGACAGAAACTTCGGGTCACCACAATGGTAAGAGGTGGTAATGGTAATGGTGGAGGAGGAAGAGGAGCAGGCGAAAAAGGAAGGTCCAGGGGGCTGGGTGAGATAGTGAGGACACAAATCTGATGTGGGTCAACTAGATTTTTGAAATTCGGGATCCAAATCTGGAGATGACTATCTATCTGGGCTCGATAGGGACGGGGTTCCTTCATTAATGAACTCCGTGGGCCGCCGGCAATGAGGTCAACTTACCGATGGCTTTTGAGTGGATGGGGTTGACGGGCGGTTTGCGGGTTGAGGAGGGCTAACTAAGTTAATGAACATAAGCGTTATATTTCGTGCACGCGACACACAGAGCGACATGGAATTTCACGTAACAAGGAACGACGAAGTCCTTGTCCCCCCTTGTTCAGTGCCTCGCCTTGTGCAATCTCAATACGCTTTAAATATCTTTAAACCCTAAGTAGCTGGTACCCAGTACGGCACCTTGAACAACCACAAATACGCGCGAAGTGCTTCATCAGCATCTCGATAAAGTAGCTGTGGTTATGTGGCAAGACTCTGTGCCTGAAAACCTTAAAGACGATGTGGACTGTTCACCCACAGCCCGCGGGTAGGCGAAGGTAGGCACAGGCTGGTGATAAATGTGGCCGTAAGGGTCCTAGACGGATCCCTTCAAAGGGGGAGGAATGTAGGAGCGGCTGGTACACAGTATGGCACCTTGAACAAAAACGCGAATGGTTGCATTATGATCCCCTCCACTGCTGCCCCTCCACTGCTGCGCCTCCACTTCACTCCAATCAGGCATCTGTGTGTGTGTGTGTGTGTTACATGGTCGTGGGTGCATTCTCATACTACGGGGAGTACCTGCAAACCACCCAATATGAGCCAAGGGCTCAAGGGCTGCCAGGTCGCCTATAAGCACTTCAGACAAAGCAAGTGATAGAGGAGACTAACGACCAATGGGAACGATAGAGTTGTGGTGGGACCACATACGTTCCAGGATCCTTGCCAGACGTTCAGGTTCCCACTTCCCAAGCAGGCATCTATCGTAAACCCTCCCCATCATCCCCTTGCAGCTCCCCGCCGTCTTCAATCTTCCTGTCCCTCACAGAAATTCGCTTCTGTTTATTTGCTTTGCTTAATACGCACATCTGCTACTATTGTAGACCCCCCTGGCTCGTCCCAACAGCTAACTCGGCGATATGCTCTCAATCCAGGCATGAACAGCGACAGCGTTTTCATCCCTCAAATAATGATTTTTTCGGGTCTTGGCCCGGCTCATGGCCTCCTCCCAGTCCACCGGGCAGCCCTCGGCGTGCAGCCACTGAAGAACCTCTAGGGTACTGCCATGGCGCCTGTCGTACACTGCGTGTGCTGCCGTTATGTAAAGCTCACCATCATCCTGCAACATCGCAACGAGCGAGGTGTATGAACCGAGAAAACAGCCGTAATAGATGGCGGCTGAAAAGGCCTCTCGAGATGCTGGAAATGTGCTCCCCGCATGTGTATGAATTGACTGCGTGCGCCCTCGTTCCTTCGACATCCACCAGCAACCGCGACCGCTCCCGTTCGCGGTCCGCTGAGATCCCGGAGCACGTCCACGCGTCTCCTTTTACAACACACGATCCCGTCCCCATCGCCCCCGTCGTCAACCCCGCTCCCATCACCCCCATCGCAGAACTCCACGATGAAGATGTCCGAGCCGCCGGTAGAGACAACCGGAAAAATTCTCTTGGGCCAAAAGACCGACAAAAATTTTGAAGGTCTCGAAGACTCAACTGACTGTTACGGATTAAGTTAAGGAAAAAGTTATCCTCTCGCACAAACCTGCCGATATTTTGTAGCGTAAAATGTGCTTGTTATAGTTCTGACCAGGAATGCGCAACAAGTGCTGAAAATTAATTAGAGAAACAACAACTGTCTGACAATTTGTCAACTCACACGTCCATACAGACGGCGACAAACGGCTTTCAGTTAGTATGTCCCAAAACATACTACATTGCCTCGCTGTTTTACATTTAAGAATAAATAATATGAATAATTTAACATTTCAAGGTACTAAGTGTTGTATTTCGGCCAGGCCTTCCTTGTGAATGAAATTCCAATCATCTTTCAAAATGCCGTCGCCACAGGACGTTGACGCGCAGCGTATCCCGGTCATCGTCGTTACTGGCTTCTTGGGAAGCGGAAAGACGAACCTAATCAACCGTATTTTGAAAGAGAAGCATGGCCGCAAAATCGCCGTAATCGAAAGCGAATTTGGCGAAATTGGTATCGACGATGGCATCGTTTACAACTCACAGGAGAACATCCTGGAGATGAACAATGGGTAAGCAGGCCATTCGGATTCAAATTCGCCTGCCGACTCCTCGGGTGTTTGAGGAGTGTTGAATTGGGAGGTGGCCCCCCATCTTGCGGACGGTGTAGGACGTGATAATATCAACTTGCGAGCTGACCAGGAACTAAGTTGAGGCGCGGTTGATCCGCTAGATTTGGTTGGATGCTGGTGGTGAGTTGCTGAACCCAACGAATACATTCTGAAATCGGATGGGATGAACGGATTAGGGTGTCCCTCTCGCAGGGGAGAGCAGGGACTGCCTCGGGAAAGGGGGCCGCTGGTGAAGCTTTACCACCTGTAACAACATACATAGTGGCTCGTAAAGCTACTCACGGCTACCCCCGTCCGCCTTCCTACTATCTTGCTTTGCAGGCGGTAGAGCAGCTGGCGTTCGCCGACAAGGTGCTGCTTAACAAGGCCGACCTGGTGTCCGCCGAGGAGAAGCAGGAGGTCGTCAAGCGCATCAAGGTGCGAACGCAATCACTTGGTTGAGGGATAGTTGTCGAGCGAGCCAGATAGTCAGCTGCCGACGCAACGTCATGAGGCTATTTTCTAGTGTTGAGTTCTCGTTCCTCGTTTCACTGTATGCACTCCTTCAATTGGCACATACACACTGCCCTATGTATACCGCCGTGCTGATGGTGTCACAGGCCATCAATTCGTCAGCCGACATTATTGAGACGGTGCAAGGCAACGCCCCCCTGGAGCGCATACTGGAGATCAAGGCGTTCTCGTTGGAGCGAATCTTGGAGGGCGAGCCGACCTTTCTGGAGGTGAGCGACCGAGCTCTAAGAATTGACGTTGAGTCTAAGAATTGACGTTGAGTCTAAGGATTTGACGTTTATGTCCAGTCATAATAGCGCTTTGCATGCATCCTTAAACAGCACCGTAGTCACTTGGCGACATGTACTTGAACACCCCACCTGCATAGCATCCACACGAAGTTATGCATGGCAGTTCAAGTGCTGAAGTACGGCACCCTGAAACCATGCACACTGTGAATGTTCCCGCGTATGGACATCCATGCAGTCGGATGGCGAGCACCAGCATGACTCCTCTGTTACCAGCGTGGGCCTCGAGCTGGAGGGCGAAATGGACAAGAAAAAGCTGGACAGCTGGCTCGGCGCCATCCTGCGCGAGAAGGGCACGGACATCTTCCGCAGCAAGGGCATCCTCGCTATCAAGGGCACAGCAGACAAGTGGGTAACACATAGTTGCAAAAATTATTAAACTTGTCCTATATAGGCTATTTTGGTCATTGCACTAAATGCTGCAAGCAGCGGCTGTCTACATAATAGCCATCTGCGTGTCTAAGTACCAGTACCACGACCTGGGGGTACTCAGTACTCTCGCCACTACACCACGCAATGCCCAAGGGCAACACCACCCCACAGTTCCCACGAACGGTGCACGTCACTGTCTCGCGCCATGCAGATTGGTGTTCCAGGGTGTCCACATGCTGATGGGCTTCGCCAGCAGCAGTGAGGGTGTCGGCAAGCCCTGGCGGGATGGGGAGAAGCGAGTGAACCGCATCGTTTTCATTGGGCGGCACCTGGACCGAAAACAGCTGGCGAGCAGCTTCACGGCGTGCCTGGCAGACTAACAGATTTAGTAAATGTAGTAAATGTAGTATATGCTCGGGGGCAATTCGTTGTTTAATAACATAGGACATTACTACGACCTGACGTGAGGAATGGACGGTGTTTCCCCGATGTAGGTGGGGGAGCCTATCACGTCATAATGTGTCCGCGGCCTCGTCTGCGCTAGTGTACGACGGGGCCCGATTTAATGTGCGCCAGTCACATGTTTGGTTTGGTACGCAGGGCTATGTGGCCTCGTTTCTTCCCACTTTAAGTGTGGCATGAATGACGCATAGGTAGGAGCACATATGCATGCGGATGAGCTAAACCCTAAGGTCCTAGGGCAATGGCACATCCTGCTAAACCGCTGTGGGAAATTTTCGGATGGTGGGGTGCATGTGCGTCTGCCCCGGCAGCGCCCTTGCCCACAGGTTCTCAGCCTCTGTCCAGGCGCCCCTTCAGTGCGCCTTTGTTCACCTATCCTATTCGGCTTCTCATTCGGCTTCATACGTCAAAAGCTTTGTTTGTGTGTGCTGGTGTGTTTAACAGGCGTTTGTAAATGTGTTTGGTATGGCACCAGATCCAGGCCCTGTGCGTGTACGGATGTGAAGACTTACACCGATGCACCGATGATGTGCTTGCATCGTACTAGGTGTACGAATATGAATAATCGACCTGGAATCCGAACCTCATGGGTCGCCAACATAATACGACATCAAGGTGCCAAGTGTATGGGCAAGAAAAGTACAATCAAGTTATCACCTTGCGGCCGAGACCACGCGGCCGCTGAAGCCCCCATGTGCCAGCTCAGGAATACATCCTAGGAAAATGGAAGTCAGGGTTATCCTGCGGGCGACATGCTCCAATCCGCATCAGCACATCAGCCTGCCATCCTTGCCTGCCACGAACTCACGAACTGCCACGAACGAGGCAGGCTTTCACTCTTCCCTTTCCGCTACCTCTACGGAGGAGGAAGCAGTCAACCACAGACAGAGCCAGTATACGGGCTCATGTACTCAGCATCACCTAGTAGGCTCGACCGGTCCCAAAACCAGGCGCCAGCACCTCGTGACCCGAGGACCAGCTCTGCCGCCGGCCACACCATGGATATCGACGGCTTCGTTACCACCTCAGGGCGGAGAAGTGCCAAGGACCAGGATCGAGTTGGCCATGGTGGGACTGGCCAGCAAGGTCTGGGGGTCGATGAGGGAACAACTAGAAGCAGGGAGGGACGTGCAGGGCCCAGCAGCAGAGCTGATAACCGACCTCATGACCAGGCTGGCAAGCCCACTAGTGCTAACCGGTTTGCAGGCCTGCCCGCTGAAGTGGATGACTAGGATAACGCAAGCCGAGGGCCAAGAGGGTTGAAGGTTTTGTTGTGGAATGTCCATGGGTTGTTGGAGGCAGGAGGTTTTAAGCTTGACCGTGCCGGAATTAAGTCTTTTGTGACGAGTCATGATCTCGTCATTGTTACCGAAGCACACCTAACGGATGCAGTGCCAGACAGTGACGTGTCCCTTGAAGGTTTCCGCCTGATGCGGGTGCAGAGGTCAGGAGACGCCGTACGCGCTGACTATGGTGGTGTTGCTCTTCACGTGCGTGATACCGCCTCCCATGGGGTTACCATTGTCCGGAAAAACAACAGTCTTGCAGGCTGTGAGGTCCTGTGGATACGTGTCAACCTCCTGTCAGGAAACAGCCTCCTGGTGGGGGCCTGTTACCTTGCACCTGAAACTTCCAGAGTGTACCCAGCCGGAGGTGCAACTAATGCACAGCGAGCAGCAGCAGCAGAAGCTGCTTTCGCGAGAGTCCAACAAGATATTTCTGAGCTCCGGCAGCCGGGGGAGGATGTGATGCTTGCCGGTGATCTAAATGCCCGTCTATCTAGTGCACAGCATACAAAGCACCAGTCCTCACCTGCTGACCTGCCCGGGTATGTTAGTGATGTTCCAGATTTAGACCAACTGACGGCACTGCAGGAGTTCATGGGCTTGCCGGGGGACGCGGACCCTCAGGGCTACACAGACGTGCCCGGACGTAGGAGTGAAGACCTCGTCTGCAATTTCGCTGGGCACCAGTTGGGCGCCCTGTGCCGATCACAAGGGCTGCTGGTATTAAATGGCCGTGTTTCTGGGGATTTAGAGGGTCGTCTGACCTTCCCCAAGGGTGAAGCAGGTGGGAGCATGATCGATCTTTTTGTAGGTTCGGCCGGTGTTCTCCGTCATGCCTATTGGATGCGAGTGGGCGAGCTGCTCGCGCCAGATGGTTGGTTCCCGACTGACCACCGTCCAGTGACGCTAGTGCTTGGTCTAGCTGTAGGAGGAACTGGAACGAGTGCCAAAGGGTGCTGCCAAAAGAAGCGAGCAGTGTTTGAGATTTCCCGTTATCGTGACTATGCTGCTCTGTTCACTGATGGATCCCAGGTCATGCATGCACTAAATGGGGTGATCACGGACCTATCGAATGGGGCCTGCAACAGCACGGAGTCGGTGGAGCACATTAGTACCCTCCTGCGGAAGGTGCTGATTCGAGTATTTGCGGGTCGCAGGCCTGAGGGTATGCAAGCGGGGGGGGTGCATTATGGTGGAATGAGGAATGCCAAAGCGCCCGGCAACACATGCTTGCTTGCAGGGTGCGGCTTGGCCCTGGCAGGGTCGAGAATAAGTCAGGCCCCTTGTGGGAAGCGTTCTGCAAGGCACGTAACGCAATGAACCGTGCCAAACGTCGTGCCCGAGCAGCATATGATGCAGAGAGAATGCGTGAGTTCGTGGTTAGGTGCAGGCATGATCAGCGCGCACTGAGACATCGTCGCTTGGGCTGGCCGGGGGCCCCCGCGGTGGACATGATTCAGACCGTGATGCTGGACGCAAATCCAGTGATGCCGCATGGCTAGCACGACGCCTTGATGGGTCTAACAACAGACACCATCTCACAGCTATCCACAATAGCAAGTCTGTACTCCAAACGTGGCGGCATTCTTCGGCGAATCAAACGGGAGTCAAGTGGCTGCACCGGGGTTGGAAAGCTTAACCCCTAGTCGACATAAGAAGCCGAATGAAAAACAGAAAATGATGAGTGGACACAGGCGCACTAAAGGGGCGCCTGCACAGGATGGAGAGAAGCGAGTGAACCGCATCGTTTTCATCGGGCTGCACCAGGACCGAGAACAGCTGGCAAGCAGCCCAGGCCCAGTGTTGCTACCGTAACCCTAATGTTACGCTAAATTACACCGGCGTATTATTACGCGAAATACGCATCTCAGGTACCCTTTTAGCCAGTCCGGCGTAAATTTCTGTCGTTATTAACAGAAAGTTTCGGAAGCGGGCAATGGACAGTGAAGCATGGATGTGGCAGCCGTGACAGCCATGTTGAGGTACAACTTACCCTGGTTCGACTGGAGCAAGGTCCGGGCAGAAGGGCAGGTCGTACAGGGTTTGGAGCGATTGTGGGCAGGCAAGGAGATTCACGTCTCAAAGACAATGTTACTTCGGGTTACGAGCGATTACTCCTGGTTGAAAGGGACTTTAGAGGAGAGGTTATGTACCGCGTACCGATGGTACAATGTATGGCATGCTTCCGTAACGTTAAATCCCAAATGGAAAACCCCCAAATAAAGGGCACAGTTAGGATATTTTTGTCGGTCTTTGGTCTGAGGGCTTATACTTCGCCCTTTGTGTGTTTGAATTTAGTCGCCCTCGTCGGTCTGTGTGAAAGGCTCGACGTGCTTCGCGGGTCCGTCTCGTATGGTAGGTAGCTGCGTTCCCGTCTCTCCGGGGGGAGATCTCGTGCGTTCAATAGGGCTTCTGGGTACTGGTGGGGGACTGGGCGTTTTGCGTCTTGGAGGTCCGTTTGGCTTTTCTGGGGCGAAGGCTCGCATCCGGTTTTGTCAGGTGGCTTTTTTCCTTGGTAAGGCTATGCTTCGCCTTTCTTATACGCCCGTCCTGGGCTTTTATCGCCTGTTTCAGGCATGCGCCCTGGCCCGATCTAGCTGGACACTCAGTGTGCTGATGCACAGTGTCTGTTACAGACGGTTTGCTAATATAACCAACCGCGTACTGCTTTAAAGACCACTATCTCTCTCTGATTAAATATGTTTTTGCAGTAAGGTTAATTTACTACCTTTATATGTTCTTGTTTCCAGTTCGGCGGTTCATGAGCCTCTTGGCTCGTTTGGACCGTACAAGCTCGAAAGCTTGTAACACAAAAACGTCAAAACGTCACTATCTCAGACGGTGAAATAATCGACCTTGTCTACTTGGCTTTTTCTTTTTTAGACTGAAAACATGAATCCTGACGAAGGTCACAGTTGGGATAGTTTAACGGCGGACCTTGTCGAGCGTGTTGTTAGCTTCCTGCATCCAAACGAGGTGGTATGTACCGTCAAGGAAATCAATAAGGCTATGGCGAGCCAGTTTCAGGAAAAAGTCGCTATCCGGTTGTCGCAGCCCGTACCCCATCACGCGTTCAACAGGCACTGGAGCCGCCCGGAAGCAGTTCACAACTTCACACGAAGTAAGCGCCGAGAGCTTGTAATCCTGACGGCCTGCAGCGGCAGCCTGGCCAACCTGCAGGTCGCCGTCAAGACAGCGGGCTTCCAGCTCTCCTGGGAGGTCTTCTACGCAGCAACCGAGGGTGGCAATCTTGAGATGTGCCAGTGGCTGCAGGAAGAAGACTGCTTCTTCTTTTCTGAGAAAGCGGCAGCAGCAGCTGCCCGAAGTGGCCATCTGGAAACGGTCCGGTGGCTACTGCAACAGGAGCTTTATTTTCGAGAGCTACGGAATGCTGGTTCCCATGCATTTATGGCAGCCGCCTATGACGGTCATCAGTTTGTGTGTGAGGGGCTCCTGGAGGACGGTATTCCGTTGGAACACTGGATGGGTCTTTTTGGTGCCGCCCGCGGTGGCCATGTGGGCCTCACACACTGGCTCCTTCAGCGATTTGAGCTAGAATACGGGTCAGTGTCGAGAGTCCTATGGTCGTTGATGCCCCATATTGTCAAGGAAGCTGCACATGGCTTCGACCTGGTGGCATTGCAGGATCTACACCAGACCTTCCTGAGGTATGGCGGTGATAGTGGCAACGATGCCAGCAGGCTGCTAACCGGCGACACCCTTGCGGAAGCCCTGGTGAGCCCCACCCCCGACTGGCGGGCCAAGGTGGAGTGGCTGCAGGCTCAAGGCTGCCGCCTCGATGGCGATCAGTACTTCGATTGGGATGCCATTGCCAGCCTTCCGGATGCTGTGGAGCGGGCACAGCGGCTGCTTGTGGAAGTAGAGGAAGAGGATGTCGTAGTAGATATCTTCATCAGCGCCGTACGTGTTGATAGCCTGCCCCTGATACGCTACTTGCGAGCGGGGAGGGACTGGCTTCCAGAACGCACGAAGGAGGCTGTGGTAAAAGCAGCCCGTGCCGGCAACATGGTGCTGCTGGTCGAGCTGGTGACCTTGGGCTGGCGGCTTGATGGGTGGACTGCGCAGGCTGCAGTTGAGGGAGGTCACCTGCACATTCTTAAATGGATGGGTGCAGGTGTTGTTCGGAAGCACATCCAGGAGCTCGAGCAGCAGCGCCGCCAGGCTGTGTTGAGTTATGCAACATCGTTTGGTAGTGTGGAGGTCGTGGAATGGCTGCTAAATGAGGTAGACTTGCCCTGGAGTGGAGAGAAGCTCCTTAATGCAGCGGTGACGGCAGGCAGTCCAGCAGTATTGGAGTGGCTTGTGGCCCGGGGCGTCCCCATGGGGGTGAGTGGCTCGCTTGCATGAGTTTGGGTGCATGTTCTTGATGCGTGCTGTTGGTGCTGCTCAGCTCTACTGCTCATCACTGAACGTATGCCACGCACTGTCTGGCGTCTGCTGGCGTCTTGGCCGATTGCGATGTGAAGGACCTCTCATTCTTGGCTTTCATCCGGTCTGCATCATTTCTGCTGCTGACCTCTGGACAGGATGGTAAAGGACCTGTCACTAGGTTTCCATTTGACTGTCTGATGGTCTGCATTTATGTAGTCGGAATGTAGTGGTGATCATACACTCTGGCGCACACAGTCAATTCATACACATGCTGGGAGCACATTTCCAGCATCTCGAGACGCCTTTTCAGCCGCCATCTATTACGGCTGTTTTCTCGGGAACCAGATTAATACACCTCGCTCGTTGCGATGTTGCAGGACGATGGTGAGCTTTACGTAACGGCAGCACACTGTCACGACCTGGTCATTCTGTGTTGCCTGAGGCGGCTAGGCTGCCCCTGGGGCCCCGGCGTCTTCAGCCGAGCAGTGTACGACAGGTGCCATGGCAGTACCGTAAAGGTCCTTCAGTGGCTGCACGCCGAGGGCTGCCCGGTGGACTGGGAGGAGGCCATGAGCCGGGCCAAGACCCGAAAAAATTTTTGTTTGAGGGATGAAAACGCTGTCGCTGTTCATGCCTGGATTGAGAGCATAGCGCCGAGTTAGCTGTTGGGACGAGCCAGGGGGGTCTACAATAGTAGCAGATGTGCGTATTAAGCAAAGCAAATAAACAGAAGCGAATTTCTGTGAGGGACAGGAAGATTGAAGACGGCGGGGAGCTGCAAGGGGATGATGGGGAGGGTTTACGATAGATGCCTGCTTGGGAAGTGGGAACCTGAACGTCTGGCAAGGATCCTGGAACGTATGTGGTCCCACCACAACTCTATCGTTCCCATTGGTCGTTAGTCTCCTCTATCACTTGCTTTGTCTGAAGTGCGAGGTAGGATGGTGCTTTTAGGCGACCTGGCAGCCCTTGAGCCCTTGGCTCGTATTGGGTGGTTTGCAGGTAGTACGGGAATGCACCTAAGACCATGTAATGTAATGTGTAATGTAATGTGTAACACACACACGCACTCACAGATGGCCTGATTGGAGTGAAGTGGAGGCGCAGCAGTGGAGGCGCAGCAGTGGAGGGGATCATAATGCAGCCATTCGCGTTTTTGTTCAAGGTGCCATACTGTGTACCAGCTGCTGCTACATTCCCCTCCTTTTGAAGGGATTCGTCTCGGGCCCTTACGGCCACATACACCAGCCTGTGCCTACCTTCTCCTACCCCCCTATTTCACACATCATACTGGCGGCCACGACCTACACTTTAGTCCAGCAACATGAGCGAGGGCTTTCCACATGAAGAAATGGTGTATGGTCTTGACATCGCCAGTCACCTGAACACACGTGCTACTACTTGTATGCTTCGGGTGCACGTGTCTACTGGGCTCAAGCGCACCGAAGCCGACAAAGGCGGTTCCAAGCACAAAGCCATGAGAGCCATTGGCGATTGCTCTCAAAGGGCTCACAATATTGTCTGTATGAATATGGATAACAATAGTTAATTTTGCAAGAGGCACACAGATAAGTGACAGCTGCAGAACGTTTGCCACCTTGCCGTTTTGTGATGATGTGGCGCCGATTTGAATTTGCAGCTGTGTGTCGTTTGTCGGCAACCCACCAAGTTCAGGCTTAACAACGGACTTCCATTTGCACTTCCCAACTTCGTCATGTGTGTGGCCGACTCCTTTAACGTGAAGGATTCCATACACACCGGGAAGCGCCAAAGGCCGTGGGGCTGCTGCGCATGACGGCATGAGATAGATATTTGTCATCGCTTCACAGCTTCCAAATTTCCTTCCTCAAACACGGCACCGTACAGGAGCTGCCGTAGTTCGATCATACATATAGTGACAGAACTGGAAAAACCGACTCGCCATGCATGACGGATATTCACTGTGTTGCCTGGTCAGTTCAGGAAGTGTATGAAGCCGGCGCCGACCAAAGGATCGTCACCGCACTTGGAGCGCATGTGCAGTCGTGTGTATAGGGGCCAAGTCCTCAAGCCAAGGAAGTGCAGTGGTGGCCTGAGCCCACGATACCGCTAAATAGGTCCACTATCCCTATGCATCTGTGGGGGCAGCAGGTCCACATCAAAGAGGTCGACACAGGTCAAGCTCACCAGAACGCATTCCCCCCAGGCTCGGTTTATGGAGGCCGTGCCAAACATCGTGGCTGCCCCGAGGACCTGGCAGCTGCTCCTGCTATTTGTCGCAGCTGCTATTTCACCATTTCAGGCTGCAGCTGACGATTAGGTTAGCTGCAGTTGCTGATGAAGTCGTTATGTTGAGAATAATAACATCATAAGGGTCGTTCTGGGCTTGGGTGACCCAGTTAGGTGTTTTGGCGTTCGTTCAGTTGCTCGTTAGTCGTTCGTTGGTCGCTCGTTGTGTTCAGCCCTCTGCAATGCTCAAGCAATCTCTCGTTCGTTCCATATCTCTCCATTTCGTATCTCTCAACTTAGGATTACGTTCTTGGTGCTGTTGCAACCGGTGATTTGTACAGAAGTATGCATTGAAGCCATGCCGTACCGCGCACTGTTCGGCACCCCAAGCTGGAAGCCCTAAAACGTATATTGTTCGGCCTTTTGGATTTACTGGAACTTCGCATCGTTTCCTTGGTAGCGCGTCACGTCGATGTCGTTTGCCTAGCATCGTCGCATCTTGCCATTATACAGTTGTTGTGCTGCGCTAATTCGCCAATCGAGTTAGTAAAATGCAGCTTCACGTGCGGCAGGTTGACCTCCAATGCCCAGTCCATGCAAAGAAGCGTTGGGTCAGCGCTCCTCTTAGGACTCGACAACATCCGAAAGCATGCTTCCAGCAGCAGCGCAAGCTGTCTGATGCTTATTTTCCTAAGCCGCACTCCAAAAAGTCTAATGGGAGCAATTTAGTTGTGCGGTCATCTGACGACAACAAAATTGGCGCAAAGACATACGCGCCAAAGACCGCCCCGTCTGACCGCGTATTGTCAATTTGGCGTCGAGTAGACGCTGTTTGCTTTGATGTCGACTGTGAGTAACTCTGCCGGTGCCCAACGCGCCAGCTCTGTGTGCACTTTTGCCGATACCAAGGAAAACATTCGATTGAGCAATTTCCAGGTCGGGTCATAACGTAACCTCAGCATGCACTACTGCCGGCAGAAGAAGGAGGAAATAGAATTGCACTTGCATGGAATTAGGATGTATCTCCGTCGCCAGTCTTGTCATCACTCCTTCTCCCCTCCTGGCGGTTAGGGGGCCTTCACGACCTGCACAAAGACCACAATCCACTCTTGGCATCGCCGCTCACCCCTCCACTCCACTCTATGCAAACCCCTACCAGCATCATCCAAACGCATAACCCCCTTTCTCCCCTTTTTTCCGCTCCCCTCCCTCTGCTCCCCTCCCTCTGCTCCCCCTCTCCACACACACACACACACACACACACACACGTACACGACCGCCCTCTTCCCTCCCTTCCCTCCCCTCCCTCCCCCCACCTACCCCCAAAGGCACCATCACCGTCAATGACTCCCTCGACCTACTGGCCGAGTTCATGGGGGTCAAGGACCAGGTGCAGGAGCTCACCAACAAGGTGGGTGTGCTGATTGGGGCCCGAGAGAAGAGGGAGGGGGGGAGGCAAAAGGAGAGGGAGGCAAAGGGGGAGGGAGGCAAAGGGGGAGGGAGCCCCTCTCCAAGCGCCTCCCACTCCTCCTCCCCTTGGGTGGGAAAGGGAACAGGTGGAACCTCCCACCCCACCCACCACCAGCATAGCCACAACTCCGGTCCCTCCTAAACAACGGCCTTCCCCACCGGGCTCTGCTCCCCACTCCCTCAACCCCCGCTTTGCAAGTCGCGCGTCGACATATGAGTGATCCCATACCCCCCATTCCCCAACCCCTTAACCCCCAAACCCGCTCAGGCCATGGACGGCTCCCTCTCCCTGGAGCGCGCGCTGGATGAGCGATTGGCCATCATCAACTGCGCCCCCCGGGATATCAAGAACTTCATTGCGGCACACCCGCCCGCGTCTAGACTGGCGCCGGTGTGTGTGTATGTATGTATGTATGTATGTATGTATGTATGTATGTATGTATGTATGTATGTATGTATGTATGTATGTATGTATGTGTGTGTGTGTATGTACTGTGTGTGCGTTTGGGGAAGGAGGGGATGCGAGGCCGGGACAGGCGGGCATGAGGGCGGACTGAAAAAGGGGGGAGGGATTGGGGGTGTTGGATTTGGGGGTGTGGGGTTGCCGGCTGCTGTGGTGGTGGATGGGGCGCTAGACTTGAGGGAGGGAGCCTCTGGTGATTGTCGGAGGGACAGACAAACAGACATACGTGCAGCCGGATAGGTGGTTTAGGTCCTCCCCCCTCCCCCCCCTCCCCCCCTTCCCCCCCAGGGCATCAAGGAGCTCATCACCGCCCTCCAGGCCCGAGGGGTGGCTATCTACCTTATCAGCGGAGGATTTAGGTGCGTATGTATGTATGTATGGGGGAGGAGGGAAAGGCAAGGTGGGGTTTGGTTGAGGGAGGGCGGGAAGAAGGGAAGGGGGGAGCTCAAGGAGGAAGG
>NW_003307552.1:2131204-2158031 GCF_000143455.1 Volvox carteri f. nagariensis | reverse complement strand
TGGAAGGAGGAGGAGGAGGAGGAGGAGGAGGGGAAGTCGGGAAATTCTTATCGAGTGGGATTGGGCCAAGGGGTGAAATCACCCGGGGAGGGAAGGGGAGGGGAGTGAGGACGCGTTGTGGTGGGTATGCAGTGCCCCGCCGCAGGATATTACGGACAGAAGTCAGTACCGCATATCCCGGCCCTGTGTCAGATGGGCTCCGTGCCCTCCCCCTTTTTTCTCCCCTCGACCCTCCCCCCTCACGGACGCCTTTCGGTTAGTTCTACGTCTGGTACACTCTTGCCCTGGCAGCAGCTTCACTCGTTTGTGGTTCGTCTTTCCCCCCGGCCCCCGTTGCTTCCGGTAGCTGTGACCCCCCTGGAGCCCCCTGTGCATGTCGAGTAATCCCCTGTTTTGTCCCCTCACCCGCTTACCGTGTACGTAGGGAGCTCACATTGCCCATCGCGGCCTATTTAGGCATCCCCAAGTCCAACGTATTCGCCAACCGAATGAACTGGCAGTGGGACGATGAAACCGGGGAGCCGACCAAGCTGGTGCGTGTGCGGGAAGGGCGGGAATGTTGTTGTTACAGGGTGACACAGCTACACCAGTGGCCTCCTTCCCGAGGCAGTTCCCTGCTCTCCCCTGCGAGAGGGGCACCCTAATCCATTCCGACCCCATCCGAGCTCATAATATGTTCGTTGGGTTCGGCAACCCACCACCAGCATCCAACAAAATCTAGCGGACCAACGGCGCCTCAATTTAGTTCCTGGTCAGCTCGCAAGTTGATGGAATGTGTATGGGAATGTGTATGCAAATGCAAGAGTCCCGCAGGGGGAGGGGGGAGTTGAGGTCGCCCTTTACCCCGCTTGCATGCTGGGCGTGGATACTACCTATGTACATACATACATACATACGTACATACGTACATACATTCATACGAACCGTTGTTTCCCACAGGTTGGGTTTGACTTATCGGAGCCTACGGCACACAACCAGGGCAAGCCTGAGGTACGTTCATCCGGGGGCCTTGTGTTTCGTGTGTGTGAGGGTTGGGGGAAGAGGGAGTCCGAGGTGGCTTTTGGGGGGAAGGGAGGACTGGGGAGGACGAGCGCCGCAGCTTGTTGAAGCGCAGTGGTCGCTGTTTGCGGGTTCTCTAGGGGGGGGATTGCCCCCGCGGGGGAGGGGGGAGGCGACGGAAGAGCGAAGGGAGGGGGAAAGGGAAATAGCCCAAGCTAAAGCGTTTTCAAATCTGAAGAGAACAGATAGTTTTAAATTTTTATTTGAAAAAGGGAATAGAGGGAGGGAGGGAGGGAAGGGGGGAAAGGTTCTGCATGCAGGTTCTGGTGGGCGGTGGGGTGCCGCCGCCCCCCGCTCATCCCAACCCTCCATATCGCCATCTAAACATCCATTCGCCATCCATACCTCTCCCACTCCCTCTCACCCCCTCTCACCTTTTCTCTACAGTATCTTTCTAATCCTCCTGGAGTGTCCGTCTTATCTCTGGCATCCGCATCACTCGTCTGTGGTTCGTCTTCACCTCCTCTCACCCATAGACTTAATTCGCCTGCACACTCAATCATCGCCTTCCTTCCCTCTCTCTATTTCCCCGTCTTCTCTCTCTCTTTCTCTCTCACTCCCTCTTTCTCTCTCTCACTCCCCGTCGTCGTTATAGGCCATCGCGCGCATCCGGCAACGCAACCCGTACAACACCGTAGTCATGATTGGTGGGTGCGGTTATGTGGCTGGGTGGGCGAGATTGGTCGGGTCGGGTGGGCAGGAGGAGGGGTGGACGGTGCGTGGGGGGGCGGTAGGAGGCGGTGGTGATACCGGTGGGGATGACCCAGTCCACAGAGCGAAGAGCGCTTTCATATGGTCCGATTGGACCCGTCCCAGTTCCGTACTGCCAAGTACACAAGATACACAGCCGCAGTTATGGATGGCACAATGGACTACTACCCACCTAGGACTGTGTGTCTGTCTGTTTGTCTGTCTGTTTGTCTGTCTGTCTGTCTGTCTGTCTGCTGGATATTTCAATAGATTCAGGTCGATTCATGTAGCGGCATATTCCTGATTGATGACTTCTCCAAAGTCACACGGAAACCTGAGCGCGCGCGCCCTGTTGTGTTTCGGTCCGTAGTATAGACAGAAGAAAAATCTTAGGTCCCAGCGAACCCCCGGTGACCTAGAGAGTCTCCTGGTTTGGTTTTTTCTGAATCTGCATTCTCCGTATTCACATTTGTTGAGTTACCCTGGGTACTGGCTAGGGTATGTTCCCATCACCGCCTTTCCCCCCCCCCGCCCTCCTCCCCCCCCCCCCGGGGCAAACACAGGTGACGGCATCACCGACCTGGAGGCCGTACAGATTACAGGCGGTGCGGATCTTTTCATCGGGTACGGCGGTGTCGTGGAGCGACCGGCGGTGGCGGCGGAGGCGGAGTGGTGAGTGTGACTGTGTGGGCAGCTGTGTTGACGAAACCCTCGTTTCCCCCCCCCCCGTCCCCTCCGACACGGGTTGACTAGGACCCCCGTCCGCCGATTCGTTGGCTTGTGCTGCTGTCCATGTGTAATTCCCTCGCCTTTCCCTCCCCCCTTTGCTTCCCTCCACCTTCCTGCGACGGCTCGGTTCTGCGCGCAACGCATTCTCCTTTATATTTACTCGTCATTCCCTTTACTCACGGTAGTGTGTACGCTGTGTACGGACTGTACGGCAGGTATGTGTACGACTACAGTACCCTGGTGGAGGCGCTGGCACGCTACCGTGTAGCCATGATTGGCAGCGGCGCCTGGGCTTGCGCTGCCGTACGAATGATGGCACAAAACACGTTGGCGCACGACCCTGCCGACAACTTTACGGATGAGATTAAGATGTGGGTGTACGAGGAGGAGTACGAGGTACGAAGGGGTGTTTGTTAGGTGTCGTACAGGGAGGTTATGGGGGCAGGTTTGTGGATTCGCCTGGCCAGGTGAGTCCTATAGCGGCTCCGAGATCTTAGTCGTTTGTTGTCTCGCGCTATTTGGGGGAGCTAGCCGGGTTGGGTGGGTTGGGTTGGGTTGGTCGGGCCAGGGGCATATAAGCTGTTGGGGGGGGCCTAGGAGGAACACATGCTTGCATGTCAGCAAGCAGCGCAACAGCAAAAAGAATTCAGTAAAAATCTACTTTACTACATTCACCGCTTTCCGTTTACATCACATTGCACTTTCCGATAATGCCCTTTCTTCACGGCCGCCTTTAGTTGTTCTTCACGGCACCACCACTACGGCGGTCTCCGTCCTTTTGCCGCTTTTATAAGACTTTCCTTCAATCTCTAGGCTAGGGCTAGGGCTAGGTAGTTTTCTGCGTTTTTTCGCCTGCCTTTGGACTTTGGACTTGGCAACAGCTAGTAATCCCTCTCGCAACCTAGCTACGGCCACATCGCCGCCAAGACTACTACCACTACTACTCACTGGTCATCACTGGTCAGTTGTAATTACCCCTGATGCAGCATCAGTAATCTTCTCTGGACTATGTCCGTCTATTTCTGGTATCTGCTTCATCCGCCAGTGGTTCTTAGTCTTACCCCCCTTCCCCCGTACCCAGGGCCGCAAGCTGACGGAGGTCATCAACGAAACACACGAGGTGTGTGTGTGTGTGTTTTAAGGAAATATTTATGTGTGCGTGTTTTAAAGATGTGTGTATGCATGTGTGTGTGGGGGGGAAGGGGGAGGCAGGTGAAACCCAGGAGGGCCAGGAGGAGGTGGGGGGGGAAACCTCAGTGCCGGGGGGGTGCATGAGCTGGGAAAGGGGCGTTTTTGGCGTACGAGGGATCGTCGGCTACGCAGAATTTCATCGATTGTGGTACGACAGCCGCCGAGCGGGCGCTGAGCCGCGTTCATCAGACATGATTTTGGTAGTACCGATGATGTTGGTGCTTAAGTGTGCTAGGTAGCACGTGTTTTACAGTTGTATTAGCCCTTCCTTTTTTTCCCACCCAACCCCCTGCCCACCGGCCCCCCACTTCTCGCCCCCTGCTTGTAGAACCCCAAGTACTTCCCCGGGTTCGATTTGGGTTCCAATGTACGGGCCGTACCCTCCATTGACGAGGCGGTGGCGGATGCTGACCTCATCGTGTTTTGCGCCCCCCACCAGTTCATGCACAGCATCTGCAAGCAACTCATCGGCAAGGTGGGACCAGGGAGGCGCATGTGTTCGTTTGTTTGTTTGTTTGTTTGTATATATGTGTATCGTGTGTGGTGGGCATGCGCTTGTTATTGCGTTTGTCGTACATACAGGTGTTGGAGCAGTTTTCAGAGGGCAGTTTGAGGGGGCAGTTTGAGAGCAGTCGAGGGGAAGGGCGCAGCGGCGGCCGAGGCGATAGGCGGGCTAGGAGGAGGTTGCGGGGTATCGCGCGCTAACCGGCAACCCTTCCCAACCCCCCCCTCCTTCCCCTACCTATCTACATACCTACATACCTACATACCTACATACCTACATACCTACATACCTACATACCTACATACCTACATACCTACATACAGGTCAAACCGGGCGCCTCAGCCATCAGCCTGACTAAGGGCATGCGAGTACGGCCGGAGGGGCCCCAGCTCATTAGTCAGATGGTTCGTCGTAATCTGGGGATTGACTGTGCCGTACTGATGGGCGCCAACATCGCCACGGTGAGTCAGCAGGGGGTCGGGGGGGGGGAGGAGGAGGTTGGGTATGTGGGTTCCGGGGAATGAGTGTGGGTGATGGTCGTGCTCTGTAGGTCTGTATGTCGTATGTCCGTTTGCTAAGTGGGTTTGCCTGGGTGCGAGTACTTCCGAGGTGGGATGAGGGGTTGTGGCGGGTAGGGGTTGTGGCGGGGAGGGGTTGTGGCGGGTAGGGGTTGTGGCGGGGAGGGGTTGTGGCGGGGAGGGGTTGTGGCGGGGAGGGGTTGTGGCGGGGAGGGGTTGTGGCGGGGAGGGGTTGTGGCGGGGAGGGGTTGTGGCGGGGAGGATCCGGGATCCCGGCGGGCGCCTCTCGTCCAACCCGCTAGGGGGGCGGGGGGGGAGGGTTTCCCTTTCCCCCAGAGTTACAACTGCCGCACGAGTGCGGGGGGGGGGTCCGTCAAAGCCGGGATGCTATGGACAATCTATGTATTGAAGGTTAAGTCCACCGTACAACCGAAGGTGACTATTTCGTCCTGCTATCTAGACCCCAGATTATCCAATCATCTGACATCCGTAGAGACACATCATTCATCGCCACCAATTCAGCATGAGAAACTAAGTCCATCAGCTAGACCTCATCTTCACGCCTCGTTAGAGCAATTTATAAGCCTACTGCTACAGATTAATGTCGGGAGTCTGCCCAGGAATCGAACACAGAACCTTCCGCGGATAATTGTAGAAGTGTCACCAGACCAGACCAAAAATGAACAGAGTTCAGGGTTTTATAGATGATACCTGTGAGGTGATTCTCATAGCGCGGTCGACAGGATTCGAACCTATGCGGGAAATCCCATCTGATTTCGAGTCAGACCCCTTAACCACTCGGGCACGACCGCAAATGTACTTGTGACAGCGGGCGGATTCCTGCCTTACTAGTCTCTTGGACTCGACCTCCTCCTCCTTCTCCCCGCGCCATGCTCCTCCGACTACACGTTTGTCGCTCTGTCGTCATGTCGCATCGTACGCTCCATATCGCTACGGTTCGCCACTGGTACGACTGTGTATGTACGTACGGATGTACGGATGGAATGACGTGTGTCATGTTTACCCAACAGGACATTGGTCGGGAGCAGCTGTCTGAGGCGGTGATTGGGTGAGTTGTGTGGGGCAATGTTGCCGGCGGGGGGTGAGAGGGGAAGGCAACGTGCCTGGCCAGCGGCGACTCGCACATGTGTGTGTGTGTGTGTGCGTGTGTATGCGTGTGTGTGTGTGTGTTACGAGGCGTACGTACTGACATGAGTGCCGGGGGAAGGGGCGTTCAGTGAGTGACAGGACTCGCGGCCTCCATCACTGAGCCCCGATCAGAGCTCCTCGAGTTGGAGTGCGAGTGGGACGTTTTGTCGATCTAGGGGAGGGTTTTTGCGATTCGTCTCTGATGAGGTTGTGTAAACAACAGCCAGGCTTACCGCCGCCCCCAGGGTGCGATACACTGAGCTGAGCTGTAGTTAACTGCACTGTCTTATACACATGTACGGCAGGTACGACAACCTCGACTCGGCGGAGCGCTTCAAGAAGCTGTTCGAGCGGCCGTACTTCCGCGTCAGTCTCCTCCCGGATCCGGTGAGCGCCACTTGCGGTGGTTTGCGTGTGTGTGTATGTGTGTGTGTGTGTGTTTTGCACACGATCCACAGTCGTACATATCTGGACCATGCCAGGCAAGGGTAGGTACAGCAGGGACGTACACGGCGTGGGGTATGGCAGTACAATCGTGGCCAGGACGAGCATTTTGCTATCTGCACGCGATCCTAAGCGTACCGAAGACCTGGCAGGGCTCTCCGATGGGGGGCCCTTCAAGCCGCTGCTCAGCGACCTCCTCCCCGCCCACCCCTTGCCTGCATGCCCCTCCTTCCCCCCACTTAAACCCCCCACATTCCCCCCCACACACACACCGCCGTCCGACTCCCCGGGTTCTTACATACGACCCGCAGGTGGGCGCTGAGATGTGCGGCACTCTGAAGAACATCGTGGCCCTGGGTGCGGGAGTGGTGGACGGCCTGGGGCTGGGACCCAACTCCAAGGCCACCATCATAAGACAGGTAAGTGAGGTTGGGGTGGGGGAGGAGGAAGGGAGGGGAGCTATGCATATGGTGATAATGATGGTGATGATAACGATGATGATGATGATGGAATGATAATGATAATGATGAGCCAGAATGCAAAGGAACAACTCCGCCGACCCCAAGGTGGGCAGGGGAGACCACCAGCGCTCATCACCGGCGCGTCAAACTTCGTCGTCTGTCCCCTTTAACTCCTCTCAGGGGGTGGGAGGGGGAAGGGTTGTACGATATTCTTCAGATGGATGGACATGAGCATGCGCGCCGCCAGTTGTTACTCTTTCCTTACCGGCGTAAACGTACGACCTGGTATGTACGACACGTACGACATGTACTATGGCAGGGTCTTGTGGAGATGCGCGCCTTCTCCAAGGCTCTTTACCCCAGTGTTCGCGATGACACCTTCCTGGACTGTTGCGGAGTGGGGGACCTCGTGGCGACATGCTACGGGGGCCGCAACCGGCTTGTGGCGGAGGCGTGGACGCGGGCGCAGATGGTGGGTGCAAGGTACCGAGGTTGGGGGCGGGGATGGGGATGGGGCTTGGGGGGGCCTTGAGGAGGGGTGAATTGGGGAGTTGGGTAATGGCGGGGCCGGGGCCAGGGGTTCCCCCGGGTTTTTATTACGGCACGGTAGTTGTGGGTATCTTCGTTGGGGGAAAAGGGAGGGAGGGAGGGAGGGTGGGAGGGGGAAATCCGGGTTTTTGGGACTGGGGCGGTAGGGATGGACATGATTGAATGGCTGGGCAATCGGATTCGCTTGGCGAGGGTTAAAGCGAACCACGGACGGGTAAAGCAGGGGACACCGAAGAGAGAAGGTGTGGGGGGTAGAAACTGGTTGCAAAACCCGGAGGGCGCTCCGGAAAAGTGTGGGGAGGTGTGTGTGGGGAGGAGGTGTGTTAGCGGCTGTTGCCGGATCACTTCATCCTCACCCTCTGCTGCCTACCAGGGCCCACGCCGCGCCGTCATTTCCCGGCCGCGCACACAATCCGAGTTCTCCTCCTCCCTACACATGGAGGTGGTCAGCTTTTCCCCTCGTCCCCCTCACCCCCTTCTTCTTGCCCCTGACTCCTTGCGCGTGTTTACGACCTCCTCCTCCTCCTCCTTCGTTGGGCACCTTGGTGTGTCCCTCGCCGCTTCTGGCTCTCATCGTTGGCGCCCAAACCCACACGCATCTGGCCCGTGGATGCCATACGGGCGCTGATGTACGACATTGTCGCGACTGTTGTACGACTTGTGTACGGCAGTCTGGCACGCCGCGCACGTTTGAGGAGCTGGAGGCGGAGCTGCTGCGGGGCCAGAAGCTGCAGGTGCTTAGCGGCTGTCTTGCGGGATACCTGCTAATTGTGCTTGTTGCTGCATGTGCATTTGCTGCTTCTGGAAGTATCCGTTTTGCGATAATTTAGAGTTAAGTTTCGTGACTTGGAATGGTTATTTGTCGCTCGTTTTGTCCGTCATGCCAGCTCCCGCTTATGTTTCCGTCTTTAGACAAATTGAGCTCCGAAACCCCCTGCGGGGTTGACCATCCTCCCAATTTTCCGTATCAACTGCTTCCGAATGGTTTTACTAAATATTGATACTGTGTTTACTGATTGTTTTATTGTTAACTTAATGCATGGATGGTTTGAATGATCCGACGTGCTTCAGGGGGTGCTGACGAGCAACGAGGTGCAGGAGATACTTCGAGTGAGTGCTTATTGGGGGGGTTCGTCGAAAAGCCCCGCAGGTTTTATACGGCATGTGTACGGGTGAAATGCTACACGTGTTTTGGAGCTGAGGACTTTGCAGGGGGGATGTTTTTGGGTTTGGTGGGAGAGTTGGGGGCCCCGTGTGCAATAGTGGGCGGGGGGAGGATAGGGAATGTTGCCGTACTCTGGGGAATTTATTCCTTCATTCCTTTTCACTTCGCACCCATATTCTTAATTGCAAATCCCAGTTCTCCCCCTGGTCAGTTCAGTTCCCACCTACCCGCTACACAGTAACTCCAGTAATCCCCCTTTTCCTCTTCAGGCCCGATGCTGGGAGAGCAACTACCCCCTGTTCACAACCATCAACCGAATTATCAACGGTCACCTGCCACCCAAGTTCGTTGTCGACTACGTGGTGAGCGAGCTGATGAGAGGTTCACAGATGGGGGATGGAACCCAACAAAACTGAATAAACTGAATACATTGTACAAACTGAAGGGTAGAATTCCCAAGAAGTACCGCCTCCGAAAGTCTGCAGTTACACGAATACCTGCCCGAAGCTGGCTGGCTTTGTGGGCGACCTCCCATTCTGGCCGGGGTTGGGAGGAGGGGCCACCTTTTCGTTCCTGCGCCCGTGTGTGTATGTGTGTATGTATGTGTGTTTTGTGTACCCGCCCGTCCCTTTGAGCTCATTATTACCGCACGTCACTGAGTCATCCCTATGCATCAGCTCCGCACATGAGGCCCTTCTGTAGTGAGTCGGAGTCCCGCTTCAGATCTCGCATCCTCTCGCATCCTCTCGCGTCTTCAGCACCCCCCGGCGACTCCCCCTCCCCACCCGGCTTTCTCGGAACAGCACCTGCGAGCCACACGAGGGTCGAAAGACCCTCAAGATGTATTCAACATCGGACACGGCATAGATATGATCCGGATTCATACAAACGCTCTCATCCGCCCGTGCACACGTCCGTTCTGTCTGTCTGTCTATCTGTCTGTCTGTCTCCTACCCGTCTCGCGTATCTCTCCTTACCACAACCCGTGTTTTATCTCCTTCCTTGCCGCTTTCTCGTCCACTTTTCCCCCTTTCCGAACTCCCTCCGGCCCCTCCCCCCTCCCCCTTCATCACCTACCTACGCCAAAGGCCGGGTCCACGTACGACATCGGGAGGGCGGGAACGGAGAGTGACGAGGAGGCCCTCGTACGGCCCCGCCGTACACCCGCATCAGCAGCCCGGGGATGAGTGCTGCGTATGTGTGCGCGTCGGGATGCGAAAATGCCAGAACGGAAAGGGAGTGTCACCCAACGAAGAAGGGGGAGAGTGGAGGGGAGGGGAGGAAGGGGAGGGAGGGAAGTGTATATCTGTGTTTGGTGTGTTTTAGGAGTGTGTGGGTGTTGATGATTATCGTGATTGGGAGTGAGAGATTGGAAAAGAAGAAGTGAGAGAGTGGCGAGGGGGAGGAAGGGGTGTATCGACGTGTGTTTGCCGTACCTTTTGTACCTGCCTTTTGTATGAGGAATGGACAGTGGATGGGAACGGCGTTGCCAACGACGTAACGTATTGCGTTTCCACGTGAGGAAGAGCGCTTACGCATTGCACCCGCCCGGGAGCGTGTGTGTGCCTGTATGTGCGTATGTTTAGATGTATGCTACTAGTTGTGTGCTTTGCGGCACTAGGGTGTTTGTCTTAGTGTTTGCTGGTAACACGCTTTTGCCGACAGCTGCTGCTTGCCTCGTGGCCTCTTCATTTTGCGGTATACCCACTTTCATGTTGGGTTTCCCACCCATCGTTCTGGTCGTCCTCCTCCGCCTTCCTCCCCCCGCAGTGGTTCGCCTGCGCTTCGTCGTACCCCTTCCTCCCGACGTGCACGATGTGCACATTGTCAGTAACCTCGCATGACTAATCTGTTCGTGCTTCCTCACTGTTGTGGGGTGGTGTTGCAGTTGAAATTCTTTTGTGGCAAAACTGAAGTGTGACGCACACCGAGAGCTCGGTGTACAACAATACAAAAGTGCACACATGTGCGCGTGCAGTACGATGCAGTACAGTGAAGTACAGTGCAGTGCATCGCGCGGCTGGGCGCAGGACGATTCTTTCCGGGCTATGCATCGCACTTGCACTTGGAGTGGTAGTGGGTGGTACGGCTCCCAGCCCTTGCCGTTTCTGAGGGACGGGGTCGCTCCACTCGCCCCGAAACCCACCGCACATTTTGAAAGATCCGGTTACCTCCTTGTTAACCCGTGCCTAGTTTCGTTGTGGCGTGGCCTGCTCCTCTGACATCAGAGCGATATGTGTGTTACTTTTTGCTGGCTTGTTTCGAGCTCTTTTGCTCGCTTGATCGGTCTGTTGTTGCTTTTTCTTGTTCTTGAAGAGGATGGGAGAGAGAGATGCATGGGTTGATTGCATCACCGCACGGGTTTGGAATATGTGTCCTGGTGGGTGCCTGCCTAGGGAGGGCGCAAGGGGGACCTGGGTGGTCAGGGTACGCGACGTGTACGCGATGGTGTTCCAGGGTGTAACGCAAAGGTGTCGCTCTCGCTCCACCGAATAGGATGCGCATAGAGAGGTTGAGATGCATTGGCCGTGTTGGGTTAGATGGCGGCGTCAATCACTTGTGATGACTTGCACTGCCACCACCCAGGAGTTTAGTATGCGATGCTGGAGTTAATGAATCCAAACTTTTCCGGGGAGTGTGCTTGCTCGCCTGCCACTTTAGTACTTGTTAAGCTCATGATTCCTTGGAAACCATCCTTGCACACGTTGCCCGAAAAGTGAAACTGCTGGACGCTTCATGTAGCAGTGTGTCCAAGGGTTTGGTCAGCTATCCAATGCAAATGTGGCTGGCAGCGTGCAGGTTACTTGCATGCGCCTTCCGTACGGGCCGTTTAACTGTTCCGGCACGCAAATGAGCGCAGGATATGCAAACCCGAGCGTACATGCATCGTAAATCATTCCTTCTGATCCCTCATTCTAAAAGAAACCAAGTATAGTTGCAGGGATTTCAATTATTATGCTGTCGCTGACAATTGACGTAAGGATAAAATACGGTTTGCTAGTTATATAACGGTGCAATACCTTGACGATTGGCATCTGTAATAAGTCAAACCCTTGCCCGACACCAGCAACATGCCTTCGGTTGTGCTGCTCAACGTGGTACCAGCGTTTGGGAACCTCCTGGCATCACTTATGCTTATATCGCCTGTGCCAGCCGTGCTGAAACTTAGAGCAACTGGCAAGCTAGGCGTAAGTTGGACCCCTGCGGACTCAATCGGCATGTGCTTGGTGATGCGTCTCCGTACGGTTGTCGATGGCTGACCCAGATCCCATCTCTGCGGAGTCAGAACAGAATTTGAAAAATCAACAAAAACGACAGATGGATCCTGACCCACATGAATACGTGCACGCATGTCCAGAACAGAAACAAAGCAAGTTGATCAACAATAGCAGCGCCAGCAGTCGCAGCGCCAGCAGCGGAGTGCAAACTCAAACGGAAGTCCTCTGCATCCAGCCCCTCAAGAACCCAAATGGGTCGACTTAAACCCAGATCGGGGTTAACCTTCGCACGTCTCAGATACCGTCGCCACCCCATATCGCATCCCACGCGCACCCCTAGAGTCCGGCCCATCCTACCCCACACGCCCTGCGGCCTTCCCACCCAATCGGCAACCAAGCTCCATCCGTTCACTCTCTTTCCTGCAAGTCATGTACGTTTTGTTCGCACCCTCAAAACCACCCAGGTGCAGGACCGTATCATGAGCATTATGTTGCTGGGGTCTGTACACTTCATCACCATGACCATCGTTGCGCTGTTCAGTTTAACACAGCAAGCCGCGGAGCGAATGTGGTGAGCCGAATGGGATCATAGGGGGCTTGAACATGTGTGACATATTAATGCTTTTGATGTATGGGTGTTCGTTCGGTGAGCTGCGACATTGGAGTTGCGGTCACGGGCATTAGAATGTTGCGACGAATGTTGTTAAGACGGCGAAACTAGGGTCTGTACGATTCGGCTATGTGTGTGTGCGTGTGCGTTTATGTTCGCATGTTTTTAATAATCCGAGCCTCGTGTGTGCTGGCGGCCACAATGCCCCGAAAGGTCCGAGGATTCAGGTCGGATCCTACCGCCCGTTCACTGCTGCTGTTTTGCCGCTGCTGCTGCTGCTGCTGCTACTACTACTACTACTACTACTACTACTACTACTACTACTACTACTACTACTACTACTACTACTACTACTACTACTACTACTACTACTACTACTACTACTACTACTACTACTACTACTACTACTACTACTACTACTACTACTACTACTACTACTACTACTACTACTACTACTACTACTACTGCTGCTGCTGCTGCTGCTGGCCTCAGGGGAACAAACGCCATCATCATCCTCATGGTGTATTACTTCATCCCCCTCTCGTCCATGTACGACATCATTCGAAGAAAGAATGCGATCTCGATCTATCCGCCGCTGGCATGTGGTGCGATTGCCAACGGAGGGCTCTGGACGGTCTACGGCTTCGCGTTGAAGGTAATGTGCAGGGCGCGTAATGGCATCGCGTCGACGATGTTTGGGCATGAGGCCACTTTTCTGTCACATTCGGTGTCACCCTAAAGCTTCGCAGGCTTCTTCTTCCTGAACAAATGTGATTTAAGACAGAGGAATGTCCTTACCGACCGCAACTGTCAAGCCTCTTCTCACCAGTGTCCCTAAGTAGCTGTTATGCGTAAGGTTGGATTTCCCATGGCCTTGACGAGCCATGTACGGTATTTCCCCATTGTGTGTGTGTGTGTGCTTTTTCATAAGTGTTCATGTTCGTGTTTGGTGCTTCCATGGAACGCCCAACACCCTGTTGTTTCCCCTCCTGTATTCTCAAATCATTCAGTCAATCCATTTATAGACCTAATCTCACACGTACACACGCATGCGCCCTTGATTCTTCTTCCCACCCAACGCCCCAGGACGTCAACCTCTGGCTGCCCAACCTATTCGGTGCCGTGATTGGTGTCGTACAGCTCGTCCTGCGTGCCGTGTACGGCGCCGCACCCGATGCAGCTCAGTCCAGTATGGTGGCGGCTTCTGGCCCCTCCAGTGTAGCGACATCATCGTCCCCCAAGAACCCCCTCAAGACGCCCTGCTCCAGGGGGGGAGGCGCCGACGGCCCGCCACACGCCGAGAGCCCCGAGCAACACCCCGCCGCCAAACATCCGGCTGCCAAGGAGCCCAGGTGAGAAGTGACAGGAAAGGTTATAGCTGTGTGCCGTACAGAGTATCTGCCGAGCAGCTCCACAATCAGGCTTCGGTTGGTCGGTTGTGGAGGTTGTATGTTGCGCGCGGGAGCCGTTGTTTCTCATCTTTCCTTTTCTCCTAGGCATTACTCGTTCGCGTGGCGCTTTTTTTCGCAAACATGCAACCGCATTTTTGTATGTGGAGTCGTACGGCCTTACCTGTACGGCATCGCTACTGTGTGTGCTGCAGGCGCCCTTCCATTTTGGCGCTGCTGCACCCTTACCAGTACATCGCCGCTCAGCTTGGCGATGTTGAGAAAGGGGGCTCCGCCTCGACCGCCTCCCCCGCCTCCAACTCCGTCACGGTGGTGGCCACCGCGACCTCGACCGCCATCAAGTCGCAGCTAGGGGCCCAGCTGTGAAGCTTCACTTGACTCCACGAGGAGGCTGTGCTCTCCCCGAGCTGAAAAACACGCCCCGGTGGGGGAGTGCGGGAGACATCTTGAGGAGCTTGCGAGCTGTGAGGCTCTGCTGGGGGCGTGAGATCTTGGCCGTTTTAGCCCCGTCCGAGCCGCACAGCACAACATTCGGGGAGGGATGGCGCGCGGCTCCATAGCCAGCCGTGAATGTATATTTTGTATATAAATGTTTGTATAAATGGAATATTTATAGCCCACTTGTGGATCTGCTTCGTGCTGTTGACTGTCGGGGTCCTAGGCGCTGACACGTGACGCTCTCACTCAAAAGGGTGGCATGCTGAAGCAGCGCATGAAAATTACCTTCGAGCAGCCGCAGCTGCATTGATGTCCATGTCGTTCCCGGCTGGAATGCCGCAATGTTCGTCGACCCCCGTGGTGAGCAGGGCCTAGGACAACGGTTCACGAGAGATAGTGCACACACTACTCGTGGAAATGTCTTTTTAGCGCAGTACTGTGTCGCCTCTGTCGGGTGCGCAATGGCGTGCAAGGGTGCAAGAGAGGGATCGAGAGCAGGCATGTATTTTGAATTGGTGCACTGCTGTCGTGTCGTACTGTTCCGTACTTTGTCGGGCCGTGCTGGAAGGGACTTCTCGCTGCCAGGGTTCATGTGCTGCCACCACACTACTAAACGTAGAGAGTGTGTTGTGCTGCAGATAAGAGAGAGATCAAGCCAAAACATTTATGAAGCATTCGTGATGTGGGTGGGTGGGTGGGTGGGTGGATTCCGTGATCTTCAGTGGCAAACGACGGGATGGCGGACGTCATATAGCATTTGCGAGATTCCGGTACAACAACATGGTGATCCAGAGCGATGAACTGCAGGAGCCTGGACGAGCATCCTCCGTATTCGTCGCATTTCGCATGTTTTCGCCATGCTGGCATGCGACAACGTATATGTACATTATGCATATTTTTTCTGAGTCGGTTTTTTCCCGCCTTGCGAGAGTGAGAGTTACGAGTAAGCGGCCCACGGTGGCCCCCCCATCTTGTCGATGTAGTCTTTGTCAATGAAGTCGTGTCTTCCATGCCGATGCGCGCGCGTACGTTGCCACTCTAGCAGCCGGTTCAAACCACGTTGTGTTTCGTACCATTCTTGCACGCACATATCTCGCCGCGCACTGGTCGTTTTCGGTTGTGAGAGTGAGCGGGGGTAAACGCTCTTCTTGATACCATCATGTAATACCATGTTGCTGGATGCCCGTGTCCATGCCGGGTCATGTCTTGTCATCCTTGGATGCGAGGAGGCGAGGTGTGGGAACGAGGGTGGTGCGTCCGGGAGCCTTTTCGAGATGGCGAAGCGGAGCAGTTCGGCGGAGTGTGGCAGTGAGGGATTGGGACTGGGAGAAGTGCTGTACTTCCCTTTGCATGCGTGATGTGTTGCTTTAATAACTTCACTGGGCTCTGTGCAGAAACTGTTAAGAGGTTGGCACTGTGGCTTGGTGTGGTGTGTGGTGCGTAGCTGTACACAGCTGTACGAATGGCCCGCCGTGTGAGATGCGGATGCTTCTTGAAGTTTTAAGTGTGCTCGGATGTATTTTCAAACGGGGACCTTTTTTTTACTGCAACACCGCCTGTTATGCTGGTGCGGAAGAGAGAGAAAAGGAAGAAGAGACAGGGGCGTTCGTCCGCTGTGCGGCTGCTGTTCGATCGCGCCTTTTTGACCCGTTCCATGCCGTCATCATTACCAATCTTTACAGGGCACACCATTTGTCCCTCAGTCCACCCTCCGAGTAGCAGGGGGGGTTGGAGTGCGTGTCGTTTAGCAGTGAAAGCGCACCGCTTACTGCGCCCGCTGTTACATCCGTGCTTGCAGGGCAGCGGCACGTGCAGTGCCCCTTCCTTTTGGTACGTGTGTGCGGAACTTGTGCAGCTTGTGTGTGTATGTGTGTGTGTATGTGTGTGTGTGTGTGTTACATGGTCGTGGGTGTGTGTGCCCCGTACCTGCAAACCGCCCAATACGAGCCGAGGGCTCTAGGACTGTCAAATCGCCTATGAGCTCCATCCTACCTCGCACTTCAGACAAAGCAAGTGATAAAGGGGAGACTAACGACCAAAGGGAACGATAGAGCTGCGGTGGGAACATATATACGTTCAAGCATCCTTGCCAGACGTTCAGCTTACCACTTCACAGCGTCCTTCATATGCTTGAAGCGTGGGAAATCCATATCAGATCTGATTTCGCCGTACATTATACGATTTGCGCCGGCAGTCTAGCAAGACGTGCTTCTCACCTTTCATATGGGTATCTGCCGCAGCATGGGCATACCCGCTCCTCCCTAGGTACACAACGCCCTCCCTTGCGCGCTCAGGTTTCCCACTAACGCCCAACATCAAAAAAGCCTAAACTGCATAGGCTTACAATTCGCTGAACGCGGGATAAATATCGTGATATGCGGGAGCACCTCCTTCCTGCCCACTTGCTCAGCCGCCAGACCCAGACGCGGGTCGAGAGAAGCGGTGACAACGGCCATCGTGCGTGGTATCCTGAACACGTCCCAAGCACCCAGCCGGGCAAAGGGACGGCAGAGCGACTCGTGACTTTCATCACTGCGTGGCTTGGGGTCAGGTCGTAGCTTCATTGGGGTCAGGACGCTGCATGGTGCGACACTGGATATCGGCCTGACGCAGGTGCGGTGGCAAGTGTTCCTGGAGTAACAGTTTCATGCATGTGGAGCGACTTTCTGAATGTGGTGTGCGCTACGTGTTCTAGCTGTTGGCCGTGTATTCTCTATATATAGGACGGGTAGATCTCCCGCGGCAGGGAGATGGCAAGACGGCCACAAGAGCCTTGCACACCACACACTGTTGAGCCCCCGTTCGATGTAAGCAAGAATTTCGTCGGCCAGGTAAGGGTGTCCAAACAGCACGAACAATGCATTCAACACAAAGCCAAAAGTATCAACGCCATGGCCGTGGTCTTCCCCAACACCGATCCTCCCGCTAATTCTCACCCACACGGAAGGGCATGGGTTGTTCGCTGCTGTGGACCCTTCGAAACCCGTCGGGAACAAAGAAGCCTTGTAGCAACGAGAAATGAAAAGGAGGAATGCGCGCGGCTCTGTCAAAATCTATCACCTCACAAATCCCGGTGAAATGCTGCAACCCCAAACGGCTCATACCGCCCGTATGACTCGCACGCACACTCGTCAAGTCCTACGGCAGCACAAGGACTGTTGTGATGTGACACACAGCAACTTAAAAAAGCCCACCCAACAAGCACCCTCGGATCGCTCAGGCTCAGGCTCATTCAGGCAGATGCAGGTAGTAGATGTTTCAGCCTCTCTCATATGCCATGTCCAATCCGCTGCATACCATGACGACTCTCTTCACACGATGCACTTCCCTTCCGCTCAAAACCCTAATCCACATCTCCCCCCTCGCGACAACCCCTTCCCGGCAACGGCGTGTTGCAGCCGCACCCGCTCCCGCCAACAGCACAATGAAGCGTGGACCCGAGCCCGAGCCGACAGGACAGCGTATTCAGGGGCCTCCAATATAGTCATGAAGGAAGCAAACGGGGCATTGCATTGAGAAAGAGATCCTGCGCTACTCGCTACAGTAACCCGGAATGGCAAACCAAGAATCCATGCCTCCCTTCCCCAGTACACACACGCACACGCTCACTTAGGCAAGCAAATGCACACGAACCAACTCGTCGAATACCATTCCCTGCATACGTTTCCTCATGTCACCGACTTCCTCGCGCCGCTCGACGGCGCCCACACCGCTTTGGCAGGGCCCCCTGCAATCTCTCTGATCCTCGGCCCTCAAGGTGGGCCTCCTAAGATGGTTTTAATGTTAGTAAACCCTAAGACGCATCTCCCCCAGGCCTGCTTTTCCACCAGCCCATTCCTGCATCTACCAACTTGCAAAATGACCCTCATCCACTAAAGGCGTTGCCCGGGTTCATGCGGGGCCCGAGTTCCTCGTGCAGTCCCCACGCATCACAGGCTCGTGAACGTCCGCGCAGCTATCAATACAGACAACAGTTCCCTCAACGGCGTCGACGCTTTCGTGGCAGCATATGGAGAGATATGTGAAGACAGGCAAATAGATAGATATACAGACAGATAGACAGGCAGGCGGACAGCTCATGAACCGGTGTTGGTGCCAGTGGTGGTGCTGCTGTCGCCGCCTTTGACCTTCTTGGGCGGCGGATTTCCCCCAGCCAAGACATTGTAGGCGCAGAAGGCCGACGCTGCCACGCTCAGCACGCACAGCACGAGCGAAACCCAGTACGGCAGCCCCTTGAGGAGGTCCAGGGAGGAGCAGGTGGTGTACGCCACTGCCGCAGCGGAGACTGAACCCCCCCAAGTGGCGGTGTAGGGCATGGACCCGGAGGGGGAGATCGCACGCAAGAAGCAAGGAGACAGAATCCGTGGGGAAAAGGACAAAAGCGGGGGGGGGGGGGAAGAGGCAAACAGGGAAATGAAGTAGTGACGTGACGTGACGTGATTCTAGGACCAAAAGAGAGGGGTAAGACGAACCACCGGCGAATGAAGCAGATAACGGAGGTTGACGGAAAATAGTCCAGGAAAAAAAACAAAAGAGGGGGGAAGTGGGAACAAACAAGGCGAAGCCGGGGATAAGACGGCAGGAGAGGGTGCAAGTATCAGGTTTAGGCGGATCACGTGACGACGGGACGAAAAAGGTTTATATCAAGCAGTGCATTGAAAAGAGGAAGAGGAAGGGAGGAGGAGTGGGTATGGCAGCATATGAGAGTGCGACTCTCAGGGTGCTGCTCAGGGCTCAGGTGTTGCATGCAATTTGCATGTGCGTGCGCCACAGGCACGCCCAGCATTGGGGCGGACCACTGCGATCACAGAGGCGTCAACGCATCCCATCGCCTCAACCTCAACCTCAACCTTGACTGGACCCTTGACCCACCTGCCGAGATAAGAGTGTACTGCTTTGAGTCGCCACCGGCTTTCCACTCCTGAAGGCTGAGCACTGAGGCAGCCACCGAGGTTGCTCCAGCGATAAGCGCTGTTCCGGCGATGTTGGTTAGGTTCAGGAAAAAAAGCCCGATCCCCGCAAGTACCGAAATGGTGCCGTAGGGTATGCACATGCAGAAGTCGTGCAACACCGCGTGGCGAGCTGAAGCGGTGCCGCTCGGCTGAGCTGCCTGAAAATGATGACATTATCAAAAATCAAAATTTTGTGACAGAATTCCATGTGGTGCTATGACGTCGCAACAACGGCAACTTACAGAGGCCCTGCACACAAGAGACCTGCGCTCAAGCCTTAAGGAACGATTTGAAGTAGCCACAATCTTTACGTCCCTTGGTCGTGCAAGCGACACGACAAGGGGGCAGGGCCCTGCTTTAGAAGTTTTGAGACGGCATGATTGACGGAACACCCGCGCAGACATCCCTGTACCACTGAAATTTGCAGCGTAAAATACTGCGTATCTAAGAAGAGGAGCATGCAAACGCGAACAAAGCTAGCTGCGCTTCTGTTTTGCCGACACCATGAACGACACCCGGCGCAACCACTCGTACACGAAAGTCATCGTGCATGCGCGGCATCCTTGCGGCAAAAGAGTAGCGCACACAGCTACCCCCACATGCATGTATTCAGACGTGGCTGTATAAATCGGCGCTGAAATGTTCTATCCAGCGCGGTGCTTTGCACCGTTAAGTATTTCATCCTTGGCATTATTAAACACATACATTTGCATTTGTTGCTCGCTCTATAGCCATCAAATCACATGCGAGCCGACTTGTCACCTTTCACCCGCGCAGACAGATGTCACAGTCCCTCGCGATAGACGTCTGCCGCGACAGCTGCGCATCACCCCCACCAACATGCAATATAGCTCCAGTCATGAAGTACATCTGGCAGCAACCCGTACTTCACCAAGTAAACTCTTTCAGAAAACGCATAGGTCATCATATCTTCCGTTAGTCCTGGCCGGCTGTTGCACTCGCCGCAGCCCCTCTTTCATACCGCAACACCACCAAAACTTATAGCGCCCGCGGCTACCACACCCACTAGCGTTCACCCCAGTACAATTCAGTTCCGTTGCGCCCTGTCTCTTCCTACGGCAGCTTAGCCGGTGAGAGATCCGAGGGTAGGACGCTCCTCGGTCCTCGGCCACGCCCGGCTTTTCCACCTCGGTCTTCTACCGCGCTTCTGGGCCTTTCCTGGTCCTCCGCCTTCTCCTCATATCCTTATTAACGAGGAGGACCTTAGCGAGAGAGAGAGAGGGTGAGGGCGAGAGTGTAAACGAGTTAAAATAGTAAGAGATGAAAGCGCCTTTAATTGCTGCACAGGCATAACCCCAGGCCAATAACCCATCGAGTCAGTTTCTTTGGCTAGCGCAGTGCTGCCCTTTTCCCTGTTCCCGCTTCCGTGTCGCCTCCATCTCCGTCAAAAGCTTGTTGCCGTCCTTGACCAGGAACCCAGCAGTATAACAAGAGTTGCAAAAGCAGCGGTAACAGCAGCAGTAGCTGCAGTAGAAGCAGTAGCATCTAAACCAGCTGCGGCAGCAGCAGCACCAGCTGAAGCCACAACAGCAGCAGCAGTAGCAGCACGTCGCGATCGCAGGCCTCCCCGCTGCGCAATGGCCGTCGTCTCCATTCGCGCCTCGGCATCTTCCTCCAGCCCGAACTCGTCTTCCGGGACCCCGATAGCCACCACCATGCGCCGACTGCGGCGGGCTGCTGTTGGCGGCAGTCGCGGCAGCGGTCGGGCCGGCAGTCGGGGTTTCCTCGCCTCCCTTGCGCTCCCGGCCACCGCCACCGCCGTCGCCGCGGTTGGTTCGGTGGTGCTGCTGGTTGTGCTGCTGGTAGCGAACAGTATGCCTGGTGGGTCAGGGTCCTGTCACTGTGGGTATATGTATATATGTATGTATTGTATGCGCGCTGGTGGGTTCGTTGAGACTTGAGGGTTGGGGGGGGGACAGCGGTTTTTCTTTTTTTGTGTGTGTGTGGCTCCCGTTGTTGAATGCACGTGTATGGCACGAAGGCGGCGTAGTGATACGCGGGCACGCGTCACTCAAGAGGGGGGGTAAACATACAGGCGAAGTGAAGAGGCTCTCTTAATTACATAAGACCATCAGGTAAGTGCAGCTACTGCAGCTACTGCAGCTACTGCAGCTACTGCAGCTACTGCAGCTACTGCAGCTACTGCAGCTACTGCAGCTACTGCAGCTACTGCAGCTACTGCAGCTACTGCAGCTACTGCAGCTACTGCAGCTACTGCAGCTACTGCAGCTACTGCAGCTACTGCAGCTACTGCTGTCCCTCCTGCCCCTTTCCCTCATTATTCCGTACACCAGCCGCCCTACCCTGGACGCACTCCCAAGGCACCGCTCCTCCCCATGTCCTCTCCGGCTGCCGCCGCTCCCCTGTCCCCCTGTCCCCTCGCCGCATGTATCTCTGCGCAACTCTATGCATATGCGGCGCCCTCGAGGGGCTTGTGCCAAACAACACCCCGTTTGTCTGTCTGTCTGTCTGTCCGCCTTGATTCTGTCGTACTGCTGCTACGGCTGTGGACTCACGCCACCTCCGCAGTGGCCCGCGGTCAGGCCTACCTGCCAGCCAACATGATTGATGCCATGGAGTCCGCCATGTTCCTCAACAAGTTCATGGTGGGTGCTGCAGCTTCCGTCTAGACATCTCATTGCCTTCCTGTTGCTGCAGTTGCTGCTGTTCCTGCTGTTGCTGCTGTTGCTGCTGTTGCTGCTGTTGCTGCTGTTGCTGCTGTTGCAATACACGAGTTTATGGTGTTGCAAGGCCAATCTGCTTCATTGGCTTTTCGTTTCCAACCGCATATAGATTCCCATGCCCGCAACATCCCATCACTACCACTACCACTACCACTACCACCTCCACACCACAATCTCGCCACCGGGCACCTGTCCTCTGCACAGGACGCTGCTGACGTCACTGGCTTCTACGACAAATTCCTCAACGAGAACTTCCGGGGCACTGTCTTCGCGCCCGTCGACTTGGTGGGTTCCGGTACGGCGTACGGCGTACGGCGTACGAATCACGACCACTGTCCATGTTTGGGGTTGTCAAGGACGCCTGAGACGACACGGAGGGTGCGCAGTTTTGCAATCCCAGCTGCGTTCACCAACTTACTCGTCCGGGCGGGATGGCTGCTAGGAGAGACATCCCCTGATTGAACTTTATCACCGCACCCCCTAAAATTTAGTTAGTAAAAAACACCTTTCCCCCCCAAACAACACTTGTTACACTTTTGTGATATTTCCGGACGGTGTTTGTTTTCATACTGGACTGGAAAAAGGGCTTCGATGCGCTTCTGCAAAAGACCAACGCGACGTGGGACGACCTGCTGGCGCCCGAGCTGAATTCCACTCTGGCGGCGATCGTGGGGCTGCACGTGGTTCCGGCGCAGCGCGTTTTCCCTTTGTCATCCGTGCGCGAGGGCACCGAGCTAACCACTGCTGCGGGCATGAAGCTCTACGTGCGACGCGAGTAAGCAGTGAAAGGAGAGCAGGCCGGCAGGGCAAAAGGGCGTCCTCGCAAATCTGTGACCAAGGAAAAATACACCGTAGTTAAATGCGCATTTCATTTCATCATGTCGTGGTTTTGCTGCGGATGGGAGAGTTTTAGCCTGTAAAAGATGTTGTAAAAGAGAGGTCATAGCTTCCTGCGTGAGGGGGAAAACAGTTACGGAAAGAGAAAAGGAAAGGGATGGAAGGGGTAAAGTCCGGGCTAGCGTCGCAGCTTCCAAATCTTTGAAATTGATTCGCTCTTTGAGCTGCTATATCCCCAGCTCCATAGGCATTGCCAACCCCGGGTGGCGCAACGACATGCAGATATCGTCGGCTCCCTTCTCCTATGCTCCCCCCGCCTCCGTGGAACTGAGAAACGTCTCCAAACTTCCTCCTAACTCCCAACTCCCAACTCCCCCGGCTCGCCACCACCCTCTTATCCTGGTTCTGAATTGAAATTAAGTGTCCCGGGCATCACCCACATCTACGCGGTACCCCGTCCCGAGGAAGACCCGCTCAACTTCGCTACCGTACTGCAATACCAGGAAATCCGCGGCGGCAAGGTGAGAAGTACGGCAAGGGTACGGCAAACACGCCTCCATATGATAGGCCTCGCATAAACTAACCCCCCAAGCAGTAATATATAAATTGAATTTTAGCTCGTGCTGAACTGTTAGTTCAATGCGACGGTGCGCTGGACAATGCCAATATAACAGCCAACCAACTGGCTAAGTAACCAGTCAACGGTTATGATCCGTCATGCGGTTATGTTCGTTATTATCTTCGGGCACGGAAACATTACGTCATCCCCTCTTCCCAAAAAACTATTAAAACTCCACAGGCCATTCTTTATGTGGTTGATAAAGTGCTGCTACCCCCGGTCAAGGCCTCCCCTCCGGCGCCCGCGCCCACCACCACTCGTCGCAATCGCGGCGCTCCAGCGAACACCTCCTCCCAGCGCAAGGCCCGAGTGTAAATAAACTGTGTAAAGTGCGAATTTGAAAAAAGGATCAACGAGCGGCGAAGTAACCAAGCTTAGAGAGTAGCACTTTGCTGATGGTGCTGATGGTTAAAAGTGGGCGTATGTAGACCCGCTGTGCGTGTATGGTATGTATGGGCGTGTGTTTTGTACGTGGGAACGTGTGTGTAAGTTTGCAACTGTTTGTCCCCAAACTGACGCCCCTCGCGAATGGGCTTTTGGTCCTCCAGTGACGTACGGCAATGAGGTTGGGGTTGGTCGAGTGCCCATTGGGCCTTTTCACCGCGCCTACCACCACCCTCCTCCTGCTCCTCCTCCCTTAACGCCGCACGGAGTGTTTGGGATAATATTTGGCCTTCCCATGCGTCAGCGATTGATGGGCTCGCTCACTTGTCGTACCCGTCGTCCTACATTTTCCTTCCGGAAGCCGTGAGCGTGTGAAAGAGGGTGAGGGGAGGGAGGTGGTGTGTGTTTGTGTGTGAGGAGCTGGAGGTGTGTTTGGACAGGGAAAGGATGCCTGGCAGGCTGGGATGTTTGTTCACCCGCGTTTTGCCTACGACCGACGACGAACATACCTGCCTTACAGATGGCCATGTAGCTGCCTGGCCACCACTAGCTGGGATAGAGAAACGCAACGCGATGAAGTGAAGCTAGGAGGTCGTCAGGAACCATGGGGCTGTATGGAAGGGGGCCAGGAGGGGCGGAGCAGCGCGTGTGTGCACATGCGTGTGTGTGCGTGTGCGTGTGTATGTGTTTGGGGAAAAAAAGGTGCGGAAGGGCTTGAAGGATATGGCTGAGGTCCAAATGTGTGTGTGTGCGCATCCGGTGTGATGTGGATGTCGGGGATCGATAAGCTGAAAGAGTGGAACTAAAAACATGTCGAGCAATGGGTCTCTGTCAGCGATTTAGGGCCATCGTTTTGATAAGGTGAAAAGTTTGGGACCTGTTTCAGTTTCTGGCCGAGAGCTGACTCGCGGGTTCAACCTCGCGTCGAAGAAAGCCTGCTTGCCTGGGTGGTTTGTATGCGGGGCCCGGGTGGGTGCAAAGGTCGGCTTCTTATCACCCCTGCTGGGAGGGTCCTGGAGCCTTAGGGGGGCTAATTAGGCAAGTTGTTATCTTCCGTTGGGATTTATTATTGGGGGAGGGGGCGATACCATGGCGGCTTTAACCTTCGGCTCGAACAGGCCTCACAGGGGAGCTTGTATAGGGCGGCAGCGTTTTGGTTTAATTGGTGGGCGTGGAGCAAAGCATTTTTACGGGATAGTTTTCCTGTGTCATCATCCCTCTATGTATCTATTTCGTCACTTTCGGTGGAGCAGGTAGTACAGTCCGCTTGATATCTTTCTGCAGCTGCGGACGTTGAAATACGTCGTACACCACTTTCTGTTTGCATCTGAGCTAGGCTTGTTTTGGAGCTGTCTTGACTAATCACCGCATGGACTTTATGTAACAAGAAGAGGCGGGAGAACTTGGAAAACAAAGTCAGAGGTTACGGGCTTATAAGGTGTGGGGGAATCCATCCATCCGGACTTTCGTTTGCGCAGCGCAACGGCTTTCAGATTAGGCAACTGCCGAAGCGGCGCTGTGCATGGAAATAGCCGAGAAGCGCGCAGCAGGAAGTTAATTCACGGAATCTCAACGCGTAAGAAAAAGGAAAGAAATTTGAAGAAAAAACTATGTCTGTTTGTTCAAAGGAGGAGGAGAAATGAATCAATATTGTTGTTTACGTGTGGCCTAACGCACTTCGGCCGTGAAGATTAATGTAGCTATAGCCAAAACGACAAACCTGCTATATAACAACGGGACCCATATAGGCCAAGTCATCGTACCGCATCCATGTTTTTCTGTCAATACTAAGTCATCATAATATGATGCAAGTTGAAGAAACTCGTGCTGCTCCGGTTTCCATCCTGTCACACCTTTAATGCTCCCTTGTGCAATTCAAAGCGTTTCTGGCATCCATCCGGCCCCCTAAACAGGGCCGATGGTGCCACCACCATTTCCACTGCTGCTGCTGCTGCTGCTGCTGCCATCATTTCTGCTGCAGCCGCTGTTACCTCTGCCTTTGCCACCACCCTTGCTATCACCAGAGCTGTCGCCGGGAACACCGGGAAGTGCGGAACTGCGGAAAACCCGGGTTTTCCATAATGTGCACTTTTGTAAGTCGCCTGGAAAGTCTGGGGCAAATACGTGTACTGGAGCTACGACCTCTAGGAACACGCCTGGTGTTAAGTGTGGCTATTGTGGTAAGGATAACCACACTGAGGATCAACGCTTCAAGAACAACGCACAGAGAAAAGGCTACTGTGACGTCCGAAAGCCTTTTCTAAATGCGTCGAAGTCGTAGCACCAATAGACATAATTCCCCCAGACTTTCCAGGCGACTTACAAACGCGCACAAAAAATTTTACTAAGTTTTAAGTTACCTGACATCACCCAGTTTCGATCTGGGGACCTCCTGTGTGTAAGACAGGTGTGATTCCACTACACCATGATGCCATATATGTCAGATTTTGTAAATGTAAAGTTTTACCAAGCATTAGTATATATTTTCCATTTTCGGATGGGATCTTTTCACCAAGATGTCGTATTACTTACACGACAACGGCTTTTTTCAAATAAACTCGTCCACGAAGGACCATCATTTCGGCCTGGACTCAAAGCCATACACTCCTGTAAGATGACAGCGCCCACAGAATAATGAGCGGCCGTGGGATCTGCCACCTTCCGCTCAACCACTTCAGATGAAATCAAATTCAGGTCAGGTCGGGACAGAGACATCTACTCGATACCAATTGTTATAACACGACTTCAGAAAAGTGCCGATCAGTGGATGCAAATCCCATGGCGGATGGCCAAGATACTACAACCGGCACTTCAAATTGATTAAGGTATTCCTCCATACTACGGATGTGTTCGAAAAGCCGATGAATGAAGGGGGCAAGAACATTAATGGAGTGTACGTCCACCCTTTTCCTGGCATACTTGAAGCATTCCGCAGGTACACAATCTAGCCCACCAGGTTTGTTGTTGCGGAGGGACTTAATCGCAGGTACCGCCTCCTCTAGGGTGAATGGTGGAGTTCGGCTCCGCAGCTGACTCCACACGTTGCTCCCGTGCACCCGTGTAACATCCCAACCCCGACCACCACCTCTAGGCATGCCATAAATGAAGCTCCGCATCCCCATAATTGTCATTGTCATTGTGGTTACAGTATTTCCGCCGCCGACGCGGCGGGTGCCCTCACGAGCCGTGAGGCTC
>NW_003307552.1:2120066-2131154 GCF_000143455.1 Volvox carteri f. nagariensis | reverse complement strand
CCAAGGCCAACAACAAAGACGGAATTTGGCAACCATACGCAACTGGTTGACCGGCAAATAAACACGCAAATAGCCTGTGGGATCGGAGCCCTCTCTTGCTGGTGAAGGGGAGCCCATCCAGTTATGATACCTGCAAAGCGAAACCCCTTTACCTTGGAACACACGCGGATCACCCCCTTGGCTGAACTGATCCCAGTCACTTAAAAGGAACGCAGATAACCTCTCCAGAACCTCACCCACTCGAATCAACTGAGCCGAGTATACATCTACCTTCTGAGAAACGGAGTCACACGCCGGCCACTCATGGCCCAACCAACGCAAAATGATGAGCACTTTAGACGACCAGCAATCCACTTTGAGATCAGACAGAAGAGCCAGACGGAGATCATCTACTAACACGTCATGATAGACCGACCCACGGGACTTGACTATCTTATTCCAGAAACACAACGCAAGGCGTAACCAAAAGTACTGCAAAGGCAACTGAGACAGCTCCCTGTACAACAGCTTGTAAGGTACCTGCTTGAGCCCAGCACAACGTAAACAGAAGTCACGCTGGACCTGGACCATACCATCTTCCAAAGCCAAATCAAAATATGACTTACCAGCGGGTAAAACACCTTTACCTAACCGCAGGACGGAGACAATCCTATCAGGACCCCAGACCTCAGCACCATAACAGAGAACCGAACGGACCTGGGTGTCGAACGCTTGAAGCCGAACGGCAGGAGCCCACACCCTGTTCTCATCCAACCGATTACTAAGACCGAACATAGCCCGTCGCCCTGCATCCAAAAGTTCGTTGACACAACTCGCAAACGGGGACGCAGGGCCCCAATAGAGACCCAAGTACCTAACGCGACCACACCAGTTAATAGGACTAGGAACAAGTAAACTACCAACCATGGGTGGGTGCCAAAGCGACCCATCAGTACGGAGAGGAAGCATGAGCCTCACCCCCTCAAATGCCCTCTTAACGACATCAACGGAAGCAGCCACAACAAGGGCCTCACATTTCCGAACGTTGCAGCGCATACCAAAAGCAGCACAGAACTCAATAAGCAGCTTAAGCGAGAACTGGAGGCGTGCCAACGAGGTCGCGAACAAAGTAAGGTCGTCTGCATAGAACAATAGAGGCAACCGACGATCATTAATGACAGGACATTCGTGTGCACGTGTGTTGAACCATTCGTCCATACCATCCCTCGCTTCAAGGTAGTCGGCAATAACCTCAATGAAGAACCCGAACAAATTGGGACTCATGGGACACCCCTGCTTCACACCCTGCAGAGAGGCAAAGATGGACCCTAGGCGACCGTTAACCTTGACCCGTTGGAGAACACGTTCGTAGCTGGCTTTAAGGGCCGCCAACATGGGTCCATGCACACCCCTCTCCTCAAGACGCAGCCACAGGCTTGCCCGGGGCACTCTATCAAAGGCTTTCTCAAAATCCACCTGACACGCATACAGGGCCTGATTGCTGCCGGGCCGCTCATAACGACTTTTAAGATGACGAACAACGAACAACTGATGAACTGTACTGCGCTTTTGACGGGACCCAGCCTGAAAACGGCACCGGACACCATCTTTATCCCCGAAAGCTGCCAGCCGCCTGTCGAGAACCGTGGCATAGCATTTGGCAATGGCGCATCCCACAGCTAGACCCCTGTAGTTGTCCTTGACCCTGGGGTCGCCTTTCTTAAATAACGGACTGAGAGACGCCACGCAAAACTGGTCAGGCACATCCCCTGTATCCCAAATGTGCTGGAAAAGGTCTCGAATCGCAGGGGCAATAACATTGACAGACACCCTGTCCTCGTCACCTTCGCGAGGGATTCGCTTGGCATACTTGTAGCACTCGGCCGGGACCATACCCAGACCCGGGGAACGCCCATTAGACAGGGACGACAAAGCCGCCTCAACCTCTTCAAGAGTGAACGGACCATTCATAGTGTCGGCCATAGACCGTCTAGCATGCACCGGTTCGGAATCACGCCACGCCGCCCCGACTTGGGAGCCCGTACCGAGATTGATACAGTTGAGAATGGCACAGACACGGGCCTCCTGCACCTCATCGAAGGAGGCTGAGGCATTATAAAGGCGATCGAAGTAGTCCGTCCACTCCGACACGTCTTCCACATTGCATCTGGACGCTGGCTTACCGTTCAGACGTTGCCATAGGGTCTTCGCATCACGTTTGCATGTGGAATAGAAACAAAATCGCGCTATTGTTATATGAGTCGCTGTAGTACCGGCTCCAACTGTCAACATCTGCCAAATTCATGCGAGCTTGTGCTGGGTTAGTTGGGTGTAAGGCCCTTTGTGTTACTATTAGGCAAACTGTACATGTTTCACATTGGCCCATGTCCTCAGGGCCACCATTTATTGGCGCATTAAGCTGGCAAGCTTAGCTTGTTTTTGTTGTTCAGCTCACACTGATCAACAAAACGGGTCATGTGCCTCTGGCGTGCTTCCATTACCAAACCGTTACAAAACCAGTTGGACTACAAAACTAGTTACTCAGGGCATATGATGCCGCCGGCGGACCTGACTACCAATTACACGACACAGCTGACAGGAATGTTGCAGCCTGGGATTCCTTCCGGTCCTTCTGCCCTACAATACACGGTGGGTGGGAGGGAGTTGGGAGTTGTTGACCCGTACCAGCGCTGATGTGGGGCATGTATTGTGGGGCAGAAGGACCAGATGGAAGTACAAGCTGCAACATTCCTGTCAGCTGTGTCGTGTAGATGGTAGTCGGATCCGCCGGCGGCATCATATGCCCAGAATAACGGGCAATATGGCCGCCACCAGCATGATCGTAACCAGCTCCATTATGAAATTTGAGCTTTCTTGATGCTAGAAATCAAACCTACTGCACTCTATGTAGACTCATCGGCTGAATGCGCGCAGTAAATGACGGCTCTGATGCGAAATAGTTAGACGAACAGTTAGATGAACAGCACAGGGCCTTCCGCCCAACTACCCCAGCTAACTCAACGCAAGCTCGCATTGGTTGTTGCTTCATATATAAAACCATTTTCTGTTACAGGCCCGCTTCTTCGTGCCATTCAGTCTCTCGTTATCTGTAACATGAAGCAACAACTAACTGCCAGAAAGCCCTTGGGTTACAATTGCAGTAGGTGAGAGCTCTTACCGATAGGCCTCTCGCGCTTCTCTGAGCAACCGCTGATGTTTCATAATTGATGAAGACTTGCGATATCGTACAACCGATTTGTAAGCAAGTTGCATTACGCCTCTTCGCGTTAGCTAATTAATTTGCGGTTTAACCTGTATGCGTAACGGAGCATTAGGCTGGTTTAATGCTCCTGCACAAAGCGAACATACAACTTGTTGCTGCCCCACGACGACGTGTGAATGGACCCTAACTCCGAGCATGGACGGGAGTGTCTTGGTGAGATAAAAATTCCTGTTTAGGAGATTCAGTCGCTGCATCCGTCATGAGGTTGTCTTTTCCAGGCGAAGCCATGTTGGGTGGCGCAAAAGCGGCTCTCCAAGCGTCAATCGTCAGCGGCGCACTTTACTTCGCTGCGATGAAGTATTCACCGTTTTTCCGAAACACCTTTAGCGCAAGTGCAAGAACCGCACTTACGGTAAGCACAGCGGGTGGAAAACCTGTCGTAGCAGTTTCGCACCGGCGTTTCAAAACTCCTACTCACGACGCTGTGCGCGTATCTGCAAAGTGCCAACCGTGGCATTCCCACAACGTGCTGCACGAGTGCCCCAAGTCCTGGTTCTGCCTGCCTCCTCCCCTCCCTACCGTCCTGCCCTCCCCTATCTTCACTCCCACATCCCAAACACACCCAGATGATGCCCATCTTCTACACGAGCTATTTACAAACGGAGCTCACGATGCACAAATGCATGAAGGTTCGTGTTCAAGAGCCTAGGCCTCCTGCTCCTGATGTTCGGGACGTTGGAAAGGTCCCCTTGCGTCTGAGTCCCCTCGGGGAGGGGGAGGGAAGGGAGAGGGAAGGGGGACGAGCCCCTGTGCGGCGGTACGGAATCACCGGAGATATTGGATTCTGATTTCGCCTTCGGCGGCCTCTTTCTTTTGTGGAAGCTTGATTGTCGTTCCCCATCGTTTCCGCAACCATTGATATCGCCATGGGTTGAATTTATTATGAAACAAGGCAAGATACGAGCGTTCCACGAGTGTTCCAGTTGTTTACGGAGCAGCACAAACCTGTGCGCACAGCTCTGTATTTCTTTTTCACGTCGTGCCCCACTAAAGGGGGGGGGCAACAGGCCCGCGATAGACAATCCGAGCGGCCCTCTTTGAAGCTTCGTCGCGCAGCAACTACCACCTCCTGTGCCTCTTCCTGGCCCCGCTCATTCTCCCGGTTGAGATGGACGGACTCGTGAGACTCTAGGAATTGTTGTGAACTCAGTGAACCAGTTGTGTTTCGGAGCGTCAGCGGTGGGTGTTTTCCCACGCATGCCATCTGATACCCCCCCAACACCCCCAACACCCCCAACATACGCGACACAACCCATTCCTCGAACCCCAAACGCCTGCTGTATCCGAAGGCCGCCAGGACAGTCGACTACGTGGCGATTCACGACGATGACGAGGATGAGGTCGTACATCGTCGCCGGTAGCGACGAAAATGTCCGACGGTGTACGACATCTCCTTGCTTGCTAGGGTGCCGCGTGAGGTTATACCTGTGTTTGAAATTCCGTTGGTGTCTATCCCCTCCGGACCCTCAGGGGGTCCGGGTATTTTTTCCCGAAGGGGTATGAGCGCCGCCATCAGGGGAAGTGTTATCCATGTTGGCTAGTAGGAAGCTTAATAGTAGTTTAATGAGTAGCTCTTACGTAGTATTAGCTGTCACTCACGGGTTTCGCCCTTGGTTTGGCTTTCTTGGCTCTCCCCTTCGTTGTCATATTCTCGTGTGGACGGGCGGGTAATGACGGTAGAGTGTGTACGGTTTATGGACGACGCTGGCGGTGTAGGCAGTACGGTGTACGGTGTATGGTGTAGGTGGCTTTTGAAAGCATCAATAAGTTGTGTAGTGTGTTGCAGATAAGTCGCGAATACGTACTTGGGGTTTTAGGGTTCAGTTTGCGTGTACGAACAAGTGGACGAGTGCGGCAAAGAGACTGTTGACCGTTGACGGCAGTTACTTGTGATATAAATGTTGTTTCCCTCGCTTTATTGACCTTCTGCATGTTGCGTGAAGGTTTTTCTGCTGCGGCCCTAGGCGGTCTGGGGCCAAAAAGGGGGGGGGGGCTGCGAGGAGAGAGTTGTGGGCGCTTCGTTGGTTTGCCTTGTAGGCAGCTCGTGTACGAGCTGCGGAGCGGTCCTGTCCTGCGCGATGCTCTGTGGGGCTTCCTCACAGCTTGGCTTAAGCTTCATGATAGTTTGCGCTCGTTAATTAGTTGCGGCCTTTAGCAATCTCACGCGGGATGCGGCCATATCTCGTAATAAAAACATGAGAGCTTGGCTGGCAGGCCGAGGGCTTTTTACCTTTTTGCTATGGGACGGACGTCTTAATTCGGTTTAAAATATAGTTTGTTGGCCGGTTTATTTTGGCGAAGCGGTGATGGAAATCGGCGAAGGCTGTTTTGCTCTCGGTGGACTCGTTACTCGAGCAGTATGGGGCCCTGCCAGGGTCTGCTGTCCAAAATAGGCGTAAGAGAGTCATACTCGGTTTCGGAGGATTTCGAGTTTGGTTGCTTGATAGAAGGGGGGATGTGGCGCGGAGGAGGTAAAATAACATCCTAATCGCTTAAATTATTATTCCTCTTTAAAATGGTATTTTATGATTTCTGCATGCTGAGGCCCTTGAGGGATGTAATCTGGCTAAAACCTTAAACAAACCGGTGTTCGTTGTACAGTTTTCACTACGATACGAAGCCGAGGAAACCCAGGGTCATATGCTCCTTCCCTTTTCATGAGGGAATAGATTGCGAGAGCGGCCTTCGGTGGCGTCTCGTACGCTGCCTCCAAATGTCTCAACGGTTTGGCCCGAATTCATTTACATGGACGGAATGCCGTACAATGTTGAATTGCCATGGCTAGTAATCCCACGCCCGCAACCATTGGTGGCAAAAACTGCCTCTCTGCGAGCCAGTTGCTCGTGTAATTAGGATTTTGCTTCTTCGTCTTTCGAAGAAGAGACAGGAAACCTAATTAGTTAAAAAGTCTCCGGTGAGAGACGAGATGAGCTAGGACATAAAAAACATATCCCAAGCCATCACACGGAAAATATAACTTCTAAGCATACCATAAGTCTATAATGAAGATTAAGAATCAAGGGACGCAAAATCCTGCACGGCGAAGCGCTCTCCTGCTCGCATTGACTATACCATGAATGCCTGATGGACGCTGCCTCGTCTGTTCAATTCGAATCCAAAGGGCGCTTGGAGCGATCACGCCGCAGTCTCCTAGCTGCTTATCCTCTTTTCCCCTTTCCCCTCGCCCTCCAGCCATACACCTGCGACTCACCGTCCCACAATAATACCCGTTGTTAACACTGTAAAGGCATAGCAATGCAGGGTGCATCTTGTACTGCGCACCAACCAACCAACAAACAAACGGGCCAAGAAGCGTATAAAAAACGGATTTCCGCAGTACAACATCCCATATAAGGTGTGGGGATTGGGGGATGCCATTCCATTCGACGGCACGCAGCGCCGCACCCCGCCGCACCGCGCAACTCGCCGCCTACTGCAGCTGCGGTCCTCAATGCTCATAAGAAGTTCGCTTCGAGCACTCCGTCTCATATGCCGCTGCCCCTGCCCCTTAACACGCTCACCCAATACAGCGCAAAACGGGCCCCCAACCGCCTCCCGCCCCCAACCACTTCTCCCCGTCATCCTACTAAACGTCCCAATCTTTTGCAGTTCAAAGATAAACAGGAACAAAATATATTCCACAATGGGTGGGTGTGCTGATGATACTCCAAGGCCCCATGCAGCGATCTGCAACGCCTCGCCAAGGAATCTTCTCCAGTCTCCACCCTAACCCTTCCCTTGCCGTTAGCACAACCGTACGACATAATGAATGATTTCATAACCAGTCACATCTAGAAGCAAACCCGCATGCGCTTTGGCCCCCCTGCTAGCCGCCATCCTGCTTGCATGCCTGCATTGCCCCCGGCTTACCCATATGCGTGCCGTACCGCCGTAACAACCTCCCGTCAGCCGTCAACTACCAACCACCGCAGTAACAACCTCCCTTACAAGGCCATCCAAAGCACCGTTCTCCTATTGCGGCCCCAAGTGAATTCGCGCAAAATTGGCCGTTTAGGTGTTCTTCACGGGGTGCTGAGGAAGAGTGGGGGAAGGACCGGGAGATCCTTCGCGGCAGGACGTCCTCGTGCCTTTCAGAGGTTCCCCGCAGGTGCGCATATGTATGTACATATGTACACATGCTGGTAGAAATGCGTCCACCACCCTCGCCACGATTCCCAAGCCTGGAAGATCGTGAGATGGAAAAGACTTCCATGCGCGACACCGGATTTAAAATTCGGTGACGCACTCGCGATTCGTACTGTCAAAGTCAGGACGAGCGACTAACTTTGACTTCGAACCCAACGTCAGGAAAGAGGCAAATGGCGCACCTACCTCACCCGGCGTGTCGCGACGGTGGCGGAGGACGCTTCTTTCTTTGTTTGGGGGCTGGTGAAGGCGGGCTTGGAAGAGGCGGCGGCTTATGAGACCTTGGCGGCGGCCGCCGCGGCGGCGGCGGCAACGGCAGGAAGGGCGGCGGCGCTGGCGGCGGCACTGCCGGAACGAGCGGCGGCCGCCGCCGCCGAGTTATGCCGGTATTCGTGAAGGGGCCGGGGCTGCTGGGGGTGGGATTCTCTTCGGACCCTGCCTGGTAGACAGAGGGGCTGCTAGGGCGTTGTGACGGTAAAGCTGCAGGCGGCGGGGCCGGGGGTGATTGGTCGCTGGCAAGAACTGGCCGCGGTGGCGGCGGCAACGGCGGTGGCGATGGCGGCGGCGGAAGTACGACAGGCCGAGGCGGCGCCATGGCGACAGGCGGGGGCAAGGGGCTGGGAGATGGTGGGGGTGTGGGCGGTGAAGGGCGTGGAGAGGGACGGGGTGGCTTGGGTGACGGTGGCAGGGGTGTAGGCGAAGGCGGCGGTGGCGGCTTGTAGAATTCCGCACAGTCAGGGTCATCGGCATCTGCAAAGAAATTAAGAGTTTCCAGGGATTCGGGCGGGAAAGATTGTCCAAAATTCAGGTGGAAAGATAGGTGGTGGAAGAATGTAGGCGTCCGGAAGGAACCGAAATCGGCATTAGCCTATTTCTGCGTGATGAGCGACGCCCACGACCCAGGACCACACATAAGGGTCATTTCCTTTTGCTGATGCCCCTGGGGGCCCCCATCAATGCTCCGGGTGTGTATGGGCCCGCCATAGGTTACACATTTGGAGAGTAACCCAACTCTTATCTGCCAGTCTTTATCTGGACTATAGGGCATATACATCTGCATACATACATACATACATACATACATACATACATACATACATACATACATACATACATACATACATACATACATACATACATACATACATACATACATACATACATACATACATACATACATACATACATACATACATACATACATACATACATACATACATACATACATACATCATACTTACGGAAGTAGTATTCCGAACCACATCGGACTCACCGACCAGACCATCGCAGTCATTATCCCAGAAGTCCGTACATTGCTCGTACGTCGCCTCCGAGTTACCATCCGGCCGGCAAACCGTCACAACGGCAGCAAGCGATGATGTGGCGACTTGTCGTACAACCAATGTGCCCGAGGGATCGGTCCAGGAGGGGCTGCTTTCTGAGAGAAGGGCCAGATGCACCGAGTCCTTGGCTTCCATTTGGCTGGACACCTGAGATTTGAAATTGGGGGCCCGAACCGGCTTTATACGGTCTTTAAATGGTTTTGAAATGGTTTAAATAACTCGGCTTGATTGGTTAAAACATTCTCTTCGGTTCTCCCGAAAACGGAAGAATTTTTCGAGCTTGAAGGTCTCGTTTCCCTTTAACGAATTCCTAGGCCCCGAAACGCTGCTACATTCTTTGAATTTACAATCACTTTGTAGCCGTGGCTGTGTGCATGTGCGTATGGCATCGTACCAATCACCGTATGCCGGAAATGGGCGACCTGTAGCCGCGTAGGAAACCTACAAAGCCAACCTGCTCCCCCGCGGCCCCGGTTACCCCTTACTTCCCTTTGACCGCTCCATTCAAGGACCCCAAGAGTCACCCATCCATTCTCACATACAGACATACTCGCGGCTGTGTGCGCAGATGAGCATGTATGCGCGGGGGCCCCGCATCCCGAGGACTGCAACGCAAGGGTAAGGGTAAGGCCCCACACGCACCTCCTCCGCACGCCCCTTCCCGCCTTCTTACCGAAAACAAGTACACGTTGGTGCCCCCGGCGAATCCAGGAGCCACTTCGTCAAACTCGTTGAATTCCATACGGTACGAAAGCAGGAAAGTGGCATTGGCGGGATTGTAAAACTCCGAACCGCCGTAGGAAAGCACGACGCTTTCAGAAACGGACGTGTTACACAGCCAATCGGTTGTCACCTGCAGAGGTGAGCGTGAAAAATCAACCACGTATCATGAAATTCTTCCGCTGCAAAAACGTATGGGGATTTTGAAAAGCAGCAGCACAAGGGCGGAAGTGCCGCGGTGGCATGGGGACAGGCCTGGCCAAGAATTACATGTAGAGGGGAGAAGCAGTAAATGGGATGTAGCTCGAGTGTACGGCAGTTCGTTGAGGAAAGCAACGGATAATAACCCTGCTCCCAATTTCCAAGTTAGAGGCTTCCGTAATCGACTCACACTCCACTCTTGCCTGTACAACCACCTCCACTCCTCCCACATTTCGATAAATAAGATTGGCTGCGCGAAATTTACCACGCTTGAACCCTTTCATGTATTTTTTGCCATTTCATTTACGAGGAATTCAAACAGGAAAACGCGCCTATACAACCAACCATTCCCGGCTTTCATGTGCCCCTCCCTAGCTTTCCCAGTTTTCGAAAACCCACCTTCAGGTAATTGGCATCAGACAGAATCTGCGATGGAAGCTCAAATGCCAACGTATTGCCCGCAACAAGTTTCGAACTGTTGACTGTTGATGCTGGCTTGGCCCAGCCCAACTGGAAGTTGTGGGGTGCCGACAAGCACCGGGTATCGCAGCAGTAGCCCATGGCAGAGGACCAGTCGCAATGGGAACAGGATTCGGGGTCTCCCGACTCTAGGGTGGCCGCATGCATCAGGTTGTAGTTGTGACCCAGCTCGTGAAGGTAAACCTGCGCGAACATACACACATACACACATATAAATATAGACACACAAGCATACATACGTACATACATACATACATACATACATACATACATACGTACATACATACATACATACATACATACATACATACATACATACATACATACATACATACATACATACATACATACATACATACATACATACATACATACATACATACATACATACATACATACATACATACATACATACATACATACATATGTATGGATGAGACCAAGCTTGACTAAGCTGCTACTATGACCGTCGGCCAACCGCGGCCGTGGCCACCGACAGCGACCTCAATTGTTTGAGCGTAGTTATGGTTATCTAATTAGCCTGAAAATGTCGCAGAGGCGACCAGCAGTGGCTGTTAGCCGCGGCAATGTTCAAAATGGCCGCCAGCCGACCTCAGCCGCGAGACCGCAATCCATACCGACCAAAAAGATAAAGGCCGTCAGTGGCTTTTACGGAACAAATGAAGGCTTGGCTTTCTACAGAGCCACACTAGAACTGGAACCGATCGTGGTGACAGTCCGGTGGCCAGCGGGCTCAGATACGGGCGACATCATCGCGCAAATATACGGTCCATTAGGACTTCAAATTCTGGCAACAATTGGCCAAATCTTCCGCAGCAACCAGGAGTTCAACCGTTGGGGAGGCCCTCGCATTCAAAAACCGGTTGCTTTATCCGATGGGAAGGGAACGGCACATTGTGAAGGAACTCTCCATCC
>NW_003307552.1:2099558-2106114 GCF_000143455.1 Volvox carteri f. nagariensis | reverse complement strand
GGTGTGAGCTCTTTGCGCTCTTTTTTGCGTGAGGATTTTTGAGCTTGGTGACCTCCCCAGCCCGGGAAGACTCGTCGGGCTCCCGGTCGCCCAAGTCCTGGTAGCGAGCTCTCTGAGATGCTCGGTTCGTTCGGTCGGCAGGAAGAGCCCCCCAGTTGCGACTTCGTTTATGTTAGGAGACCAACGGGCATAGATCCCGTCTAGGATGGAGCGCCAAACAAGCGCTGTTGCGTGCCGGCCGTCGTTTCCCGTGCGGCCTGACCCGGGGGCGGAGTGCATGAGACTAACCAGCCGTATGCACCCGCCCCCCGCGCTGTGCTTCGGCCCTGGGCCCCCGGCTTTTCAGCCCACAGTGTAATCAACGTCATACATACATACATACATACATACATACATACATACATACATACATACATACATACATACATACATACATACATACATACATACATACATACATACATACATACATACATACATACATACATACATACATACATACATACATACATACATACATACATACATACATACACCCACCGACACAGCCCGCACAAACTACAGTCGGGGTTCCGTAGCGACGGTTGTCAAGGTTCCGTAACAAAAATGCTATATAGGGGAGGCGGAAAGGGGATATGCAATAGATTATCCTAAAGGCCTTTAAAGCTGGTTTTCAAAACTGGATTAAGGGTTTGGACAGGACTAGGGCCCATTACATTACCGGGCGCATCCCCCTCACTTGTTCGCCACACCGGCCCCAGTGGGCCCATCCAAGAGGGGCCCCAAAAGAAATCAAACGCAAGCCGCACACAGCCGCACACAGACTCAGCTTTCAAAACAGGACCCACAGTATCCCTAATCCGCACATCCCCTCCCCCTCCCCTTCCCCCTCCCCCTCCGACGTCATCAACCCCCAATAAAGGAAGGTCCAGGGACACATACATACACACATACACGTCTCATGTTCATGTATTTGTTTTGCGGCCCAGTTTATCAAAACACACACCATATTCCCCCCCACATACACACCTGCTTTGTCTTCCAGCTGTCCCCGGAGATCCAGGCATACGACCAAGTTCCCTGAGCCATGCCGATCGACCCCATCCCCGACCAGTTACATTCGGACCCGGCCCACTGGGGCATGTTGGGCGGTGTGATGATCACGTGGTGACGATATCGCCTGATAAGGACATACACAAGCGAGATGAGAATATGTACGTATGTATGTAAATGTTGAAAAACATTTTATTACAAAATGCATGATGATGATGACATATACATATAATACATTTTGGATGCCGGATGCTGGAAAGTGTTGTTGGTGACTAAAAGGTGCTTCAGGGCACTTTCCTGCACGACGCAGAACGACATCGGGTGACACCGCCAGGTGAGGCCATCTTCGACCGTTAACCACCTCGCCCATTACTCCCTTCTCGTACGCCCGTTGAGCTCACCCTAGCATCCCCCCATCACCTACTACCTCCCCTCCAGGGCCCTGTGGTGGAGCACCCGCTGCCCCCTGCCCCCTGCCCGCTGCAGATCCTAACGTTCGTGCCGCGGCAAAATAGTCATCCAAAAGGTCCCATAAATTCGCGCAAATTCAAAATGCAAAATTCCACCAATGTCCTGTAAGAGCCCTCCTGGGAGGCCATTTTCCCGTTTGCCCTCCAGCCTGTACCCTCACCTCGACTTCTCCCCAAATCGGCTGCATTGCCGTACCACAATACCAGAACCCCCCGACAAGGCCCGCCATCTCACCTGTGATTCCAATCCTTGGGTTTTAAAACATTGTCAATGTAGTACTCCGCTTCGTACATCCAGTTGAAGAGATTGTCCCGGCTACAGCTGCTCGAATTCCAAGGCATCTTGGTCGCGTGACCCGTACCGTTGCAAGGCAGCGCAATGTTCACAATCCTCGTATTGTACTGGTCAAACTGTGCCTTGCCGTACGAGCACGTGGCAATGTAATCCGACATGGGTGCCAGCCCATTGAAGAGCATATCCGCAAGGGACTGTCGTACAGATGACAAGGGAGGGGGGGCGCAAGGGGAAAGGGTTGGCAATATCTCCAATGTGCCTGAATCTTCCCCCCCCCTCTAACACACACACATACACACACGCACATGTGTGTGCATGGGGGGGGTGGAGGGCGGCATAAAAGGGGTATTGAAAAATGGAAGCAGGGCCCCCAGGGATGAACCCTACGAAGAGAGCAGCAAAGCTGTTCGCTGTTTGACCGGTGGCTGCTTTCCAGACACAATCCGTCTATGGAAGGAAAGAGTTCAAGGGAAGAACGCCGCACGGGAACCGGTGACGTCATCATCTTTGCCAGACGGCTCGTAACCGTCCACAACAGGCGACTTCGGAGCTCCACACCGTTCACCGATTGATAGACGCAGATACCCGGAGGGCTCCCTCCACCCTCACCCCTCCACCCTCACTCCTCCACCCTCACCCCTCCACCCTCACCCCTCCACCCTCACCCCTCCACCCTCACCCCTCCACCCTCACCCCTCCACCCTCACCCCTTCATCCTCACCCCTTCATCCTCACCCCTCACCCCTTCACGCCCCAACTCCAACAGCTTCATATCTTGGCTCCGTGATCTCACCACCACCACCACCACCACCACCACCAAGCTCCCAATCCAACGAGACACCAGCGCCGAAACCCCCGTGGCCACTCCGAAACCCCCCTCGGCTTCAAGACCTTCCAAGAACACCTTCCGTACCCTAACCATAACCCATACCCCTGCCACGCGCCAACGCAATCTCTGACTCCCCCACCGCCGAGCAAAACTCCAAAGTTCCCAAGCCGCCAGTTTCCCCCCCCCTGCACCCACCGTATTGGTTGTCGCGGGGCCGCCACCCTTGCCGCACAGATCTAGCAAGATGAACAGCGTCGGCAAATCCCGTACGACACGCGGAGGATCCGGAATCACCTCATCCAGGATCACGCCCGGATTCCATTGCGATGCCCAGCTGCGAGAATTCACACCGCTGCCGCTGGCTGTCGACGTGGCCAGGTTGGAGTCGGATACGGTGGCCATGGGGACAGAGGGCATGAAGGGCGACGATGGCGGCCAGGGCATGCCCGGAGGTGGTAAAGGTGGGGGGGGCGCCAGAGGGGGCGGAGGAGGGCTGATGATGTCGAGAGAAAAGATGTCCCATGGGATGCCGAGCTCGGGGGCCTGCGGGGCGGTAAGGAGTTGGGAGTGGGTGAGGTGGGGGGTTGCTTGTGTATGTATGTATGTATGTATGTATGTATGTATGTATGTATGTATGTATGTATGTATGTATGTATGTATGTGTGTTTGCATATGTAGGTGGGAGGGTATTGCGGATATGTGTGTTTTCAATTATAAGGAACATTTGAGAGTGTAATTGAAGTATGTTTCCCCAAGATGAAAATGAAGGTAAGGTTCGTTTCACGTCGGGAATAGGAGTTGGGATATTTATACATGCCCCCGGGGCCCCCCGCGGGACAGAGAGGGAAAGAGAGATTCAGAGGGTTTCGGAGCCACATGGCGACGGGGAAGGGAACGTACTCCAAACTCCAACCCTCCATACACCCCCCCGCCCCACACACATAGACACCAGAGGGACCCCGGCCCGCACGACTACACGATCCGTGTATTGGATCAGCATAAGCAGGCACGTCATTAAAGTCCAAACAGGGCGTTTTGCTTTGTAGGTTGGTGTCCAACCGTACAGTCCCCATGCGCACAGCTCCCGCACTACGACAGCTCCCCTCCCATTCCTGCGGCCCATGCAAACCCCGCACGGCCGTTGCCCCAAACGTTAACCTCTAGGACCCTGCGCGCACCCCCCCCTCCCAACCCCCCGGGGGGACATCGTGGCAGGTTTTCGGAATTTTGCGGTTTCCATATCCCGGGCTGCAGTCGCTCGATTCGCTCGACACTCAACACCGGAGCTCCTGAGGATCTGCGCCGGATCTCCGGTTCCTTTCCCCACAGCCGCCTCCGACCAGGGATTGTCGCTTATCTGCCTATTCCCTCGTCTCAGGCCCCACAGTGCGTCCGCAGCGTTTGTGAGTCTGCGCTGGCTGGTCTGCTACTGCTACTGCTGCTACTGCTGCTACTGCTCAGCCGTCGCTGCTGGCCTGCTGTCGCGACTGCCATCGTCTTCACAACGACAGCCACTGCCGTCGCCACAGATGCCGCCAACAGCTCTACAATTGGTCCGGCTACTGCTACTGCCGCTGCTGCTGCTGAGCCGTATTGCTTAAAGTTCCACAATATCATGCGGCCGTTCATGCCGCTGCTGCCATTTGTCCGATGACAGCCACTAAGCCCGCTACTGCCATTTGTCCGATGATTATTGAGCCATCCACATCAGCGCAATGAAACCCATGCCATCCCATGTTCTGCATCTGCCGCTTGCCAACCAACGCATGAGTTGACTGTTTACGGATTTCAGGTATTTCTGCACCACCCGTCGCTTTCCCGCCATTCCAGGCGCTCTTAAGGCCCGCCCACCAAGGCATTCTTCCACACCTTGCCTTTCCCGCCGGAAGACGTGTCAAGACACAGCCAACGGATCCCGTACAGGCCATCCCCTTGTTCCAAAATGCCTCCCGGCATACATGGTAAACCTTTGCGCCATTCCCGTGTTCCGGCCTTCAAACTTTACCTGGGTGGACGTCACGCGCACCAAGCCACCAGAGGTCATAGAATTAAATATTGTGGGGCTGGAGGTAGAGATGAGTGAGTAGAGGCCGCCTTCATCTGCCATGAGCACGTGATCAGATCGATGTTTGCCGTTGGGGAACGTCGTATCTACGACAGTAAGGCGGCCTGCGCACATTAATGTCATACGTTCTGTTAAGCTTAACAACCTGGTTAGGATTAGTGCGGAAGTTCAGCTTGCTCTGCAAACCTTGCAGTGCATGCGTCATGCCCTCGGCTAAAACTGCCATACCCAAGCCACGAAAGCTTAACCCTGAAATCTTCGTAGCCTTACCGGTCTGTGTGTAGAACGAGGGCGCCACAAGCTGTGCAGCCGCACAGCAGCAAGTGATGATAAGCAGGGTAGCAGGCCGACAAAGTCGACAATGCCGTTTTGGAGCCAGCTCCATTCTATCTAAATATATCCGAAACTGGTAGATATTTAAGTAGGTATCTAATGAGGCCAGCTCAGCCCGGGCGACTGTGAAGCCGCGAAACTGATTGACCAATGCGGTTGGGCAGGTGAATGGTTGCAAAAGCTAAGCCATTCAAGGGCAAAACAGGTTTGGAAGAACGCAATGTTGAGTGGTGCTTGGATGGAGTTCAGAACCTCGTTCGTCCCAATGGCACAGGGACGTTACTCGCTGTCGCGAAGAGGACTGACGCTAGTGCTGCCGTCTGCCGGAACAATGCAAAAGAACTTAATAATCCAAGGCCATGATTTGTGCCCTGGATCAGAGTTCCGCTGATCTCACCCGGCGACCTGGGAGAAATTTGCTGGCCGATTGTTGAAAGCCGAGCAATCAACCCAGTTAGTATAGACGGCTAAGTCCTGAAGCTGCGGCACCTAATGCCCATACCTAGTTGCCCTAGTGACAGAGGTGGCGATGTGGACCGAGCCTCTAAACAGAGCTCGAACCAGGGCGGGCGCCCAGTAGCGAATAGGGCCCACACCTCATGAATTGCAGAACTGAAGCTTGAGATAATGTCCATTCAATACTGCAAAAAATTACGTTCTTACATCCCGCAATCTTACGGCCGTCGCCAACTAGCTGGGCAGCCTGGGCTGTCGACACTGCAACGATAACGACGTGCTTAAACGGTAACGGACTTAAACGGTAAAAGACTTAAATGCTCGCAACAACGGTGGTACGACAGCAAGTGAACTCCAACATACCGAGCATCCGCGCAAATCAGTCTCTCTCTCTCAATACCATTTAACGTCTCTTCGCTAAGGTAGCGAGTAGAGACAACCAAGAGCCAGCCAAACTACACTGACCCGCAGTGGACAAGAAACAACGAAGCGTACCCAGATATGGAGAATGAGGTATAAAATCCTGTCCCTTATTTGCCAAGCTTTGCCCGTGTCAGCGGCACTGGGCCACAAGAGTGGTGTCGGCGGGTAGACCGGCCGAGAGAAGGCGCGACTGAGGGCGTTTCCCGCCTTCGTCGGGAGTTAAGCGAATAATAGCGTTCCTGTTATCTCAATTAGTGCCAGCCGGGGCAACTGCTGAAGAGAAAAGCAAGCAAGCATACCTGGTCGTCCGACCCATTTAATAAGCAGCGACCGACGGACCAGTCGGACAAACCAGGAAGAGCGACAAGTCATCCATGCGGAATTAATTATCGCAACGAAGCGACGACAGAGCACCCGACCCAGAGCCGGGCCCAGTCCACCCCCATCTGACTTTCCGACCTTGTCCTTTTGACTTGCTCGTAGTGGGCACTGGCGAGGAACGCGATTGGAGGCGACGGGGAGGAGATGAATTTCCCAGACAGACCGGTGAGTGATTAGTTCGAGGGAAAGGCGGGGTGGCAGATGTCCCCTCTAGCGACGCAGTGACAATTGTTCCCTCTAGCGACGCGGTG
>NW_003307552.1:2092055-2094874 GCF_000143455.1 Volvox carteri f. nagariensis | reverse complement strand
CTTTGCATCGCTATTGGAGGCCCCACGCCCTAGCAGTGGACGCCTTCACCCAAGACTGGAGAAAGTGGAGCCGCCAGGACGTTCTGTACCTTAAACCCCGTTTCGACCAGACGGGCGAGTAGTGCACAAGGTTGCCGAGGAGAAGCCGGACTGTGTCTCGATCATCAGGTTTGGCCGCGCTGGGGAGAGCTAGGCTGGCAACGTTACCCATAAAAGCGCGGAGGCGTTTGCCGCACATCCTCACCCCTTTCAGGCCGAGTTACGCGACCGAGGTAGTGTTCATTTTGAGGTAAGGCAGGGCCGACTAGGCGCGAGAGTACGACAGGGAAGATAGCGAAAGCGAGGATCCAAGGAAGCCCGGAGACATGACAAGGCTGAGACTTGCAGACGAGCCGCAAGGCGGTGTGGCTGGGAGGTGGTGTGGCCTGATTAAACATTGGGATCGGGTGTAAGGCTGGACGCAAAGGCCCACTTCACGCTAGTCCGGTACGGAGCGACGAGCATTTACATTCAAGCACTACGTTAAAAAACCTTCCATAACTACACATACAAAACCTAGTCACTCTCACAAAATAGCATTTCTAGCCCGACAATTGTTTAGCCTGGCTTCGCTAACTTGCGCGAAACCTAGCAACCTCCTCGTTAGCGGAGGCCGACAGACCGCTTGGAACAGTTCTGACCCACGGTATCCAGTTTTCTGAGCATGTGACAGAACGTTTTCAACTTCACACTCCTCAGCAAGCGCTAAAGATCGCTCTTGTCCCACCAGCGCCCCTCCCAAAACCTGTCCCATGTCTCCAGAATGTAGAATTGTGTAGAAAGCGCTCGCTTACGCCCCGTCGCATGTCTGACACTTATCCTAAACATTCAGTTTACACAAATGTAATGTGCATGTATATTACCTCTGCACCAATTCTGCAACCAATCATTAAGGCATGAAAAGTATCAGCACTGCCGCTTCCTCGCCACATCATATTCACCACTTTCAGACTCTTTACGGACGGGAAAAACCTCAGCAAGATGACCACAGTGCGATGCATGCAACGCCCAAAACAACTACCACCCGCCCGGCCTTCCACCCCCGCGATGCAATACGAACGGACCCATCCCAATATAGGACCAGTCCCAGGAACTCTGTCCGGATAAGGCACCAGCTCGCATCCAGCTGCTATGGTATTCAAACGGAGACGCCCCCCGTCGGACCCCCGTACATACATACATACATACATACATACATACACGCATGCAACGAACCTTAAAGACGCCGGTGCTATGGACAAAAGTCCGTACCGTGCTAGTGCCAGTCCCAACACTCGCCCTCCTCAATAATTCCTTCACAGCAGCGCTCCCGATACGTTCATTACTCACGTCCTTCATCACACACATTGCCAATGCCTGCTACACATTCCGTTCAGGAATGTAATTTCCGGATGTGTGGCGCCAGTTCCCTTGTTCGGATTCAGACATTGCACATTCATTGCCCGCCCGTCTGAAGCGCTTCATCTCATGATGTGTGTTCACTCCGCTCGGATCCTTGACAGGTGCCAGGCAACACGGCCAATAGAGAGGATTAAGATATCATATTGCAAAACAGGAAACGCAACTGAACGCAAACGCCCCCAAAAGCGTCACCCGCAGTGTGCAGCTACGCCCGGGACGGCTCGACTCGCCCTGCTTTGCTTTTCTCGGCTCAGGTGGGCCTACCCGCCTCTCTACCCGCCTCTCTGCCCGACTGGACCCGACCTCACTTGGCCGGGTGGAGGTGGGAAGTGGCGGCGGCGACAACTCAGGGTCGCGAACACAATGTGGGTCCCGCAAAGCAGAGCAATTGACTGCAGCTATAACGCCCTGCTCGTACGACTACCGCTAGCACAGCATCCCCATAAGCTCCCCAGCGCAGGCAAACAGACAAACATACTTGTCTTGCGCACTAAGGTAACAACTCACGCACCTGCGACTGCTCCCTTCCGGCCCTTCCGTAAACCGCAGATACCCTCTCCCTGTCATCCCACTCTCCCCTGTCGCCCGGCTCACCAATACCCTGACACCCTGGACACTGACCATCCTTTCCCGGCCGGCCAACATTTACATTACAGTCTCCCCGCCCTCTGAAGCCAGGGGCACCGCGGCGCGTTGTCGTACTCTTGCCTAACCCTCCGGGCCAGTCCGGGCCCCGCCGCCACTGCGCCCGCTACGGAGTTTGTTATAAATCAAGTAATATTTCCCCCGGCTCGTCCCCCCGAGGTTCCGTACCACCTCCCCCAACGGGGCCAGAGGGGCCAGAGGGGGCTCATCGTCGCCCCGCAGCGATGCTGCTTTTCGCCCTCCCGCCTGCCCCCACCGCTGGCGGCTGCGGCGCCGCCGCCGCCACCGTCAGCACCGGCTGGCTGCCCCCGCGGACGGACCCCGCCGGCCCCGCCCCCACCCCCGACCGCGAGGAGGACACGCTGCTCAGCGGCGGCGGAGGAAAACTGCTGCCACCACCGCCACCGCCGCCACCCCGAGGAGCCGCCGCCCTGCCCTCGAACAGCGAGTGGTCGATGAGGAACTCGAGTTGCTCTGGCGGGTACCTGTCGGCAGTAGCGGTAGCGGTAGCGGCAGCAGTAGCGGTATGGGTCGTGACAACCTTACATGCAAAAAGCAAAGAGTCAAGTGTCGACGACGAGGGGGAGAAGGAGGAGGAGGAGGGGCTTAGGAAGCGAGGGTTTGGGGGGAAAAGACGTACGCGGCCGTACACTGCCTAGCGCACTGTGGGAGAGGAGGAGATCCCCCCCGTGCCCGGGGAGAGGTCAAGCAACCCACAAACCCCTCCCTTCCCC
>NW_003307552.1:2051675-2092005 GCF_000143455.1 Volvox carteri f. nagariensis | reverse complement strand
CCTCCCCCCTCCCCCCTCTCGATAAGGCTGTGGGGGAAAGGGCTGTGGGGGACTTAGTGGAGCTGAGGGTGCGTGTGCGTGTGCGTGTGTCTTCCCCCCCTCCCCACCTCGTACCGCAGGTACTTGTCGGGGTGAGTGGTGAAGTCCACGGCTGTGTAACGGTCCCAGAACTCGCCGTACAGAGGCAGCAGGTCCTGCCGGGGAACCCAGGATGGGGGGGGGGAGGTAAAGGGGGATGGGAAGGGGGTAGATGTATGTATGTATGTACGTATGGTATGGGATGCAGAACCCAAAGTCATAAAAGGAAACGACTACTGCCCAGCGACGCATCCAAATCAGCGAGCTGCGGAAGGAGGTCAAGGGACAGGGAGGCAAGGTGTGTGTGTGTGGTTGTGTATGTGTGGAACTAGGCAGTGCTATGGTACGGCGGACCAGGCTAGCTAGCTGGCTAAGGGGAAGGGGGCCTTATCCAGAGCCACAACAGGGAGAGGGAACTGCGGGCTGGTGGGTGGTTGGGTGGGTTGGGGAGACGGAGGTGAAGAGAGCGGTGATGGAGATCTCAACACCAGGACGGCCAACGACGTCAAACGACGTCAAACGACGTCAAACGACGGCAAACGACGCTCTCACCCCTGACACGTGAAACCCAACCAAGCAAAGAAGCACATTTCCCTCGGGGGCCCCCGTTCCGCATTACGATACACAACCCCCCCGTCCTAGCTGCCGCTCAACACATCCAAACCCACTGCTATCCCCCCTCCCTCCACGACCTATCCCCCTTCTTCCCCGTCTCCCCTTCTTCTCCTTTAGGGGACTCCGTCCCCTCTTTCCCCACTTCGGCCCAAGCACACACAGATACGGGGCTACCTGCAAAACAAAACAAGACAAGAAGTTAAGTATTGCCGTACCGGCCGTACTGGCCGGGTACGTACTGGCCGCGTACTGACCCGCATAAAACATGTGTTTTTGCCCCACAACGGCAAAATCCATCAGGAGGGCGAACAGGCAACCAGAACCTAGAAAAGTTGAGGTCCATTTCTACGTACGACAAGACTCTGCGCGAGTTCTAATTAGAATATTCTAATGAATATTCTGTGCCCAAAGATATTACCTCACGTCAGCTGCCTCTCCCACTCTAAAACACTAAGTTTCTCGCATTTCCATATTACTAGGGGGCACTCCCGGGCTACCTGCTTGATAACATTGCGTACAGCCGTCTTGAGCTTGGCGTCCGGAATGGTCCAAGCAGACTGGCAAACAGGGGGAGAGGGGCACAGGGAGTGTGTGTTTGTGTTCGTGTTCGTGTGTATGTACGTCCGGGTCGGAGAACCAGCCCAGGACGACGGGGGGCGGGGGGTTATTTATGTGGTATATATATATATGCTTGGTGAGAGAGGGGGTTGGGTGGGGGGGGGGGAGCGTGTGTCCCGCGATAGAGGGGCGTGTGTACGGATAACACTATTGCATTTTGCATTACTGTTTTTTTTTCTGTTTCCTGCATTTTTGTGTTTTTGGTATACCATGATCCTATCAGATGAGGGGGGGGAGGGAGAGGTGTTACCGCCGTAGGGCCCCCGCCTTCGCACTGCACACCTGCTGCTTGAAGATAGAGTCCAGTTGTGAGTTGATTTTGGCGAATTTGGATTTGAGCCAGGCCTTGAAGCGACCTGGATCCGAGGGCTCCGCGTCCACCTGCCCAGCGCAGCGCAGCGCAGCAGAGGAGGCGAGGTGAGGTGGGGGTGGGTGGGGTGGGGTGGGTGGGAGGGAGGGAGAGAGGACGATTCGCAGCAAAGAAGACATTTCTACGGATGGTAAGAGTTCGTGAGGTACGGTTTCCTCTAACCAGCAGTCCCACAAGCGGTTCCGTGGAGTGAGCCAAAGGCGTGCCTGTGTATGTGTGTATGTGCGTGTGTGTGGCTGTGTGTGTGTGGCTGTGCGTGTGTGTTTATAAGGTTTAGACGGATAGAGTGTGGCAGTGGCAGTGGAAGCGTCAGTGGCGCGAACTGGATCCCTTCCTTTCCGCCCCACCGCAATTTCTCCCCAGCCCCTCCCCTGCCCTCCCCCTGTTTAACCTTCCTCGCTTCATCCAGAAAAACACATACACGCACACAAACACACACATCTACACCCCCGCCGCGCGGCGCAACACTGACGCCTCAAGGGCCCCCAGCCTGCGTGCCGCATTCCATTAAAACACACATACACACGCGTCCTCCTCCTTTACGGCAGTCCGCCGCTCCGTTAAGACCCCCACGCACACACCGGGGCCCCCCCCGCCCTCCTCCCTCACCTCCGTCACCAGCACTCCCTCCAGTACGGCAACGAGGGGCCGCCAGGTCTTATCCTGGTAGGAGGCGCCATAGTGCTCAACGATGTCCTTATGGCGCTCCACCCAAGCAAGGCCCAATACGCCCAGACTGGCGGAGGCGGCGGAGGCGGGGGCGCTGGGAGGTGCAGCGGCGGCGGAGCCGCCGTCGCCGTTGTCGGAGGCGGAGCCTCCGGCGCCGCCGCCGCGGCGGCGGCCACTTTGCCTCGCTGTTGCGGTTCTTGTTGTTTTGGTGCTGGTGGGATCTTCCATGTCATCGGGCGGGGGATTACTGCCGAGCTGCTTCGGTTGTTGACCTTGTTGTTGTTGTTGCGTTTGATTGTCGGCTGTGTGTGCGAAAGCGGGCATGTGGGGGCATGTAGGGCCGGGGGGGCCGTGTAACCTCTCTCAGGATCTTGAGGTTGCTGGTGCAAAGCGGATGCGGAGCCGGGGGTTGAAGAGTGGTGGCGGGCAGGCTGCCCCATACTCGCCCGGCGGCTCCACCGCCATGCAAGACCTCTTGCCACACAAATTCTCAACCCCTACACCCCTCCCTGCCCCCTTACCCAATCTCTCATTCCCAAACTCCAGCAGTTGATGAAGCTCGTAGGTACAGGAGTTGATATGCCTTTGCTGCTTCTTGCATCATCATCATCATCATCATCATCATGGACTTATTCCCCCTCCCCCTCCCCCCCCTTTCCCTCTCCTCCCCCTCCTCCTCCCCCTCCCCCTCCTCCTCCTCCCCCTCCTCCTCCTCCCCCCCACCCCCCCCTCCCCCCGTCCTACCGGCCGCCGCGTGCTCCACCGTCCACACCATGTAATGCACGTTGTTCATGAGGAACAGGTCACCTAGCGCCGGAACCTTGTACGACCGGGCCTTGGCTTCCAGGGCCTGATGGGCGGTGACAAGGGGTGTGAGGGAAAATGGGATAAAAGGCAGGGAGCCGGGTAATGTGTGTGTATATTTGTGTGTGTGTGTGTGGCTCGGTCGCATACGGTTCAGAAGAAAACAGATGGGAGGGAGGAGGGGGGACTGTGGGGAAGCGTTTAAGGGAAGTTTGTTTGCAGACAGACAGACAGACGGACAGACAGACAGAGATACGCGCCTGCGTGCCTGTGTATGTGTTGATGCTAGATAGGAAGGAGCCCGAAAAGTGGAAATCGTCTGTTTGTCTGTCTGTATGCATGTATGTCAGTATCCCCCCCCCCGCCCACACCTCCAGCAGCCTCATTAGGATCTTCATGGTGGAGGAGCCAGCGGCGGCAGCGGCGGCCGCCTCACTGCTCGGCCCCCCTGGAGCGCCCCCCGGGCCCCCCCCAGCGCCCCCCGCGGAGGACACGCTGCTGGGCCCCCCGGGGGAGAAGAGCAGAGCCAGGGCATTGGGGTGCGTGAACAGACGCTGACGGACGTGCGCGCACGTGGTTTTCGTGGGGGGGGGAAGAAGAGGGAGGGCCGGGGCGGGAGCAGCAAAGGGGGGAAGGACCAGGGGGAATCGTAAGATGAATGATTATAGAGTGCCGACGAGGAGAGGGTGAGAGGGTGTGAAGAAAAGAAAGAGACGCGGGGAGGAAGCCATATTTGGGCCGTAACACGACCAGATCGTGTAGAGGACGGAAAGGAGGTGGTTAAGGTGGTTAAGGTCGTGGACCTGGCCATGTATGTATGTCTGTACATATGCATGCATGTATGTATGTATGTATGTATGTATGTACATATGCATGCATGCATGTATGTATGTATGTATGTATGTATGTATGTATACATGTACTTGCCTACCGAAGCTAGGGGTTTGACCTTCCCCCAGGTCGTTGCTCAACGTCCTTGTCATACACATACACATATACGTACATATATACACATACATACATACATACATACATACACACCGTAAGCACGCTCTGCTGAGCCTCCTTCTCCTAACCCCCCTACTTTTGTGCGCGCGCGTGCGTGTGACATATAAACACAAACACACGCATACGGGACTCCCGCGACTTGTACTTTCACAGCTTTTCCTACCTTAAGGAAGCTCAGTGTGGTAGCGCATATCGGGTGTACGGTGCCGTCCAGCATGGTGAGCTTGGACACGGCCTCAGAGCCGTACGCGCCGGAGCCCTGCAGCCCCCGACTGCCAACACCCTCCTCGAAATCCGCAAACAGCTGAGGGGCGGCAGAGGGGCCGGGCAGCGCGGGGGGGGCCAGGGCGGCGTAGAAGTAGGGGCGGGGTGGGTGCCCCGACAACGAACAGACGATTGCCGAAAAGGATATACCAGAGAGACACAGACGGATATTCCAATATAGGTAGACCAATAATGGTGGTATGGGGAAAGGGCCGGCGGGGGGAGGAAGGGGGACGAGGCCGGGGAAGGATACGTGAAAGTGATGTATGATGTGAGGCGTAGCGAGGAGAGGGGAAAGCTGTAAAATGGGAAGGGAAAGGGAGAAGCAAAGAAGGGGTCGTTTTAACAATGGCAACGAGGGACGGGAGGCGTGTTTTTTCGGTGAATAGGGGGGTATGGAGGGGAAGGGAAAGAGAGGGGGGGGAACATGCAGGTAGGTGTGTATGTGTACGTGTATTGAGGGCCCAATGTGCGTGTGGGAGGGAGGAAATCAGGAAGGTGCTGAGTGGCGGAAGCGCTTCATGATGTCCACGTCCACGGAAGATACGCGAAAGAAGAGATGCAGCAGAAGAGTGCGAACGCGCGTGTGTGTATGTGTTTGTGTGTTTGAGAGAGAGGGAGAGAGAGGGTATGTGTGTGTGTGTGTGTGTATTGACGTCAAGTATTGATAAGTCAACATGTTAGCGGCATGCGGGTTAGGACCTTTTCCCTCCTCCCCCACCGCCGCCACAGAACGCTCCGAAAGCCAGCCGGCCCTGCAAGCCCTCTTCCCATACCCCAAACCCGCTTTTCCCCCCCCCCCCCCGTTTCCCCCCCTCCCCCTCCCCCCCACCTGCCTCGCCGACCTGCCAATCATGACCCCCAGCAGGTGGGCCTCGTTCAGCAAACCCGTACATCGCTCGCGAGCTGATAACAGGTCATCAAGGTACGGCAGAAGATCCTGTATAGGTTGCCACACAGGTCGTACAATACGGGCAAGTAAGGCAGAGACAAATAGACAAATAATAGGATAAGCAGCAATCAGCCAGCAGGGGTGGAACGTTGGAATGGGTATATACGGCATGAGGCCCGAAAACAAACTGGTGCGCAATAAAAAACACGCACACGCACAGACACCGGGGGTTCACGTGGCTGCGTGGTTATCAGCAGTTGTGCTATTATTACTTAAGTTGAGAAAGCATACGCACAAGCCTGGGCCCCTCGGCCTTCCTCCGTTATGCGCTCCTCCTCATTCCCCAACCCCCACCCCAGCCTCCTACCTTCAGCGACTGGTGCATCTGCAGCAGCACAAACAGCCTGTCAGGAGTGCGGGCGGCTCCGCGACCCTCGCACACCGCCTTTCCCACCTGCACATCTCCAACACATACATACATACATACATACATACATACACACACTTTCATACCTTAAACCGACCTAGCAACGCCATCCGAAAGAAAAAGAGTGGAAGGAGTGAGCCGCTCCCATCCGTTCATTCGCTAAACCCCCCTCCACACGAACATTAATCAAAATCATTAGTTAGTTCGTCTTTAGATCTCACATGTTCAGCGGGTTCTGGGGTTCGGGGAAAAAGACACGACACACGGACGAGTGAAGCCGATACCTGATGCAGACGGGGGTCCGGGGGTTGTCGTACAAGCGGATACACACACCCCAGGCAGGTCAAGCCTGTTGTCACCTTGTCCTCGGTGAAACTGCACCGCCAAGGCAGCTCAGGGCCCCGGCCCCGACCCCGGGCTCGACGCGGCCCGCCTAGACCTCCAGTTTTCCACGCGCGCAAACACGCACACACACGCACACACACATACATACGTTTTGAAAACGCACCTGGAGCACCAATCGTAGCGAGCGGCTGATGGTTTCGGAGAATGTGACTTCGTCGTACGGCGAAGGCCACACCTGGAACATGGGGGAAACGAATGACGGTGATAATGACGATATAGTGTAATCATATGATGCAAAGCAAAGAGGAGCACACACACACACACACACACACTCACACACACACACATCTTACGCACCTCACGGAAACAAGCATTCACACGTGCACACGCACAGGCGACTCGAAGGCGACACGGCGCAACACACGCAAAGATTAAGGGTACCTTTCCCCCTCCCCTCCCCTCCCCTCCCCTCCCCCCGAACCCAGCAACCCACGTCTTGAGCCAGTGCCAGCTCCGCCGCCGCCCCCACCAGCAGCACCCGCAGCTGCTGCGCCCAGCCGGCCACCAGCCGCTGAAGCTGGTCTGAGCTGTGCAGGGACAGACCTGAGGGCGGGGCGGAGGGATCCAAACCCACGAGGGCTAAAAGCATGTCCAGGGACCGGCCGCGGGCCTGTAAGGCGGGTGGGAGGAGGGGAGGGGGAGAGGAGGGGAGGGGTGGGGGGAACTATATATATATATACATATATATACGTGTGTGTTTTACACTTTTCTAAGGAGTTGCGTCACCACCCCGCCAAAGGTTCAACAGCCTGGACCCATGCATATACCTGGAGCCCGGAGGCGCTCCAAGGGCGGCACCGCGCACCAGACAACGAAGGGCTGTGCGAAACAAACAACATAAAGATAGATATCAATCACAAAACACACGCAAGGTTAACATTAGTATCCTGCATTTAAGGCAAGACAATGACCCATAGCTATTCAGCCTTATCAGTACGCCTACAGGCGCTATTAGAGACTCTCTTTACCCAGATGCCTCGTGGCTAAGAGGACTGCTGACATTAGCGGATCATCCGCGACCATCAGCACATCCTCCACACCCGGTCCCACCCGAAACCCGACAGCGCATGAGCCCCTGCATGAGCTATTTTTTTTATTTATTTATCATACGCTGGGAAGAACACGCGTTTCGGCCTGCAGATGCGCTGCAAATGCATAGAACAGATAAAAATCAACTACTGCCGACATCAACCACGCCACACCACGCTGCCGCTCCTGAAGGGAGTCATCCGGAACCAATCTTGCCCCCAAATACCAGTTTTGCAGAGAAATGTACGCAGAGATATGTCTTGTGTAACGACAGAAACACGAAAGAACATTCGCAGCAAGAAAGCGACCCCCCCAGGATAAGAAAAGCGTGTTGTTGTTGTTGTTGTTGTTGTTGCTGTTGTTGTTGCTGTTGTTGTTGTTGTTGTTGCTGTTGTTGTTGCTGTTGTTGTTGTTGTTGTTGTTGTTGTTGCGAAGGTGTTGGTCTGGTCGTCGTTAGTAGTGGCAATAAAAAGGAGGTGACCCACGCCGTGTCACACCTGGTCACCCCTGGCCCCCTACCCCCCCCCCACCTGCGCATACGTGTCCAGGCACGTCACATGGCGGCCCCGCAACATGGCCTCCGCCAGTCGGGACACCCGGGCAACCGCGGAGGGGGGTAACAGCTCCAACTCAGGACGTGACAGGCTGTCTGGACGGTACGGCGCAGCCGTGTGTATATGTTCGTATATATGAGTGTGTGTGTGGGGGGGGGGGAGAAAGGGGGAGAGAGGACGGGCGTGCGATGGGAAGGGGTAGGGGAAAGACAAGTCTCGGATCGGTTGGACGGATGAAAGAGGGAACAGTGACTTATGATAAGGTCAGGTAGGGCTCGTGAAAGGTGAAGAGGTAGGAAAAGGAAAACCGGCGCCGGGAGCGAGCGAGGTTGGTTGCACACGCCTTTTCGCGGGTGTCTCGCCAGGGGTCTATCCTTCCTATTCCCTTTAACACTCCTCCCCCCGCGCCGTACACTCGCTCGGGGAGGTCAGACCTGAGGATGTTGTAGCCCCTAACTTGGCCTTCTGATTTTCACTTATTATAGGGGACTTCCTCCCCCAAAGCCGGGAGGATTGTAATAAGAATAACAAAACACGGGTGTTGGGGGGGTTTGTGTTTGTTCGCCTGTTTTTTCCTGCCGGTCCCTCCCCCTTCCTTTCTCTGCTTTGACTTCCGGCATATTGGCGCTTTGAACTCCGGCAGTTGGTAATTTGGGTGGTTTCGCATCGTCATCATCATTATCATCATCATCATCATGTCACAGGCTCTCCCCCTCCTCACTCCCCCTCCTCACTCCCTCTCCCTAACGCGCTTTCCAAGCTCACCCCGAAGGTTCTCGGGAGAAGCCTTCTCCGTCAGCCAGGCGGCTGATGGCAGCCGAGCCGCCCCATGCTGCGCCAGCACAGACGCAAAATCCGCCTCGCAATCCCGCATGGCCCTGTCGTACAGCTCCATTGCATTATCGTACGCCTGCGGCCGCCCCACCATATCCCGTACATACGTCGGTCAACAGGTGTGCGCGAACGCTTCGTTAGGGCGCTTCCGGTCTCTGGGCACACAACCTTTTGCAATCGCCCAACATGGATTTGGCATTCGTTCAATTACTCATCCATGCATTCACTCATCCATACAACCGCCCAGCCCCCTACACAGCTCTCAACGAATCTTCCCTTCCACTTGGCCGCGCTATGTCCTCCTCAAACACATGGGCGAAGTGCGTGCGTGTACCTGTGTGCCTGTGTTTTACCGTGCTCGCAATCTTCTTAGATTGCAAATAAATGTGCTCGTGGGAAAAGGAAGGTGGTAGCGGTGGTGGGATGAGGGTAGGAAGGGGCTTCTCGCTGAGGCGCCGCCCCCCGGTGTCAGGGCCATGCACCCGGTATCAAACTGCACCGCACCTCAGCCAGCCAGATCCCCCCATACCTGCTCCACTGCATTGACGTTTCCTCCGTCCATGTAGGCTTCCAGGCGGCTGAGTGCCTCTTCCAGCCGCCCCACGGCTGCCAGAAACTGCTCCAGCTGCGCCTCATCCCGCCCCGGACCCAGCCGCAACACGCTCTCTACCTGCTCGCGGAAGCGCGGTGAAGGCTGGTTTGGGAAGTCTTGGTACTCAGGCATATGTGGTGTGTGTTTCATGCATCACGCACGACAGGAACTAGGTTACCAGAGGGCGCGTCGCTACGGGTGCAAGCCTTTGGCAAGGAGGTGGCGGTCTATGAGATGAAAGAAATCAAGGGATCCAAAAGGAGATGGCAGGGTCGGGCCGTGTCGGGTATGGAGCAAGATGGCTAAAGAGGGAGAACGCAAACCCAGAGCGCACCGACCTTTCGAGACGCATCGATGTGCAACAGTAATTCACTCGTTTCAGCCTTCACAAGCGTTATGTTTTCTTCCGCCCACGTGAGCGCTGTCGCACGGTCGTGGATAGGCGCCAACTTCCGATTGAGTTCGGACAGCTTTTCTTGCAGGGATTGCAGGACTGCGTCGGTCTCCGTTGTTAGTTGTGCATGAAGCTGTAAGGCCGTGGTGATTTGCTCGGCATGTTGAGCTATGCCTGGCCCCATGAGAGAGGGTTGTTGCAAGGGAGACGTTTCCTTCTGAGTTGACTCACAGGCTACCTATCGATTTCATTCCTACTTAGGATACATTACAGTACGCAACAGTTTGAAGCCTCCACACATTTTACAAACACGAAAGACTACCTGCCCAGGTCGCTTGATTCAAGCCGAAGCACTCATGCCAAAGGGAAAATATTTCTGACGCAAACTGCTGGAGGCCTTTAGCTTCAGATGGAAGAACTGACGGTTCACTGCGCATCTGGGAGTCTTCCAATTTTGCCGTACTTCAAGCTGTCTGTAGGCGGCTGTCCTTAGCGCGTCGCACTTGACCCGATCGGTGTTCACTGTAACAATCGCAATCTGTCCCACATGTCTTGCCGAATAGTAGATAAGACTGGAGAAATCTTACAGCCAGGGTAAGTTAAGCCGAATGGCTGTAGCGCACTGTTTGGCAGCACTGCCCAACGGATCGCTATCCGCTGTCGGGAATACCGTGTGGTCCTCCAGCACATTATAGCCAGCAGGATAATGCCCTCAGGATATGCTCCATCTCTTACGAGAATAAAATCGAGCAAGTTGGGTCCTCGTGCTTCACGCGGAAGCGCAGCGCATCTTCCATGCTAAAGCAAAGCCCTGTAACGACAAACCATGAACAGATCATGTCACCCACTAATGCATAACTGATGATGGTACATTCCAACAGATTAAGGACTTGCTAGAGGACATGCAATGCTTGCCGCACATACTATAACAGTCTCAGGGTAACAGCAGCAACATGCAAACCTGACCCGACGACACAGACTATACGCAGAACCAGGTTGACATGCTGATGGGGCTTTGCAATCGCTCCACCTCATGCGATTATCAACTCTTCTGTCACAGCTGAGCACGCCAACGTAACCGGCTTTCTGATGTACACGCGTGGAGTAGAATATCAACCCACTGCTAAAATGGACATAGGTCAAGTGATGACGCTTGCCTCTCTCTTATGCCATCATCATAACTGAGCATCTGCACCTGCTGTCGCCCGGCACGTCACGCACCGTGCCGTTGCTACCTTTGGCGTCCCGCGTACATGTGAACTTCCTGGATCGGCCGACAACCTAGTCACTACGGCGCAGATCCTTTCCGACGGGCCGTTCAGTCCTTGCATGCAAATGCAACCCGGAACCACCAGACATTTCCAGGTTCGACTTGGAGAAAGGCAAGAATACGGTCGACACGCATCTTGGGCATCGCAGCTTTAACACACTGTCAGTGGTCAGCCGGAGGCTCCATCCTTGTACAGTACAGCGGACCTGGGGCAAACGGAAAACATTGTGATGTGTCCGAACGACGGCAAGCAGGGTTGCAGAGCTTAGAGGTAATGCTGGTCGACATGGCCCAGAAGCTTCGTGGCCCATGAACTAAGCTGAGACAACCCACTACGGCCTCAGCTTTGGTGTACGGTCCCGACGCAAAGTACGTAAATTCTACTAAGTCGTCGTAACTCACCGATTTCTTCAGCAACCCATGGGGAAGCGGCTAGAAGGGTCTGAGTGGAGATCCGTAGGGTCCCACTCGAGAACGACGCCATCAGAGCCGGTCTCCATAAGGCTGTCAGCGGCGAAGCGAGTCTCGGCTTTCACGCGGCGCACAGGAATCGCCACGCAGTACACTGTCCCCAAGCCGGGATCGTCGCTGATTTGAACCTGATCGAAACAGCAAAGGCAGGCGTCGGGCTGCTTATAATGGAAACCAAACGTGCAAGCTATCAGAGGGAGACCATGACGAGCGTGAAGTAAGCTGCGTTGCAATGTATCTTATTAGTGGTTGCTTAGCTTACAAGTTGGCAAGGTCTGAAGGTAGAAAGCGTGCGTGCGAGCCGTATTGCCGTTTTAAACGGTGTTGATAGGTTGCAACATGGAATTAGCTGTCGCGAGTAACGGACCTCAATTGCGTCTTCCGACTCGATATCGACGAAATCTTGAAGTGCTCGTGCGATAGTCTTCTTAAGCTCGCCGAGCGAACCCGGGCTCATGCCGCATCGGTCAGCCACCTGGCACACGGAGGTCCATGCCCATTACCATGACAGAAGGCAACATGGAATAGTCATACATTTATTGGTGGTGCTTGAAAGGGTCCAAGAACTGCTACAATCTGCTAGCGAACCCAAATTCGCAGACCAGCTACCGCTCACCAACACCATTTTAAGCCGCCGCTTGACTTCTTCTTTGGGTGTAACATCCTTAGGTTTTTCCGGGAAGAAAATGTCGAAACAGAGTTGCAGCTTCCGGATGAGGTCGCTGACTGCGTTCCCTGTTGGCCGCGGGGGTCTGACGAAAGTGCCCGCAGCAGTATGAACCGCTGCTCGTGGTAGGTCCTGCTCGTTATAATATGGTGCTCTTTGAGTGACCGGTCCGCGTGCGCTGTGCAAAGTACGAGGCCCAGCTAAAGCTCCATGCCGACTTCTAGCACAAGATGCCTGCAGGAAGCGGCGAGTCGACCAGCCAGAGCTGCAGTGCAGCATTGCTCGGTCCATGCTGGAGTCAACGAAAGATGTAGACTGTTTGTCAAGTTGCCGATTTGGTAAAAGTATTGCGTGACTGTGTGAGATGGTTAAAGTAAAACATACATGCATATAGTCAAAATCTAGGTATAACGGCCACCTTCTTCCTTGGGGCCAACGTTCACAATGGGCAGCGCTGTCCGTTTACTTTTTGTGCAAGCTGTACGGCAAGGATCCAAAACGCCGTAGTATCATGTTAGGACACAGGTCCTTTGGCATTTCTTTGGCATTTACTTACGTGTCCGTCCCTGAAGAGGTTTCATATTATCATTATTATTAGAGCTATTGTAACGCTGACTGTTAGGACACAGCCCTAACTCTGGGCTTTCCTTTACTTCGGCTTCTTGTTTACCTGCTGTCCTCGTTTACAGTATTACATAGCTTTTCATTTGGCTGATCCCAGATCTTCAGGCCGCCGCAGCCTTAAAATAGCCTGACTTTTGCTTAAACTTTCCCTCTCAGCTGCCGAAAAGATCAGGGCTTCAGGCGTAATAGGCCCCGCAACCTCTGCAAGGGTTTTTGGAGGTGGTTGTCCTTGGCCACACGTAGGCCCTTGAGCTGGTGTATTTGGGGTTGAATGGCAACCCTTATTGGCAATGTCCATTTGCGTCGCTGTGTCGTCCACCCCGCATACATGCATCAGCTTAGGGTAGAAGAGCTCTCGCACAGCTGCCATAAGAAATGCCCAGGATTTGCGATGGCGCTATTACATACCCATGTATACTTAGCTGTAGAGAAACCCCAGTTACCTGGCAAGGAAGTCGCTAGCCGAAATGTTATACACGCTTGGTGACTGCATTCGATGGAGGCTTGAGGGTTATTTTTTGTCGGCTAGGACAGGTGCGGATTGCTACAGCAACGCGTCAATGGTACATGTGCAGAAACTACTCCTAAAGGGGGTTGTTGGTGCAAAGCTACCTCCCAATGCGTAACTTCTCGCGGAACCGTCGCAGCTACCATTGCACTATTTTTGGGCATAACTGTTCTTTTGGTTTTGGAACTGATTCGGTAAGCGCACCGCAACACGTGCGCGTGCCTCGTTGGAGGGAGATGAAGGTATGGCTTAAGTAGGACAATCACCTGAACACTTCTGGACAGCGAAGGTTTTCGAAATCTCCCGTTATCTTGGCTTTAATTACTGGCCGCCGAGGGACATAGCAACACAGAGAAGGCACGGATATGTGTGGGACTGGAGTTCTTGGTTGATGCGCTGCTGAAGAAGTTTCGAAGAAGGTTGTTGGCGGATTGGGAACGGCCGGAGATCACAGTGGACTCCCCTGTGTATACTGGGAGGAATGTGAACATGGACAGACCAGGCGTCACCGCCTGTCGCTATAAAATGTGGATGTGAGTAGAATACTCGCCAGAGGATTACAAATCGAAATTAGGGCATCTAAAAGGTGAGTATGCCGAGAGCAGTCCACACTACCCTGATGCATTTTCGCCTTTGCAAGTGGGATCTAGATGTGTCACGGTTCGCACACCAGCCGGGACGTAAGCCACGGGAGGAACCAACATACGGGTTTGTGGAGGGGGCCAGGTAGGAGACGAGCTACACGTGGTGATGGAATGTCTTGCTCACGAGCCGCTAAGGCAAGCAGTTGGTTTCCCTGCGGGTGTACGCATGCGCAACATTGTGGGGTCTTTTGATGCGACGAAGCTGGGAGGCCTACTGATGCAAATTCATAGAGAGCGGAAGGAGATTATACGGGAATACTTTATTTCGGATTACTCAGACTCTAAATATGTGCGCCCCCTGACGGAACCGTTGCAGGGGAGCACATGTTGCTGGCCGATGTTCAGTACCACACGTAACCAAATATCGATACGAAGCCGTCAACTATCGCAGAGCTGTTTGTAAAAACTACTGCGGTTGTGCGCTTATCTTACATCATATATTTCATAAACCGCGATGTACGCATGATCATGTTGCAATTGCAAAAACCTCATGAGGTTGCAACAACCGGCCGTTGCTTGCATGCACCTGCATCGCCAATCACCCTAGCCTCAAGCACATCAAACCGGGTGAATACAGTGCAGCTCGTGGCCCCAGCACGCAGCACAACGCATGCACGCGCCAGCAGCTGGCGCCGCAGCAATCGGCGTAGGGCAACCATGCGCGTGCGGCGCCAAGGACAAGCCCTGGCCTCCCTTACAGCACACTGAACTCCGGGGGCCGCTGCTCCGGCTTTTGCTGACCGGCTTTCTTGCGCTTCTGTTTCTCTTGGGCAGCTGCCGAGCGCGCCTGAGCTTCTGCTTCCAGCGCCACAGCGGCCGCAGACGTATCGCCATCCTCGTTACTTCTCAAAGTGTTAGACGGACGTGGTAGACCAGCCTGGCGGTAGAGGGTGACAGTGAAGCCGATCTGGTGCACGCAGACGCAATCCAAGTATTTCTCCAGAAGTTTGGCTGCGGAACTTCGCTCCAGTCCGCAGCCCTCCCCCAGTTTTACGCGGACCAGAGAATACTTTTGCAAAATGTCAGCGCATGCCCTCAGAAAAGAAGGTGTTATGCCCAGCTGCCCAATTTGTATGTTTATCAGCCGCTTCTCCTTGGCCATGGTTTCCGCCTTGGATCGCCAGGCTTTACGGTCCTTGATGTGCATGGCGTGCTGATACCGAACTGCAGGTGGCGGCCCCAGCTCCGACTCGTTGAATTCCAAGCTAGAACCCAATCCAAGATCCCCATAGTCATCTTCCAAGTGGACCAATGGAGTTTCAGAGGACTCCGACGGCGAAGCGGCGAGAAGTAAACAGCGGCGTTGTTGTCGGCAGATTGATCTTGGTACACCTAAAGTCCCAGTACAGGATAACCCGAGCCTAATTAGCAAGGTAGGAAGCTTTGGAGGACGCGCATGGATGTGTGGCCCGAGAACACCGCCGGCAGAAGGCATCCCATACATTCGATGGACAGATGCGAGTGCCATTGCAACGAAATTCTTTTATATGTATGTCCAAAATTGATTAAGCAGCCTCTCGCACAAATGTGTCCGGTCGTACTTCGCGAATAAAACATCCGTACATCGTCCAAAAATTCCAGGAGCGAATTTTGCCGCGCAGATGCGCGCGTGCGATTCACAAAATGCGCCTGTACAAGTGTATATAAATTTTCTTGGCGGATGAGGACCACGTGCGCCAGCGCCTTGCGCAAGTGGGCATGTTGGCTATAGCCGCACGCGGCATGCATGCTGGACTATTGCCTGGATGCTTTGCAGTAACTGAAAGCACCGAATGCCAACGTCCTAGCTTGCAACTCTGGGCTCGTGAAACTGCCGCGGAAGATGAAGCGGTCGGCAAAGAATCAGCCATAAGGCGCCTGCTTTCGGTAGCGCAGCGCATAATGCACATTGTTCCGACTAAACTCAAGTTACACTCTTACGAAATAAATAATAACAACGCAGAATTAGGTAAAGAGAAGAATCGCGAAAGTCGTTCAGAACCTTGCAAGTAAAATGGATGCCGCTGAGGGCTTGGAACAGCTTTTCGCAGCGCATTCGGCCGTGCCTGCGTTAGCCGTGTTGCAGCTACTACGGAAGGACTTGAGCCAGCAGCAAGCTCAAATTCTGTTTAAGAACCACAGGCATTGTCTTCAGATGGGAACATGTAGTTTTGGTCGGCGCGGGCGAGCAGCGTACGCATTGCGCACAGGTACCGAGGTGCAGCGTCTCAGGCTGGATTTCAGCCAACAAAGCCTCAAGAGCTGCTGCACAACCACCGGTGTGTCTTCAGTTGGGCACGTGTAGTTTTGGTCGGCGGGGTCGAGCATCGTATGCATTGCGCACAGAAACCAAGGTGCAGCATCTCTGTAACATCGCCAACATATCCGGTACGCGGTGGCAGGCTTGCCGAGCACGAAATGAAGGGGGGTCGCATCTCACCATTCAACTAAGCATGCATGTGCTCGGTTGAATGCTCGGTAGCATGCGAGTTTACCTATCAGGATGTTTGTTTGCATATATCCCTCCAAGCGAGAGGGCTTGGACCTATGCTGATGTTCGTTACAAGAAGTGAACTGAGGACTGATGCTACACGTCATGTATACGCGTTGCTTAGCTTGCAACGAGACGCGCCCACGATGAAAGCTTCAGCTACACTCACAATACATTATACTGCTACACTATTCTCTCCAGTCCTACCACATTATATTTCACCGACGTACTTCCGCACCTTCCACATCACCATACGTGCTTTGGAAACGCGGGCAGCTGCTTCACAAGGGCCCCCATCTTTTTGCTTCTATGCAGCTGTCTTATGAGACCGAAAGTTTTAGGAGTGCGACTATAAGCTGTACGGCAGCTCTGGGGAAATGACCCGTCAATTATAAAGCAAGCAATGCGCTTTCCAACTCGCTACAGGTATGTGAAAGGATCTCGTCCCTTGGCAAAGGCGTAGAGGCTGGCATGGATGACTCCCCGGAACAGCTGCCTGAAGGTTGATACGCAAGCCGCCGTTAGGACAGGCGAGGCTGTGCGTGCATCCCATTATCTGTCGTTAGCCAGGCGTCCTAGCCAGTAAGGACTGCCTGCCTAGGGCCTATCTGCATTTTGAACTTGCCAGTCTGCGCCCATAAGGACGCCGGGAGCAGACTGGCTGAGAACCCATTTGGAACCTTATGTCCATCTCTCAGAATCTCACACAGGGGACTGTAGAGCAAGCACCCGATCACACCCGCCTAACAAACAGCAGGGCGGGCAGGATGGTACGTAGGGCTCTGACACAGTTGCTAACGATTAAGAAAGGATTGACAACGCCAATAGCGACGCCAGCTCGAACCGACTTGAGCCGCCACCAAAACGCATCCCACTCCGAACAGGAGCTTACCACGATAACCACAGCAATGAACTAACCACAGACTCCTTTGTCACAAGAACCTGCCTTCTCTCTGCTGCTCATGCACCGCTGCTAAAGAAGTAAGCCTATGCATGCCGTAGCGGTCGCTGCAATAGTGGCGGAAGGGAACCCAGTCTTTGATCACCTGCTTGTTCTGTGCAGTCGCCGGCGTCAGCTAGTGCCAGCAAAAACCTTATCAAGGAAGGTCTCGGGGTAATAAGGAGTGGCGCTGAAGATCTGGAGGTCTAGGGAGCCCACCACGGCAGTTCACAGCCCTGCCGTGCTTGGGTTATGCATGCTAGTTTGAAACGTTACTTCGCTAGCACTGTATTTGCGAAATGGAACGTTCCACACAAACACATCGTCGTCACTTCGACAGTCTTAAGGTTTTCCTTACGCGACTGGGGGGCCCCGGTTGCGTGGCCCGGAGGTTATGGGACAGGACAGGAAACAGAATTTTGCAGTCTGGCGTTCCCGATGCCACGCGAAAAGTCACTGACCGATAAACTTGGTGGTGTTGGTGGAGGGCTCATCGGTAGGGTGTCAAAGCGGGTGTCCTGTGAATCGTGGTCAAATGCCGGAGATTCCTCCTCAATTGTCTGCCGCTGATTGTTGGGCGTTGCGTCGCATATGGTAGTGCATAACGGCGGGGTACAAACACACACACACAAAAAAAAAAATCACAAACACGCACACACAAAAAAAAACGCGCAGCTTTGCTATTTGAATAGTAACACCTGCTACGAGTCCTGGCGCTGCGGTGGTGACGCGAGGGTGGTGCGTATTGGCCGGGATGCGGGGGTGAATCTAAGCTGTGATTGCCGCCTTGCGTTATGTTATCGCGTTGGCTGGTCGGGACGTGTCGTGTCTACATATCTACATGTCTACAACTAGCCGCCACCGTCGCTTTTTTGCTTGGACCCCTACAGTTTTAGGTAAGATTTATGAACCGAAAATGTTTTGGGACTTCCTTTGTACCGGCATAGGTACTTCATAGGCTGTACAGGTGCGCGCTCCTATCTGACTTTGTTCTACTGCGTTCTATTTCGCAATTGGTCGTGTGCCCATGCGCTGTCAATACCAAGTGTGAGTGGGTTGGAATACTAGAGCGCGTCTTCATACGTTTGTCAAGAAACTGTTAGTCGCCGTTATGACAGGCGTCCAATTGTTCAAAATTTTGCGGCTCCGTTACATTTCTCGCCGATGGTAGTTGCATCTCGTTTAGCCAAGCTTGGCTGCATTATGTACCAACTATTTAACATTGTTGATAACAGCCTTTTTATTTATTAAAGACAGCTTTTTAACTTATTAAAGGCTATCGTATACTTCGGTACTTCTTGGTAGGCAGCCGCCGGATGGGGTGACGACAGGTTTAGCTGTGTCCTTTTCAATCCGAAGCCGATTCGTCTTTGACAGTGCCCATTAATAAAACTAGGCCTCCAGGCAAAGGACGGCAGGGTTGTAGCTGTACTTCCCTGCGTCGAACGGGTACGGGTACTCCTTGAATCATAGGAGCAAGACCTGCTGGCAACAACACGTTGCAGCGTCAACATAACTTGTTATAACTTGCCTATATACAACAGATATTGGCAGACAAGAATGAATTGCCGGTAACAAAAGAACTGGGAGCATTTATCAAATTTGAACCTCAGAATGGCAACAGGGGGTACAGTGCAAGTCACCGGCAAGGAAACCAAGCCGAATGCAGACTGCCGCGTGCGCACTCGTACACCTATGTCCGCACACCTATGTCCGTACACCTATGTCCGCACACCTATGTCCGTACACCTATGTCCGTACACCTATGTCCGCACACCTATGTCCGCACACCTATGTCCGTACACCTATGTCCGCACACCTATGTCCGTACACCTATGTCCGCACACCTATGTCCGTACACCTATGTCCGCTCGCATAACTGCGGCAACGAATTTATTTTGGCCGCAGGCTAGGCTACGGCTGTCAGCAGGAAGGCCACGCTCCGACCGACTGACGCAATAACAAAGCCGCATGTCAACTACAGCCGAAATGATGCTCCAAATCCTGCGCCGTTCATGCAAAGACCAACAACCTCCAAGATCCAATCCAATCGCCGCAGCTCCAAGCGATTTATCGCACTCACTCTCATCGCATGATGAGATCCACCTTCCGCAAACTTTCCTTGTTAGAAAACTCATATCTTAGTTACTTCACAGGACTTCGATGTGCACAATCCCAGACTGAGTTGAGTCGGTTGGTAGGCCGGATTCTCATGTATGTGTGTGTTACATGGTCGTGGGGTGCGTTCCCCGTACCTGCAAACCGCCCAATACGAGCCGAGGGCTCAAGGGGATTCTCATGTCGGCCGACAGCCGAGGCATGTGATCAGACCGCCATATCCTCCTGTAGATCTCCTCCGGCGATAGCGGTCATGCAACCTACGGCTCCATCCGGCGGCAAACCACTGGGAACCCCACATACATGTTGAGCATCTTGCCTTTCTTGGCATCGTGCTCTAAGTTCCGGCAACGTGCGAACGACATGTCGGTCCTGCAGTGTGCCCTGTAAGTATATGTGTCGTCAGTATATATGTCGGTAGCCGCCCCACCGTCGTCCTCTAGCATTTCGCCATCCACATTCTCGCTCCCATCCCAGGTAAAGCGCACGTTTTGTCGATGGCGTCATAAACGCAACATGCGACAGGTCATGCGGTACATGCCGTACTTTACAGCCGGGTTTCGATCCTATGGGTTGCTGTGCGCAGAGCATGGTCGGTGACGAGGTAGCAAGCTAAGCTACCCGAACGTATGCGGGTAAGACCCAGCTTACTTGCGGGCAACTCTCCCCTCTACACCTTAAGCATATGGGGGCAAGGCCTAAAGTGCGACGGCTTGGACATGTATGGCCGGGTCCCTATGTTCATAAACTACTCCTTCGTCACGACATTATAGCGCCATGTACGCACATGTTTTGCAATGCTACAGTCGTATGACGCGACACCTTAACATCGTTTTGGGTGGGAAAAGTAGGTGGGGCCTTGGTTCTCGGGCAGCCCATGGGGGCTCCTGACGAGTCAGTCGGAGCGGGTAACTTAAGATGTGCTGATGCCGGCAAAGTAGTCGTTCCCGTACATCAGCGGCGGTGTTCTCAATTCACGACAGCGCATTCGAACTGACAAGCGAAACCCAATTCAGACGTAACGACTTATGTGCTCCTTCCTACGTATATACATGCATGTTTCAATCCACCTACCTTTGCATGCATGTCTCTCTACCGGCCCGGCTCGAACCATGCTCGTGCTTGTTGTCGGGCTATTCGCTAATTTGCCCGTGCTCATCTTTCCGTGAGCCTTCGCTTTTGACTAGCTATCAGCTGCTGTTGTCAACGGTTGGAGAAGCAACTGCCATACAACCGGCAGTAATTTCCTTATTTGCTTCGCATCTTTTCCATTTCTGGGGTCCTCCTGCCGGTCCACGTCCGTTACATCAACATCAACGTCGAGCGTGGAACCGCCGAGGTGATATCATCTGAAAGATCTTGAGTATTAAATCCTTCTAAATGAACGGTGCGCAGAAGATGATTGGCGGGTGCGGTGAAGACGATTTGCACCCGCCATATACTCTACGTTAGTTTTCGTAAATGTCCTCAACAACCAAATGTACACATGTGATCTGTACTGATTGATTCTGCTGGTTGGTCCCATGGCGCGTGCACCTCCTTGCGTGACTGCCTGCAGGCGATGCGCCGTTATCACTGCTATATTAGGCGACATCTTCCCTCTTCCTCCCTCATCATCCCTTTGGGGGATCTGCCACGTCACTGCGTCCCGTGTATACGCCTAGCAAAGTAGGATGATCATCCTCAAGGCGCTCCAACAACGTGTTCCATTCGTGTGTAGAGCTAAAGGCACATACAGGCGAACTGCTGGCATTGATGCACGCACGCGTACCGCTGAGAAGGCGAGCGCGCCCGTGCACGGACGCCCACATACCGCGCATGCTCCCGATATACCCTAGAAAGAGCGATGGGTTTCACCACCTAGTTGGTAATCCGCGCATCCGTAGGTACGTGAATCAAAGGCTCCGTCGTTAGACGAGAGTTATTCTGGAGGTAATGTCCCAAAGCTAGCGAACGCAGCGAACGCCCACCTGGGTATGTCAGCCCTAGTCAGCTATCAGGGCTCCACGAAGTCCCCAGGTACGATGCTTTCAGCCTTCATGTATGTAAGAAACATTTGGAAGATCAAATTCAGAGCCGTTTGTTGAGGTAGTTCCAGGTCGCAAGATACTGTGCACAACGGACAGACCGACGGGGAGCTTGGTTTGGCGCCGAATCAGACGGCTTACAAGAAAAATGCAGGTTTCTTACTCCGTAGCGCTACGCAAGCTTTAATTTAGCTGTTCATTGAACAACGTTGTTACCGTGCTGGTGAGGTGAGATAATTGGCAGGCGAAAGGAACATCCTGCCGTATGCAACAGGAAGCTTTGCAAGACGCTGCAACAGATATCCGCATGAGTATGCGGATGTGTGAATGCTTAGTATTATTATAAAAGAATATGAATTGATAAGTATGCGAAACCTTGCAGACATTCATAAGATGACTGAGGACAGCGATACGGCAAATCGATACGACAACCTTTGATAATAAGCATGCTTATGCTAATAATCCATCTGTATTGTCTTACGGGGGTTTCCTGCTCATGTTAGTGCTGTGGCGTGTACAGTGTGTAAATACCAGTTCAGCAGCGCCTCAAAAATGGGGCATGCCGTTCTGTACACTGCTAAAGTAATTCTCATTCTGCTTTCGTTCAAGGCCTTTGCCACAAAGCAGATTGTGCTCCGTACGGGTGTTGTCAATTTGCGGTAAGCGTGTGCGGCCTGACCACCTCAGAGCGGAAGCAGGTGCATGAATGCAAAGCACGAGTAAATTCATGGCATAACATAAAGGAGCCGGAAAGGCATTGCACGCAGCCTTTTGCCGTGCGTTAATGCGAGCCAGCAGAGCTCCAACCCAACGCTCCCCAACCCAGTCGTCATTAGCACGGCCGCGTCGGACCCTTGCCTGCTCGCAGGGCAGCCGAGCCTCCGATGGTTGCCTTCATGCCGCCCCCCGACGAGCGGATAATGCCGCCGGAGTTCTTTTTTATTATATCCAGATCCGAACTCTCCATCATGTCCTATGACAATGATTCTCATGCTCGAGAGATCATTCGACGCATAGAGGAGATACCTTTCGCCAGTGTGCTGTCGTACCTCCCAGTCAACAGCCTTCTGGTCTTCGGAGAAGACAGCGCGGTCAACGCAATTAGATTTGACCTCAACACGTCTTGGGTAAGTACGTGATGACATGCATGAATGCACCTTTTACGTCATTTTGCATAAAGTGACATACAGACATGCCACGGGTTGCGGCGGCACAAGGATACGCAGCAGACATTGGCAGCTACCGGCATTTCCAAAATTAGCGATAACAACAGCCGCACGCAGCAGAAGATGTGGTTGAGGCGAACCTAACCTACCTACCTACCTACCTATCTATCCCACCTAACTACCCACTCACGACGTGAGTACGTTTCTACCAAACTAGCCACTCTAGCTGGCTGCTTACGTAACCCACCTACCAACCTGCCTTCCTACCTATGTAACCTACATACTGCTCCATCCACGTAGAGTCCACCATTTTACACACCTATTTGCTATCTACCTATCGTAGCAGCGTAAGACCAGGCGGGAGGGGGAAAGCGAGCTGCGTGCAGGATTGCGGCATGCCCCCAAAACTAATTGTGCGCCCTGCTGGCTAGCAAGCCGGATATGTACATCCAGGGCCACGCATGTGACAGCTGCAGGCAGACAAAGAGTCACCGCGGGAGATGGCCCGCATGGGAATCTGATCCTTCCTTACACCACCTGCGCACGCAATACCCCGGTCACAATTCGTAGTTCAGTTGTCCTCGTCCACAAATGCGTCCAGTAAGGTTGCAAGCCTGCTATATGAGTCTCGTCAAAGTCACGAATACCTCAAATTTCCTTTCGTGCGTTGACTCTGTGCCGCGTCATACGACTGTAGGTAGCATCGACAAAACACTTGCGTACAGCAGACTCACCCCAATGCCTATTCAATCGGTGCCCCTTCCTAAGGACCCCCCCCAATGAAAGTAAACCAATGGATTCCCCGTTACTAATTTCACTTTCATCGGTCATGCAGTGCAGTTATCAGGAGGCACAAAAGATCTCCCCCGAGTTGTTTCCAGTTTTGCGGACAGCACAAGGACTGGTACCAAGCCTCGGCGGTGACATGCTTTTCGTTCTAGAAGGCTTGCTTCCCTTACTGCAGAGGTTAGCCACCGACGCAACCAACCAGCAGCAGCAGGATGCCGATCTTGGCAAGCTACTCGGCAGGATGGTGACACTCAACCAGCCCGTCATTGAGCTCGGTGGCGATAGTTATGACTCTAGCACCGCCAACGCGACCGTACATCGGTACGGCCTGCTTGTGGAAATGGTGCCTGCGGTGACATTGGAGATGCTGCAGTACGCCGCAAATATCTGGCCGGAGGTGCTGGCAGAGAATATGCAGATGTCCGCCGAAGATGTCTGCTGGCCCGTGATATATCCCCCTGAGATTGGTGTCATCTTGTCCGTCTACCTGTGTGAGGAGGTGCGTGCTGCTGCGTGTAGAAGTGGGTGCACATGCACGGTGACAGCGGCACCTACAATCGATGTGCTTACATGCGTCTTCCTTCCTTTCTGTCTGCGTTATCATCATCATGATCTGCACGATGATATACAGACATACCCACGCTTTGCTTCTTGAGTCCACCCATCCTCCCGCCCGGGTAAACACATGTGTAGGATTTACTTATCGGCATTGCATGGTTTGCCAAGCTGGATATTACTCGATCGGTTTACCCCATGATTCGAGAGGAGAACATGGACGTGCTGGCGAGCTCTCTCATGCAAACAGGTATGTATGTATGTCGATGTGCGCATGCGTGTGAGGCAGGGAAAGGCGGAGGCTGGCAGCCCACGTGTACATATGTATGATGTGTGGGATAGGGGGGTCATATCTTCACCCGTGACCGCTACGCGGCGAAACCCTGCCTTCCTCGGTATTTCGGGGCACCTTTATCCAGTCACCCTAGCCGAGTTCTCAGTGGGTCGCTCAGGTTCAGCAGCAGCTACCGACATCCAACGGAATCTGCCGGATCAACGGCGGTCCAACTCCATTCCTGGTCAGCTCGCAGGTCTGCATTATCCCGGGTCACCACCGTCCATCGACTAGGAGCACTTTTACCTTCCACTAATGGAAGGGTTTCTCGACCCTGTCAGGTCTCGATCCCGGAACCTCCGGGGGCATCGGTGTGTGCATTACCAGTAGTGCCTGACCATATGTATGTGTGTATGGTATAAAGGGGCGGTGCACATATGCGCTGCGATGTGGGTAGGGTGTAGAGAGGGGACGCATTCGCAGCTAGCCAGGGCTACGGAGGCAGGAGCAAACGGGCTTTTTGCTTGGGATGGCACGCAGTCCTGGCCCCGGGCAGTTCCCACCGTACACAGTTTCCCTCCGGGCAGCTGATTTACTAGTTAAGCTGGATTCAGCTTCCGGATTCCGGAATTGTGTGCCCGAATAAGACTGGACTTGTTCTAGTAAAGCGGGTTGCTGCATGCGCGCGGCGTACAATGTTCACCGCTGATGATGCTGTGCGTGTATATGCTATGTGGCATGGCAGCATGCACGCGGAAGGCAATGGCGGAAGGCAAGCACCTATCAAAAGCCCACGTACCTTAACACCTCCCGTCAAAGTTATCGCCAGCCAGGTCCAGATCCCGCCCAGTTATTAAGTTGCTTTTCTACCTGAACGGGACATGTATGCCAGGAAACGCTGTGCGCGGTTAAGCATGGGATGTCTGCCAATGAACTTTACTGTAGCAGTGGTGTGTGAATGAGGCCGGCCACACCAACAGGTAAGGATAAAATCATATCGTGTCATAGGGGATGGGTGGGCATTGGGGATGGGTGGGAGATGTATTCGTCTGGAATTGGGATGATGAGTTAAATGCATGTGTGCCGCACCCTACGTGGATCACTTAGTAAGTTTCTTTCCCTTCGTACGTTCGCCCGCCGCTGATGCAGGTCGCCTAAGCCAAGCGCAATACGACATGACAAGCGATATAAACTTTTGGCTGGGGCAACCCATTGAGATGACTAAGGACGAGTGGCCGTATTGGGCAGCGGGACTGCAAGGCCAAGGGGAGATCGTGGGGGTGAGTTATTGACGAACTGATGGCGGAGCAGTTAGGGGGAACCTTAGCGGAGTAATTAGGAAGACCTGTGAGCTAATAATTTAAATGCATCGCGTGGTGAAGCAGGACAAGAGTTGGAGGTGGATGGTTGGGGGAAAGGCTCGGAAAGTGTTACTTGACCGTTGCTGCCAGCCGCCAGAATATCTTCTGCGCGGCATTATCCGAGTAATAGATAAAGGGTTGGGCTACCTTTACGTTCGTAAGTTCGTATTTTCCCAATTAAATCCTCATATATGATTTTTCCCAACCCAGGTGGGAGACTCCGGGGTGGATGTGAGTACTTGCTACATGGAAGACCCCGACTATGCGGGCGAGTATGTGGCTCGCCTGCGAGATCCCTCTCGTGCTCCAACCATCGGCAGCATGGCTTACTGGCGAATCCCAAGTCACCGCAAGATTGCGCAATACGCCTTTAAGCCGAGTAAGCGGGTTGATGCAATCATTCTGTTTTTGTCTGAATTTGCGGCCCGCGTTAATTTGTGCGTGCTACGGCGCTATGACCATAAAGTCGGGCTGCTGTCCGAGTAATTTATCCCTTTTCATACCTCGCAGGTACTTCCTGAATCGTTCGCATTGTGCTCTGTTGTTCAAAATTTACGCAGCCCAGGCATGTACGCATGGTTGATCCCCTACATGTATAATAACCCTTACAATTAAAGGCTGGTCGCGACCTTATATCTGTTTGCAAACCTCGCCATTAATAACACAACCTCCTTCTTCATTCCGTCTGAAACTCCATTGTCCATTTTTATCCATATGGAAAAATAAACGATGGAACGTTCAGGTCTAGGCGACGTATACGATGTTAGCGGCCACGGCACGAAGTGCGCCAGCAGCATCGCCGGCGCGCAGTTGGACGACGTCAGCTCGGATCGCAGCGGCAGCATCCGCCTGGACTTAGCCACTGGGGTGGCACCCGCGGCGCGTCTCAGTGTCGTGGACTTTGGTATTGAAACCAGGCTTTTAATGAATATCGAGCAAGTGGATCTCGAGTATCTACCGGTACGTTGGAGGGTTTGTATGGACGAAGGGCCTGAAGGCGATTATTAGCAATCAAGCCAAGCTATGCATCAGATAACTACCGCGTTGTATTAGCTTCTATGCATGTGTCCAACTGTCGCTGTCCTCGACGTCCTCGGGATTGTGTGTCTGTGCGATTGTATGTCTGTGTTCATGTCTGTATGTGTGTACGCCATGTATGCCTGTAGCTGTAGATGGTACGACACACGTGTCACACGTATCTATATATAATAACGCGTTAAGGCGCTCCGCCAGCATCTTAGGGTTTTTCCATTAGTGGCCAACTACTACAGTGTACCTCCATCTGCGTGTTGTGTATGTGTCTATTCATATATATGTGTGTGTATGGATGTGTGCTTCCATTCCATCGTACGGTGCGTGGCCACGGTAGGGCCCATTGCCTGCAACTAGGCACGCATGCGCTACACGCTCCCTCCAAACGTCGTGTCATGGGGAACTCTAACGTAAAAAATAATTCACATTTTTAAAATGTTTGCATGTCCTGCTGATAAAGCATCTGCTGCTTACTGAGCGATATCCTAACTTCCCGCCTTGTCCTAGGCCTGTTTATAGATATAAATCCAAATGTGGCAGCTGTAGTACGTGCAGTAAAGCGCGCACATCATCTAGCGCTAAGGCGCTCTGCCAGCCTTTTTTCCGCGGCCATCCAGCTACTATACCAAGGCTTAACGCACATATGCACCTTCCTGCTGCCTCTCTATGCGATTCCACTTTACCCGGCTCCCCCCGGCATGCATATGTGTGCAAACGGGTTAACCTCAGGTACATGCGGCTGCGGGCGCCTTCATCACCAGCGACTCCTGGGGGAGCTACGGATTAGGGTACAGCGTCAAGTCTCGAAGTGAGCATTCAATGTTCAGTTCCGGGTTACGAACGGCGTAGATGGATTGATTTGTATATAAGTATCAGTGCTTTAAATGGGTTCGCCACTCCACACTGTCCGCAATAGAATATTATTGCAAAATACGGCCCAACTTTAACGCATTATGTACTGTGACGGTTCGTTATGCATTAGTTACGGCTCAAACGATCCGAGCAGGCTTTCGTATCTATCTGCCCATCGCGACCTTGCAATTGTTTTCGTTGGATTGCCGGACCCGAGCACATGCACGGGGCCCTATGTAATCCTTTGCGCCCTAGCTGTCATGTATCTATCTTCTGTACTCTATACAGCTGGGATCGTGCCATATGCCGCGAAATTCCAAGGTACCTGCCAAGAATTTGGTATATTGCAGATTCTTATTACAGGAACCTATCAACCACAACACATATATATAGTATATATATCATATATATATACTATCATATATATATATCATATATATGATAGTATATATATATGATATACACGACGCTGAAACGCCGTGCTAGCTAGCTAGGGTAGCTCCCATCGCACGCACCCGTTAACTGCGGATATCCTCGCAAAGGGCTGCTGCTGATTATATCCCTCCCTTCCCCCGCACATCAATCACTTCACACCCTGTACCGCACCGGAATGGTGTACTTTCTGTCCACATCCTCAGTGATCCTTTACTTGCTGATGGTGATCCTTGACTTGCCAGCCTTCGACAGGTTCCTGTGGAAGAACCCCGACTTCATTTCGCTCGTCGCGGCTGGAAATTACGGTGAGATGGATGGGGTGGATGCACATTTGTAGTCATTTTTCCTTCCATTTTAAGTTGCACCTGTCTGGGTCGACCGAAAGAACCAGCCTGGGTAGCTCTCTCAATTAGTTCGGCATAGTTGTTTTCTTTTCTCAGGTTGAGTGATTGGATATTCTAAAATAGTCTTTTGGATCTGATTTGCGTTTTTTTATCCATTTTGGACAGCCCTAGACTAGCCCTTGGGCCTCCGGCGTGTATGGGTTCGTTACACCTTCGGAGAGTAACGCAACTCCACAAGGTTTATAAAACACACACACACACACACATACACATACACATACACATACACATACACATACACATACACACACTGCGCAAAATGAAACAAGCAAAGCATACGCGCAAGCGGCGTTCGTTCATCTCAAGGCCTGCAAACTTTGATTCCTAAACCCCCAAAACCCGATAACCCTAAAACCCGCCCTAAGCCATGCAGGCGGGATGGGGTACGCAACCAGCACGATTGCGGCGCCTGCGACCGCAAAAAATGTGGTAGCCGTCGGCGCTGGCTATCGTGCACCGGCATCAGCGAACATTATTGGAGCGTTGTACTTCATCAACAGTACGATACCGGGTACCGGCGGCTCAGATCTCCGTAAGGTGAGCTCTCTAGCCCTGATGTATTCCTCAGTCGCTCATGAGCATCGCCTCTGACGAAATAATTCAGTAATCGCCCGATCAGGGTTGCATCTCCACTTACGTTTCCGCAGATATTAGCATCTGGGTAGCTTTTAAACCCTAGGTTTTAATGAGGCATAAGATCGTGTGCTACAGTTTTTGAGCCGAGCAGTGTCTGGGTCTATCTGTTAGGCTTAGAGAGGGTGGCCCGTTGGCCTCTGGACTATCTTGCTATGGCTACGTACTCGCTGGAGTTACATTTGCCGTTCGTCCAGGAGTAGCTTGGCGGATTATTACATACGCCGCAGCTAAGCACCGCGTGACAGGGCCGCCATCGTCGCACATACGCACAACACTTCATGTAACTCTCCTCCCCCGAGCCTTGCGCGCATCACGTACTGCTGTGTGCGAGGGAACAATTTCAGTCATTGTGTTCCGATCCAGCTTTTTATTGCTCCTCGTTATCAGGTATCGTTACAGCCTAACCATACCGACTCGGCAACACAAAATCCCACGGCCACCAGACCCTACGGCAATTCTCCTTTGCAAAGCCCGACGCCACAACCCATGAAATGTTTTCCCTTCAAGACGGCGGTGAAGCCGGTCCTCAATAGATAGTGCATCGCAAAGGTCCGCCAGCGGACCCCAAAACACTTCAAGCACCTATATATCTGGATAGGTGAAGTTAACATCAAAAAATTGAAACCCCGATAACCGCAATCACACACGCGCACAGCGGGAGAGGCGGCGTGTCCTAGAAACCCAACTGGGGCCCAACCGGGATCTAGGGTCACGTTCCTGCAGCTGGGCACACCTCGTCAGAATGATCTACGCGACGGCAGTTAGGAGACGCGGGCGCGCATGGGCCCCAAATAGACCCAATTGGCAGCTGCCGTACTGCAGATGCGTCTCTGTACGGGGGCTACTGTGTCTGCCCGCAACCGTGCCTGTAACGTTAAATGCCAATGTTTCTCCGCAAGAAGGTGGCATTCCTTCCTTGTCCCCGTCATATAATCCTCGGACGGATAGAAAGTACTTCTTTTAACAACAACTGAAGCGGCCGTACTCATTGTGACTTAGTCGCTGCTGTCGTTGTATCCAATGCACAGCCGGAGCGTGACACTAAATCCGGCCACCGCCCGTGCCCCTGCCTTTGTATGCACGTTTCGTAATAACCCCACTCGTTCAGTTCGTGCCAGAGGAGAATACCGACAGACCTCTGCTGGCCTCGCTCCTCCAGAATGGCACCTTGGTAAGCAAGCAATAATACTGTCTGCTTAAGGGAGGCGTGCAATGGCTGGTGCGCGTCATTAGACGTTGCATGGAAAGCGATTCCGTCCTAAATTGTGTTTTTGTCCCACTACTCACCATTAATGTCTGAAATGGCTACCTTCGTCGGCCCAGGCAAAGGAGGGGTTAGGAAACGCAATTTTGTGCCCCACCCAACAAAAATGAAATAGCTTAAGGAGAGCATACACAATGTGCTCGCTCCTGAAAGTTATTTGGTATCGTCTGGCAGAAACCATGTGCCCCAGGTTCGGCTATAAATACGGCATGCCCTAGGAACCACTTGCCGTAATGCAATATAGAAGTGTTGTTATCTAGATTATGTAAAAAACAATTGCTAGCGGTCACTTAGTAGGGTTTCTGGTTCACATCCGGCGCATGGGACTCTGTCGGTGCATGAAGGCTTGCTCACGCTCATCATGGCGGCAATCCAAACAACAAGGAACAGCATGTACCGTAGGTACTGATTCTCACTTAGGAATCGGCGCGCCTGCGGCTGGTAACGAGTCACGCGCTCACACGCCCAGGCCGAGGCACTACCTTTGCGGCGAGCACAAGGGGCCACCGCAGCGGGCGTTGTTCGGGGCAGAGGGCACTACTAGCCGCCGGGGTTCCGCGGTGGTTCCGGGATTGGGGACGGGGTAAGACAGTGACTAGCGAGGAGTGTTTTGTGAGCACTGTGGATGACCTGCCTAGGATGGGGAACTACCGCGCAACAGAGGGGCAATCCCGGGTTTTCCACATCTTGGTCTTTTCATACGTCCTCAAAGCCTCCCGTATTTAACCTCAACATCATATTCGCCCCTGCTGCCCATCTCAATACCATAACCCTAGCAAGAGCTAGTGCTTGCAGATCCCATCACAGCCTGTGATCCTCTCGACAATGCTGCGGAAGTGGCGGGAAAGGTGGTTCTGGTGGCTCAAGTAAACCGCGTCGACTGCGACTTCGACGTCCAGGGAAGAAACGTGGCCGGGGCCGGCGGTGCAGCCATGATCGTGATAGCTTTCAGCAGCAGCGCGAGCAATCTTGTGCTGTCCCCACCCTACCCAACGGCCGCTGACGGCCTGCCTATGTCCATGATTCTGAGGGTACGTGCACACTATCGAGACGCATGTGACATACTCGCTCTGCACAGCTGTGCTTAAGTTGTACCCATATGTACAGGCTGATTAGATATGCATGGGGGAACATGCGTCCAAGCAACATCAGTTATTTTTTCTTGTCAGTTCTTCGCTGCTGTGCTAAGCACGCACGGCTGTAATTTAGTAAAGAAGCCAATTGGTACAAATGTATGTATGTATGTGCCCGTGTCGGGAGCAGTATACCTTCTTCTGGCTGCTGACCCTAGGAGTGTTGGGACACGCACTCCAAACACACACACACACACACACACACACACACACAATGCTGTGTATGGATCGAGCAATGGATTGATAAATTAATTCATAAAGATAGTGCCGTATACCTGTTGCTGTTTACACGCATACACAGAAAGGCATACATACATACGTACATACATACAGCCATACAGCCAACACATGCCGTCATGTGGGCGCCACCAAGTTAGTATGTGTGTTTGGCCACCCAAACAGGTAAGGCATGCTGAGTCAGCCTAAGCCGCGTATACGTGCACGATACGACCAATGTACGGCAACCGTGGATTTCTTGAATTGTGCAAAGCAGTTGGATGATTAAACCCTAATACATGGCACGATATGGTGCATGACCGCGTCGAAGTGTCCGCCATGCATACATAGCAACTGCAGCCTCTTTCATAGACAGTAGAAGTGCAATTACGTGATAATCTGTTCTTCCGCAGAGCGTGGGCAACACCCTGGTCGACCGCAGCAGATACGGCAAGGTCTTCCTGGCCGGCAATACGGTAAGCGGGCTTGCGTCAGGATCAAGCACCGTCATCGTGTAGTGACGTCATGTCCATATAAGCCCCCCGGCTTTTACGGACGGGTCCCCTCACCTGTGCTGAGCTTGCAAGCTGTAGTGCATATACAAATCTTGTAACGCCGTGTAGTGGATAGGTGTTTACCTAGGTCTCACGCACTTATGTTCACACCGCGCGGGCATGGATGTAATGATCTTCCGCATGCGTGTCAAGTACGCCCCATCCCACGGTTTCATTCAGCCTTACGCAGCCATACGCAGCCATACACGCACAGCCAGTTAAGTTTTGAGCAGCTCCCGGCAGGAGTTTTTTCCCCTTTGGCCACTCTCGCCCCCGCTCCTTTTTGCCACTTCACCAGTAACGAACCCACCGTCCCTTCGGAATCTGTAGAGGGCGATTGTTACTCGCTCCCTTCACACTCAAACACGGCCCAGGCGATCCGGAGTGCATGCAAATAAACTCGCTGCTGCTGCCTGCTGTACTTATGTCTTCCATATCGGCCGCTCGCTCGCTCTGTCCGTACCTGACGGCGCCATCTCATCATCAATCCGCCACGCAGGTCCGTTTGGATTTGGATGTCGTTGCCGACTTCAGCTCCTGGGGGCCCACGGATCCCGGTAAGCAAGTGCGCGCTCGCTTGCTGGGTTGCAGGTGTAACGAAACGGAGGGATGAATATATGCATGCGGATGGTGCTGCGTGGGGTGCATGGAAGGGAGGGAAAGGGAGGGAGTCGGGTGGCAAGGGGACCTTACGTGCTAAGCTAACAAGTGCAGGGAAACAGGTGAGTAGGTGCTATTTATCCAGAGACCAACTGTATGATAAGTGCGTGCGCATGCCCTAGCTACCTGCATCATCTACACATGCATACAGGCGTTGTATGGCTCCTGCGCCCCGTCGCTTTGGCGTCGTTTGGGCATCTGTCGAAAGCTACATTAACCTTAGAATATAGTAAGCTATAAAAAACTTAATCGCAATAGCGGCACGGTGTAGAAATTACGAATCGCAACCGCTAATTGTACGGATCGCTTTCCGTCACGACATCATATCGTGACGGTACGATAATCATAGGGTTTGCTGGTTTGCCTTGTGTCGTCGTCAATCTATCCTACGCCATTCCTTGCTTAATTGCATGAACTCATCGCATGTATCCATATGCTTGTGCGGCAATAACACCGGCACCTGAAACTACGATAACCACCGTTTGCCTCTATCTACATATAAAATACATAGATTCTCGTCCCTGTTGTACCCACTGCGATGCGTGCTACACCGACCTCCCCGTCGTCCTTGGCCCCAAAACCCATTTCTGCCGCACGTTCACTCCACCCAGATGGGCGGATCAAGCCTGACATCATTGCACCTGGTAGGTTCGCTGCAGCACTGCTGCATGGCAGATGGCCACTAGCGTGCCGGCTGGGCTCGTTTCGGTTGTTTCGGTTACGGCGTGCGGTTTCACAATAATGGCTAGCTAGTTCTAGCTGTTAGCTAGGTATATAATTTGAAGAGGTTGCAGCAGCAAAGTTTTGGACGAGTTTTAGGGTTCCAAGACGCGCTAGAAAGCTGCAAGCTATATCGCTACAGTAAAAAAGTGCGTAATAATTACGCGCTCGTGTAACGTTTACGTGCGGCTAGGTGCGCGCTACCCTTGCAAACACGCACGTACTGAGCGTGTCCGCGTCTACGACAAGCAAGGAAACGGCATGCATAAGCATACGCAATGAGGAGACGGAGGGAATGCCGCCGCGTCCCCCTGCTGCTTTCATGCATCCTTTCCTTTTCATGCATGTCCCTCTGGGTACATTTTGCAAACGCAGGCGATGGCGGACTCTTCGCTGGGGTTGCCGGTTCAGGTGAGCTGTCAGTAGGCATTATGAGTAGCTTCGCCTGAAGTCAGTAATATGGAGGAGTGTCACACTCTCTAAACTACCTATTTTCCCCAGGCCTATCTACCTGGCATGAATTTACCATGGCACGAATTTAGCATGGCACGAATTTATGCCACTTTGAGCCATGACCTTTACACTCCTTAAAATGAATTTTAACCATTATTATACCGTGGCAAGGTCTATGGACTATAAGACGCTACATTCCCACGCACACATACATCTGAGGTGATGGTCTAATTTGTATACTAGTCTCTACTGCAGTGCACGGCCAGCTGGCCCGATGGCTCTACTCTTCGGGAGTCTGGAGCCCACTGTAACAACCACACACACACATACGCGGCATGTACCAAGGAAATAATAATGGCACAGCGTAATGCAACACGACATTGTGCAACACAAACAGCGTAGCATAGCATAACACAGCGCTGCATCGTACACCATAGTACAACCATAGTACATGCAGTGGCTGTCGTACAGTACGACACACCATCAATAATACACGAGAGTGCGCATTCAACGCGCGGCAAGTTGTTCCCAGCGCGGCCAGCTACTGCAATACAATAAAGTACGATGCACTGCACCAGAGCCAAGCACAACATAGCATGCAAAAGGAAATGTGCTTGAACTCGTAGCTCGTCAACTAGTAGCAAGTTAGTTATGTTTCCCTTAATCCCATATACACGGAAATCTGTTTATAGGTTCTAGTTCTACGCAAACATGCGTAATGTGTCGTGATTATCACTGCATACACATCAAAAACAGCCGCAGTAACAGTAAGCAACGAAACCCTGCCTGCCCTTTCTCTGTACTACCGTATCGCAGGAGGGGGATGCGAATTTACCAATAACTGGCAGGGGACGTCTGCAGCGACCCCATTGGTGAGTTCTAACTGCTTATTAATGCACCCTGTTAATTGCACACACCTGCTGTATTGCCTTCCGTCCAACCCCAGCAAACTGCATACCCAAAGTGAAATGGAAAGGCTCCGTTTCTGGTTGGGATGCCAAATTGTTACACTTTGGGTCGAACGACATAAGCCAGCTGGCACATCAAAAGAGCGCAATAAAGATGACATTACAAAATAAACAACAATATCGTCTTATATAGCAACACGATTCCGAAATGGCACCCAAGCGTCGTACATCGTGGCGCGCTTCAGAATGGCGCGCTTTATTGTGGCGCGCTTACTGGTTAATAACTAACTTGAATACCTAACACAAAGTGCGCAGGTGGGAGCACTTAATGCGGGCTTGCGTTGCGGAAGCCGGGTTAGTTGGCGTAAGGCCCTTGGGCGATGCAAGCTTTTCGGTTGCTTCGCCACGGCCCGTGTCCTCAGGGCCATTTAAATAGCGCGCTTGGGTTCAGTTCGTTATCTTGTTCTGTTGTTGCGAGGTCCACCCTAAGCGAGCATGATTCGCGCGATCGTCTCATGCATACATCATACTAACATACGCACTAACTAACTGTCATAATACGACTTCAGAAAAGTACCGAGTATCGGCGGACTTCAAAATCCCGTGAGGCACCCAGGATACAACATCATACCGCCTCCAGCTGAGGGCGTCCTTGACCTAGCCCGTCTCAGCGGCGCCCACAGGGCCCATCACTTCCCGCTCAGAACCGCGCCAGCCCGAATTCGAACCCGGGCCGGGACAGGGTTACAAAGTCTACATACCATTTGTTGCGCCATCGGTACTTTCCTGAAGTTGTGATTCAACACTAACTCACAATTTTCTAACCCGCCTGTGGCATTATATATAAGTGGGGGTTTCTGTGCATCCACCACGTTGCAGGCGGCGGGAACGGTAGCTCTCATCCGGCAGTATTTCAGGTAAATCATGGGCTAGGTTTCATGATCAGTTGATAAAGCAAGCAAAATCCTTGCACAGTCCAATGACTGCTGACAGAGAGATGTGCCTAAGCCGGTTGGATCGGATGTAGACCCCTTCCCATTTGCATTAGGGATCCGCATAGGTTAGCTAAGCAAGGAGGGGTGTAAGTTGGCGAACCTTACTTACGACTTGGGCATGCGCATGCGTGATGCGCGATTCGTATATCGTTGACGCCCAGTCTGGTTCGATAGATGGTTGGCTTGTAACTAACTCCATCATCAGGCACTAGGCATGTTTACACGGCGAAAAAACCGGGAAATGCATTATTTAGTAGTACCCTTGTCAGCCGCCAGCTGAACACTTGCTGCAAGCAAATTAGTGAGCTAGTGTTGAGATGCCGAGAGAGAACATTCAGCAGGTGGTACTCGTAGCAGTTCGTAGCGACCGATCCTACCCAGATCGTGCATGCGTGCGCTGAAACATCGCGGTGTATGTGTATACGGTGGTTTGGGGCTGTTGAAAAGTTAGGAATAATGGATTACGACATTCAACAGCGCTATATGCCATTCTGCACACGACGCTGCAGGCGTGGGTGGGTGCGTAGCTGCACTCCGCTGTAATTGGCGTCAGTAAAAATTTGGTCAGCTAGAGGCGGCACTCTCGTATAATAGGTGAGGACGGTCCTCACCTATCAGGAGAGTGTCGTTACAGGTGATTAAATTTGTTACGGACGGGTAGCGTTCCGAAATCAGCCAAAGCCGAATGAAAGGCTGGTACACAGGCAGACAGCCGCAGCCGCCGCAGCAACCATAACTGAACCAGTTAGGTGGTTCGCAACAGAAATGCATGCGTGAGCCTAGCACGTAAGACACCGATCAGGAAGATAACGAAGTATTTATGGCTGCTTTAATAATAATGTACCTGATGGGGTACTTATGTCGGGAGAAAGATGAATGGCGTGACGAATGAAGAACAAATGACAAACCTGCCTCCTACTAGATCATTTGGAACACGAAGGGGGATGTGGGAAGTAATAAGCAAACAGTCCCCAAGCGCCCATTATGGCGTTTTTTCCGCATGCAGGCTGGGCTTCTATCCGTACGGCACACCCAATGCAACCCTCTCGACGCCCTTCACACCCTCCGGTATGCTGCTCAAGGTAGGTTACATGCGCGCGCGACGGACCAGCCAGCGGGGAGCTTTCAGTGATCTCGTGCATTCTGACCATTCGTTCACTTTTAATTCACTGACATGCATATTGCATACCCACGCAGCAGGGCAGGGCGCACACCCATTCGACTGGTTTATTACGTACGTTCCAATTAATCTGCTTCTGACATACACTATATGAGATACCCTTTCTGGCTTGATTGCTGCTGCCGTGTCGTCCTCCCAACGTCCCGTAAGTGTTTAATTGCTAATCTTGATTGCTCTCCTCGCGACGGCGCCCCCATGCATGCACCAGGCGGTCTTAATTGTGGGCGCCCGGGCCCTTCAGGTGAGTGTGAGTGTCCTGCTTGGTTATCATCATGTGGTGCGCTGGCTGATTACCGGTTGGATGGGATTGATACAAAATAGTGAATCCTGTGAAAAAATCTATTGAATGATTTCTGGTAGGGCTTACGTGATATCTAGCTGTTGGCCGATGGATAAGGAAGGTTACTCCGGGACCGGAAAATCTGTCGTAGCTTGTATCAGGATGTTGTATCAGCGATGTGAGCTATTTCCCCTACCTTCCGCAGGGTGCGAACTCGAAGCCCCAAAATGCACCAGGAGGGCCCTCCGTTCCGAACGGCAATCAGGGCTGGGGCCATCTGAACATGGCTGGCTCACTGCCATTGGCGGGTTTCACCGACCCACGGGTCCATCTTCAGCTGCTGGACCGCGGAGAGTTCTCCTTCCCAGGGCAGGCTGTGGCGGCCAGTGGCATCGTGGCGACGGGCACAGGGTGAGAGCGTCCTGCCAGTTAGTTAGTATTAGTTGCCCTCGTGTGGAATAAACGAAGTTAGCGCCCTGACGCAAGCGCCGGGAGCCAAGAAGTGGTGAATGTCGCTTAAGCATGGGAGCACGTGACATCCCAGGTAACGGACAAAAAGGCACAACATGTGAAATGCCTTGGGGAGGCGATTTCTCCCAGTGAGTCTCGATCCTGGATCCTGACTCCCCTACAGCCGCATGTTTCCGTGCATAGGCTGCTTAGCAAATCTGACGAGACCGTTTATACCAATAATTCCAAATATCCTTATAATGCACACAGAACTGCAGTCCTCGTTTAGCCCCCCGTTCCGTCGTCTTTGGCAACACTTGAGACCACCACACGGCTTGCACGCAGTCATGAAGGTTACACAGCGGTCATCACCCATGCATGCCAGCTCAGCTTTCAACCTCCGCCCCGTGCCCTTTCTCCCCCTTTCTTCCCCTTTCTTCCCTCGTAGCCCCATCTCCATAGTGTTGACCTACTATGATTACCCAGCTGACAGTAACGCCGGTCAAGCGCTTGTCAACGACCTGGACCTGTTTGTCTATGTCGACGACTGGGAGTACATTGGCAACAACGACGAAAATGCAGGTGCATATACAGCCAATTCATATTTGTGGAAAGTGCCCGACGCTCATATACAAGTGAATGGTGACAGCAGCAATAGGACCCGGGAGGGTTCCGGTGATTTTCCGTTTCTGATAATACTATCATGCGCATCGCCAAGGCCCGTTCCAATCACCTAGTCCATTTCGCGTGTATTATAGCTTGTTTGGGCGCCTGCAGCCAGGGATAATTGTGTTACGGAGGGTCTGATTGAACTGCCGGTGGGTGCTGTCACCAAGCCTAATCAGGCCATCAAAGGCCTTGGGAGGTTCAATGGCTCGCAAAGCTCTCCCATAGCCATCCGAGAAAACCCAAGCACCCCGCGACAAAATCAAGTCCATACCCAACCATCCGTGTTTGCTTGCGTCGGGCACATGACACCATGGCACCTAGCTAACATGTATGCATGTATCGTGTATGGGACAGGGGGGTCATATCTTCATCCTGCGGCCGCTACCCGGCAGACCCTGCCTTCCCCGGTATTTCGGGACACCCTCATCAAGTCACCCTAGCCAACTTCTTAGTGGATCGTGCAGGTTCCGCACTCACTCGCGGGAGTACTAACGGCTTCGAACAAAAATCTGTCGAATAGACGGCGGTGCAACTCGCTGATTATCCCAGGTCACCATCGTCCATCGACCAGGGGCACTTTTATCATCCACCAACGGAAATATTTTCGCTCCCTGACAGGTCTCGATCCCGGAACCTCCGGGGGCATTGGTCCGTGCCCTACCAGTAGTGCCTAGTATGCATGAATGCATATATGCATGTATGCACCTATGTATGCATGCATGAAGGGCCTACGCATGGCTTTAATCCTGAGTTGCATTGCTTGTTGCAAAGAGGGGCACCCGCTGCCAGAGGTCTAGGCGTCTATTGCTCCCTACCCTGACCTCGGGTTTGACCACAATGCGTGCCTGATTTACAGTCCACCCTCCCTTCCCTGGCCGACCTGCCTACCTCGCTCCCCTCTGCCACCTATCCGGCCGCATGATGCAGCTAACCCCGTTGTCGACAGCGTCAACACCGTTGAGCGGGTGCTGCTCACGTCGCCTCCTGCCGGGGCCTCTCTTCACATTGTGGTGGTGGCGTCGAACCTGCCCTCCCTGATATTTGACTCTACCACACCTCAGCGTTGGGCGGTGGCGGTGGTGGGCCACTTCACCGGGAACCTGCAGTCGGAGCTCAACCCCTTCTGGGCAAAGTGGCAGGGCAGGGTGAGTGAAATATTGGCTGATCGAACGAGCTCATAGGCTTACGTGGGCGTTCGTAGTGGGGCGGCTGGGCCAGTGAGGCTCAGCGACAGCGATGCCATTGCTATCCACTTTGGGGGTACGCAGGACTACTCGCCACGCTGCTGGAAGTGTCCATGAGGCATAGCATCCAATTGATGTCTCCTTCCAGTTTACACGAAAGACGGAGTTTTTATGTGTCTCGGGAGGTGCTTCGGAGTGTCGATACACCATGCTAAGTGTGCATTCTATACTGCTTTCTACAAGGCTCGGGTCCTCACGTAGTAGCAGCTATGCCAGCGCGGCGATGATTCGTTAGTTGGAGGGGTCCCTAAGCGGCTGGCGGCAGATGCATAGCGCGTGATGGTTGTGTTCGTGCCCACGGGCACCAGTCTCACCCCTACATTCACTCACACACCCCATTTAAGAAGAGTAATCCTGAATGCATATGCATGGGGAAGCTTGGGGCCTATACATTGTGAAATCTCACGATTTTGAAGTTTTGGGTGGCAAAACGTGCTCGGGAATTGGCAGCCATGCATCACACGTTCATAAGGGGCCAGGCCAGGCCTTCTAGCCTGGGGTACGCGTCGTGTCTGTCGGTTGTGGACATATTTGCTACGGGTGCGGCTTTGCGTGTTTGCTCGGTACGCTTATGATCTTGCCCTGTGCTGCAGATGCCTCCGGAACCTCCAAGTCCAGAGCCGCCGTCTCCGTCCCCTCCACCTCCGGCACCCTCGCCGCCTCGCGCACCCCCCGCGCCCCGTCCGCCACCATCGCCCCGTCCGCCGCCACGACCACCCTCACCGCCGCGACCACCGCCCAGGCCACCGTCGCCCAGGCCCTCCCCTCCTCAGCCGCCCGCTCCACCCTCCCCTCCACCATCGCCTCC
>NW_003307552.1:2027493-2050952 GCF_000143455.1 Volvox carteri f. nagariensis | reverse complement strand
ACTCCCTCGCCATCTCCCCCACCTCCCTCGCCATCTCCCCCACCTCCCTCGCCACCTCCCCCGCCTCCCTCGCCGTCTCCTCCACCTCCCTCGCCATCTCCTCCACCTCCCCCGCCACCTCCTCCACCTCCCTCGCCATCTCCCTCACCTCCTTCGCCATCTCCGCCACCTTCCCCACCACCTCCCTCGCCTCCACCATCTAGCCCACCTCCAGCCCCACGTCCGCCGCCATCACCATATCCGTCCCTGGACCCGCCGCCTCAACGACCTCATTCACCACCCTCACCCACGCGACCTTCCCCGCCACCGGTAAAGTCACCGCCACCAAAGCCTCCCTCGCCGCAACCAAAGCCTCCTTCGCCGCCCAGACCACCGTCACCACGCCCACCCAGCCCACCCAGCCCACCAAAACCAACACCCCCAGGGCTCTGACAAGGTTGAACCAGCCGCAGCCCTTGTTGATGCAGCTCCTTTATGTCGCTCTGCTGCTGAAGGAAGCGTCAAAGTTTTGTCGCCCTCCTCCCGTTAGCATCCGCCACGTCGAGATGCGCACATCCCACCCCTATCGACTAAGGCGTGTGGTTCCTACACAACGCTCGATGCATGTAGTCCTTCGCCTGTAAGAAATGCAACAACTCAATATCGAACTATATATCTGTGTCCTGCCTGTATATGCTGTAGAGTTGGTTACAGCGATGGAAGCAGAAGCTGGTGTCATTTAGGGCTGGCGGTGGTGAGCACGGAAGAGGCTAGGGCTGAGAGAGCCAAGAGAACGACAGGATCTTCGGGAGGCGATGCTTTCCAGATGGAGCATTACCGGATGGTGGATGTCTACCTCTCGGCGCTGTGTGTGGCCACATGCGTGTGTGCGTGTATGTGTGTACCTTATCGTCGCTGCTGGCTGTGCATGCATATGTATGTTTGTGCCCTGGTTGGCCAATTTACCGGTGGGGTGGAAAGGGGGCCCGGCAGGGCAAGCAAGCAAAGTGAAGTCTCAGCGCTCGTGGAGTTGAAGGAGTGACGTCGATGCTCCGTTGATGCTCCTCAGCTCATCCAGTGCGAACGAAAGAACACGGCGATATCGAAGGGCAGTGAGGGTGGGTAACCAAGCTACGACGAAAGGAGGAGGTGGGACGTTCGAAAGGCAGGCTGGACTTTTTATCTGCTTCTGTGCGAGCTGTAGCTGTCGCTGTGGCACCCCAGCAACAAATCAAAGCATCTAGGCATCAAGGACCCCGACCACCCCAAATGGTGACGTCTCGATGCAGGAGAGCCACACTGAAATGTTTCACATGCACATGCCGTGTGTAGTTCCGCACGCATCGACATCATTTTCCTAAAAATAAGTCATCATAAGATGTAGCAGCATGCGGCACACCACACTTAACCCCTCTGCCTTGAACGACGAAGGAGATCGTTGTCCTCCTTGGGTTTGTCCATCACTATAGTGTCAAGAGTTCCTTTGCGCATGGAAGAGATAACTGTTTCCCAGCTCCTCACGAGCCAAGTAACATACAAGCTTGCACGCATATGTGCACGCATATGTGCACGCATATGTGCACGCATGCATGGCAGAGGCAGTCGGCAAGGCATATGTGCAGATGGGTTCTAGCTTTCAGGTGGCATTTATATATGTTGCGAAGCCGTCCTGGTGCATAGGCGGATGTGTGGGTGGATGTGTGGGTGGGTCCACGGGTGGGAGGCCCACAGCCTTTCCACCGATGTTGCATGACCGACATTGGCTAGGTGCAATTTTTTGCTGTCCACCCAAGCGGGATGGAGGGACGAGGATGCTCGCGCCGCTCGTGCAAAATAAAGTGGTTTCGAGCTGCTGTGACACATCGCGATTTACGTACGGCAGCGTGTACGTACGGCAGCGTGCGGGATGGCCATCGACGGATGTAGACGTGTTGGATTTACGATCTGTATTCATTCCAACACATCATGACGCATACTTTACCGCATAGGTATATTATAGTTTGATAAACTGTGGTGTGAAGTGCATGGGCAATAACAAACAATGCAGGGTTACAAGCGCGGAGAAGGGAGGGATGATATTCAACTGAAGCAGCGGAATTGTAAGTGACAATATTCCAGATATTAGACTTATTGCATTTGTGCGTTTCCGTGCATTCGTTGTTGCGTGCTGCGTTTTATGCCCGCATGCCCGCATGGCTTCGTCCCGACGCGACAGAAAGCGTACCTGGAGCACACGCATCCGTACTCCCCAAGAAATTCAGCTTAAGCTTGTTTATGATCGTGTTTTCTGAGAAACGTCGAAGCGTATTTGTTTGGCTGCCGAGTTTTACAACTCCTCGTACACCTAGGGGAGTTCAAAGGATGGGCGGCGGGTGGAGCATGACAACGGATGACCAACTCATCCAACTCCGCCCAAGAGAAAGTCGCATGCCGTGCAAAAAGTAATTTATTTTGTATGAATCATTTGCAACCTGCTGAAAAGGCCTTGCCACCCAATTACGGAACGTCGATCGACTGCGGTCAGTAGCTCTTGGGGAGGGCATGTCCTCGGGACACGTGTAATTGGATAAGCTGTATGGCTGGGCGCCTTTATGAAACGGGCGGCAACTAGCCGCACGCCACGCCTAAACTTTTTTCATTAACAAGGTTCGTAATGCCTTGAGCATGTTCTCCGACCGGCATGCTTCAAAGGGTGTAAAATCGCATTTGCCCATACATTTTTAGATTCGTTCGCAACCGTATTGGATTAGTCGCAAGAGGCCAAGGCGCGGGGATCTAACACCTAATATTCGAAAACGTGCATAAAGGAATGCACTAGTTCCATCGAACGAGCGCTCTGCCCAAAGCTAATGGCATTTCTGGATTCGCTTCTGTGCCATGCCGCGAACCTTTTGTGTTGCTTTTGCAAAGGCACTGCACAAAAAAGTGCACATTTTTTGCTTATCTGGGACGATCAATGTAGCAAAAGGGCATTGGTTGTTCACAAAGGGGCCTGCATGGAAGATGCCAGGATGGAAGCCTGCCTGGAAGTAGCATCGCTTACGGCAAGACTATACGACATATTAGAAACTCAGTAAACAATTATCATTAATCGAGGACAGAAACTTGCTGCTAGTGATCATGTCGCAAGCTTAGATACCTGGACTATATAATATAATAGTGCTTTTTATAATGGGCCAAATGGTATTGACCAGCAGCAGGGTTATCGCTGCGGCGATGGTGGTGCTGATCGCGTTGTTCATTGGGAAGGCTTTAGCCACCAAGGAGGTTAAGCTACTGACGGGCAGCGTCTTCCTAGAGTAAGTCGTGGAGCCTTAATATTAGAAGTAGCACGGTGCGTGCGTCTGCGATTTACGGAGGCCTGCCTCCTTACTTTCAAGGCACATAACTTACTCGCCAGGCACGCGAGTACTTGCAGCAGCTAGAATTCCGCATATTTAGAACGATTCCATATTTACAACGAGTCTTAAGCCTCTCTGAATGCCTTGGCTTAGCGCCCAACCCGTCGCACCTGCAGGCCTGCCGACCCAGGCAACCCGCCTGTGGGGCAATCGGTTGACCGTATCGCCTACCCAGTAAACCCCTGGAAAGACATACCCGTCGCGGAATTCTTCCTGGTGGGCTTTGACAACTTCGCCCAGGCCAACGCGATACGTGATAACCTGTCTGGCTCTGACACTAGCTTGATCTCTTACATACCAAACAACGCCTTCTTGGTGATTGGGAGGGCGGACGTCGTTTGGGACCTCGTCTTACGTCTGAACTTATGCATGGTGAGTCATGTGCAGAGCGCATTAGCTGCCCTACACGCCTGCAAACCGTGGCTGTGAGGCATAAGCGGCGGGTGGTGCGTGCTTACAATGGTGGGTGTGAGATGACCGCCGGTGGCGAGTAAGCAGGGAACCGCCGTCTCTCCACTCACATAAGGATGCATACCCGTGCAACGGCAGGTTTCAGGCATTGTCCTTTTTATTGCGCTTTGGTCCGTGCCTAGTGTTTTCCATGGTTATAGCCAACGGCAGGGCGCCCAGGATGACGGGGCCATCCAACTTGCGCTCGTAGACACCGTAGCTGCTCATGGCAATAATTGTAAACCGCCTGCGCGGCTGTAAACCCACGCATCCTCGCAGGCAAAATACACCGCTACTCACAAGATATCGCCAGAGTGGTCCCCGCTCCTCAGCGTAGGCTTGGGGCCAGATGATGACTTGGACAGTCCCAACCTGCCAAACACTGTAAAACAGCAACTAGACATGTTGCTGAGCGGCATCCAGACTCTTAAACTCCTGTCTGGCAACGATACAGTGGATGCGTACGCTCAATTTGGCGTGCAAGTGGAAATGGCTCCAATAGCGACGCTGGAGATGGTGCAGTATGCTGCACGGTGTTGGCCCCAAGTGGTGGTGAGGGCCCTCCGCCGGAGCAACAAGTACACTCGCAAGCACCCTTGCTGGCCAGTGATGACACCGCCAAACGCCGGTACCGTTCTCACTGTGTTCCTTTGCAAATCGGTAAGCGTGTGCAGATGGCAAATGCATGTGCTTTATGGGGGGTGTTCAGGGTAGGATGCGTGGCAGAACCAAGGCCCTGCTTGCTCGGTGTTCCTTGCACCTGCGTCGTTGTTTACAGCGCACCTTAAGCCCACCGACCAGGTATTTGTACAATAGTAACATCGCCCAGTAAACAATGCGGCGATTACGCGAATGGACCTGACAGTTGACGCGCCCAATCACCGATTACGAGCGACGCCCTACCGGCCACGTGATGACAGCCGCCAGCAATTGCCTTCTGGTTCAGATCCCCAACACTCCGGGACTATAGCAGGGCGTCAACAGCCCAGCAGCAAAGTGCCGGCGAGGGCGACAACAGGACGGACCATGTACAGCAAGAGCAGCAGAGCTGCTGCATGCCCTGAGAATTCCTCACACATCGTGCAGCGACTCATCTTCCTTGCATCTCGCGCGTACTTTGTACAAGTTACGCTCCAGGGGGGTATCTGGTGAGGATCGAGCTCCAGTGGCGCTGCTGCTGCTGCTGCCGCTGCCCTTGCCGATGTCCATCCTGCTGTCGTCATCGCCTGGAAGTTTGCAGCTCGGTTGCTGCTACCTGGTCCTGGGGCCCAGGATGAGTCGACCTATCCATCATCCCATCCTCGCCGTAGCTGTACCGTGCTTGTGCCGCACAGATTCCTGTCTTGGTACCTTCGGCGATTCTTGCTTTAAAGGACTTTTGATTGTTCCCCGGACCGCGAACGGCCCTAAAACGTCACCGCCGTGTTCACGCCGAACTGCTCCATCCTCTCATCCAAAACTGTATGAACTAAGTGCTGTTGTAATGCTTTGGATTGGTGATGTGGCTTTTCCTCTCGTCGGGAAGACGAGTGGGCACGACGTTAATGCAAGTGCATTATTTTATTTGTTTCCGTGTTCTGAGCGATGCGCATGTTGCTGTCCCTTACCCCGTCTGCAACCAGGACCTAATCGGAGGCATCAACTGGCTGGCCAACCAAAATACTGTTCGATCGGTTTACCCGATGCAACGAACCGACAGCATGCATTGATAACGTTTTGAGTGAGCTGCTGGAAATGGATGGGGTCAGGGCAAGTCCAAGTCTGATTTCATCGTTCTATTCGGGTGGGCGCACTCTTCTGAGCCCGGGCAGATATTTGCTGTACGTGTAAGCACAGGCAAAGCTTCCAGAGGATGCACGACGTGGCAGGGTGGGGGCATGAAAGGGTTCTGGAAGGGTCGATGGGAGGTTAGGACCAAGCCCCAGTCCGCAGAAAGCTTCGCCAGCTGTTTTCGCAAAGCGGTAAGTTCTGTGTTGATGGTGATGGTGATCTACCCCTTTGTCGGTGACCGGGAAGGGTCGGATAGGCTTGGGGGTTCATTTATATATTTTTACTGGGGGGACGTCTGGATGGATCTCTAAGGGGGGGTGCGAGAAGAGTACGGGATGCGGACATCGCTTCCCTGGTATGAGAGGCGCTTGACTTGAAGGTTGGGGTTCGCCGGCTTGCATGAGGCCGCCTGCTGCGGCAACATGCATGCTGAAACATGCTTCCTGTGGGTCATGTACATAGATTCTATGCTCTTAGGTATATCACCCCCATGTGTAGTGGGTCCCATGTTGGCCAGAGTCAGCATGGCAGTCGCCACTTAAGGAGCCTCGCCCAAATGCACATGAAGCCGAATTGTTCTCTATCGGTAGTTTGTTGGGCAGTGCAGGGGAAGAATGGCGCCATGGCAGTGCTTGGTGCCCAATGACATCACCGGGCATTGCCTGCGCACCTCGGGCAGTTCATTGATAGTTGGATCCAGTCTGGATCCAGCATCGCCACCATCCACCCAGCCAAGCGTGCGCTCTGTAGGAACTCTTCATTCTCTCCGTCACTCTTTGCTTTCCACATCTTTCTTCGCTTTCCGTTTGCATCGATTTCGCTGCCCATGCTCGTGAACGCGCGTGGCTGCTGCTGCGATAACGGCAGCGGCAGCGGCAGCGGCAGTCACCATCGCGAGTCGTCAGGCATGATCTTCCGCGCGAGGCTGCGTAAGTAGCTGCTGGCGCTCCGTTACTTTAAATACATCCGCTTTTTGTCTCATGGCCAATTGATATACGCGCTTTCCGCCCGCGACTAGTTTATTTCGGCTCAGAGGTTGAATTATGTGTTCTTAGCTATGCGTGGCCCGGCGCTGGTCGTTGGTAACAGCGCGCCCTTTTGCAACGACAAACGGATAGCGGAGCCTTATCTTTATGTGGACTAGTTCATTCCTTTGGGAGATGCCTGATGTGGTGGGCAGCCTCGCGCCGCTCGTTGAGGACCCGGCGGCTGATGGGGTTGCGATGCAAGGCCCCCGGCCCTCGTGCCTGTGTATGTGGTGTTATGTCTACTTTGTTTGGCTAGAATGGATGCCTGTGGTGATTCATAGACGATTATGGATAGGGCAAACTTGGTATGCTAACCCTTTGAGAGATCCTAATCGTACTCCCTTGGTATGGTGCCAACAGAACCCTGCCGTAGTACTATACAAAGCAGTGTAACAGGTGATTGGTGTCTGGCTCGCGCGGTGTTAACAATTTCTTATGTAGCGCCCGTCGGTTGCAGCATGTAGACGTTGGTGCCCAATATCCCTTTCTTGGTCCACGGTAAAAACAAAGACTTTTATCCATGCTATCGGTGTATGTTTGTGCGTGTGCGTATGTCGTATATCAAAATCCTGATCCGCTGTGTGTTCTCTTTTTTCGTTCTAGGTTTAGCAAATGTGGAGGAGAGATAGTAACTGCGACGCATGTGGGTATTATACCAGTTATTGGTGCCAGCGGCAGCAGTACTAGTGAACATAAATCAATCTACGCAGCCAACGTAGAATCTACAATGCACCATGCGCAAATGTAAGGTTACTGTGGGCAGGTGCCATCGCTTGAGCCTTCAGCCTGCCCAGGGAATCTGGATTTAGCTGGGAGCACCGTCATCCCTTCCTGGAAGCAAGCTATGGGCGCTCCTTGGGGAGTCCTCGTATACCAGCATCTGTACGCTAGATCCAGCCTGCAGTAACAGATCAGACTTTGACTTCCTTACTTGTGGCGCCCATGGCGCGTTCTGCCAAAGTATCGTAATTAGCGGATGGACAATCCCAGACAGCCTGTTGCTCCCGCCTCCTTACCCCCTGCCGCAGTCAATCAGCTGAGATCCCTGTCAGCACGCATTTCGCGCGCACGTCATGGGGCACCGTGCAGGCTAATAAGGAAATCGGGTCCGATAGAGCCGAACAGGCTGCCGTAGCTGCAACTGTTTAGCCTTGGGCTACTGGTTATGGCCTGAGGTCCTGCGCCTGGGGATGCAGTGCAACCCTAGGCGTTCACACATTTACGTGCAAACACGGTCAAGGTGGCGAAAGTCCGAGCGGCTCCAGCGTTCTGACAGGAACTACACAGGTATTGCTCGGGTCAGAGCTCAGAGGGGGCATGTACAAGACTGCATCGCACTGCCGCGAGCTTGCAGTGCCGTATGTCGTTCTATACTTTAATAACAGACCGCCCCGCGTACTGCGCGGCGTTAATACTGCGTTAATACCACACATGCACAGTCCTGCGTTGGAGTGCATGCGCAGCCGGAAAACCCTTGGGGCCTTCGCGGGTGCCCCTGCCAACCAGCACATCGCCAGATATACCCCCGCTTTCCAACAAGCCTACTTCGAATCACATAGTTCATAATTGATTAGACCACATTCGTACACATTACGTTTACCACTGAGGTAGGTGTGGCTATGCTGCTGTCTCTGGGCTCCGTGTTTTGTTTTCTTTTGTCCGTGCTACGGGGTTTTCCTCCTGTTCTCGCCTTTGCCTAGGCCTTTCTCAATTTGCGCTTGTTTTTTTCCTACCTATGTGGTTAAGGGCCCCCGGTATTCACCGTATCCATGGGTGGGCTGTGCTTTTTGGCCTCCGTCTTGGGCGAGTGCATGCGGGTAGATTTTGGGGTTTTTGGGGTCACCTTTTCCTTACTGGGCAGCGCTCTTCCTTTGCTACGTCTGTAACCGTCTTCCCGGCCATTAGCTCGTGAGCTTCCTCGAAGCTGCGAAAGGGCACAGGCCCCCTGGAGCTACTGCAGACTTGTTGATGTTGTTACAGGGTGGTTAAGCTTCACCAGTGGCCTCCTTCCCGAGGCAATTCCCTGCTCTCCCCTGCTAGAGGGGCACCCTTGTTGTTTGTTGACCAAGTTGGCCAAGTTGTTCGAAACACTCCTGGTTGTATATACTATAATGCAGCTGGCGACGGCTTACACAAATCGTTTCCTGCAAAAATAGTTTTGCAAAAAAGCATCCTTGAATAGGGAATATAGTAAGGCGTCTCGTGCAGGAATGTGCAGTTTCGACTTCCATAATACATGTTCGCTAACACATGCAGGTGAGCAGGCAGGTAGGCAGGCAGACAGGGACAGTCAGAACGGTTCCTTGGTCGGACGCAGTTGGTGTGCGTGGGGCGGCGGCTGCTGTCGGATTTCTCCCTAAAAACCATGTTATTTCCTGACAGCATTGACACCACCTTCACCCGTTGTGAACTTCAATACTTCGCCACAACCCGCCCAATTAAAGATGAAGGCTGCTTAGCAGCATTTTCCCCGTCTGGGAGTGACAATGTGGATAGGCGATTCCGTAAGGTAAATAAGCGCATGACATGGCAGCGAGTAGTTTTGGTGCGTAAGGCGCGGCGCTGTAAGCTGCGGCTGTAGGTGCTAGGTCGGTAGGCAGGCTCTAAAATGCAACCTCGCCCGTCCCTGGAATTTTGCTGGGTCACGACATAAGGTTTTCAGTATTCCTGCAGTGGACGATACGTTTCAGAAGGTTGGCTCTATGTAATCCTCGTGAACATTATTTGGCTCACGACCTGCGCAGAAGCTGCTGAAGAAGGCTAGGCTATCATGCATGACATTGCATATTATATATCTCAAAGGGCGGCTTAAGTTTTATGGGTGCAGAAGGGTGCAATAGTTGAGTGTCGTTGGTAAAATGCGATTCAACTCTGTTTCCCGCCATTTGGTCGCAAAAATTCTTCTTTCATCGCAACAAGGAAAATGTACTTAAAAGCCGGGTAAGGCCTGTGGATGTGCGCAGCACCACGCGCAAGAGTTTAAATTAAGTTGGTTGCAACGAACGGGAAGTCGTTGTTGCAACCCAGCAGACACCGTCACAGGTTTCGCCAGCGTTTCAATCCGTTAAAGTAAGCTTGGTCAACACCTAGGAGGAAATTGTTAGATATGCTGCAATGTGCTTTGACCGAAGCTGTAGGTGATGTTTTGGCACTGAAGCACGCTGCGTTCTGTCGCACTTCCATACACTGTCCAACCGATAACGCAAACTATCGGGTTGCGGGGGCTAATATATCTATAGAAGGCATGTGCTATAGGATAGGAGACAAAAATACTTGAAAATTTCGATGTACGATAAGTGCCAGCATGTAGTTCGCCGCTTATTATTCGTGGATGCGCACTTGGAAGTCGACATACGGCAACTCGATACGGCGCTCAGCTGAAACAAATAAATTCGAGGTTGCGCAAATTTGGCATGTCTGTAATCATGTTTTAGGATTTAATACTTGGTGTCTCCCCCTTATGCAACACCTCAGCAATGGGACATCGCATTGCTTTTCTGAACGCTGCAATCGTCGCATTACAAATTTCTTTGGCTCTTGCCACCAGACAGGTCGCACTTCGTACAGGCAGGACCCCGGTCGCGTAAGTTGCTACCTCGAGGCGTTGCAATTATCAGGGAGACATAAGAACAAGCGCACAAAGACAATCACGTTCTATATCGTAAAATGTTCTATATCATAGGAAACCATGCCATGTTCAGATTTGAATTCCATAACCGTTTTCAGTCTACCTTTCTTTAACTTCCTCACCTTGTCGCCAGCAGGCCCATCGACGATCTCAATCAGAATCCGTTGCTACTCATCAATCGCACAATTTACCCACAAGATCCTTGGGGGAGTCTTCCCGGGTCGGAAATTTTCCTCGTTTCCTACGACAACAACACCCAGGTTAAATTATTACAGCAGAGCATTAAAGCCAGCAGAGGAATTATACTATCATACATTCCGCACAACACCTTTGTGGTGTTCGGACAGTACTTAAGAATTGCCCCGGTTGTGGCGGCACAAGGTGTTCAGTGGGTGAGTGATGACGTCGTGCGCAAAATTTCGTTATATTATTAACAGGTTTACGTTGTTGTGATTAAAAAAGGATACGCCGGAACAGTAAGACAGCTTCGTGCTTCCCTGGTATCCTGCCGCGACTCATACCTCCAACCCCAAGGGTACTGCTTTCTTTCCGTGATTCCGGCCCTAAACGACCTGCAAATGTCTTCCTGCATATTCGTGACCTTGCGCTAACCTTTGTATCCATATCCGCCAATGGCCAAATGCGGTTTCCCTCCCCTCATGTTCCGTTTATATCTCTTGACATATCTCTGACTGTATCTCTGTGTCGCAGGCCGACCTGATGCCATAACTCTATTGCCCTGCCTGTCTTAATACCCCAAACAACATTCATATGTTCCTCCCTGGGTTAGCGCACACGCCACTTCCTTACATCTGCACGCCTGACTTGGTAAAAAGGGCAATGTCATCCGCCGTCATCCTCTCTACCGCTCTGACACTTGCGTAGTTTCCTCTATTACAACACCTCCTCCATCCTTTCTTGATAATAATGCCCTACTTCCCTTCTCCGCTTATACCCATTTCTCCACTCTTTCCCCGTCTCCGCACTCTCCACGCAGGCAAGGTACGTCACTGCCCTCAAGATCGCACCCGAGCTGCTCCCCTTGTTCAGTCCCACCAATACCTCCAACCAAGATGACTCCCTCTTCGCACCTTTTGGAAAGCAACAAGGGGACTTGCTGCTCGACGGCATGGCCACACTAAAACCGAGCTCGCTGGGGAGTACTAACGGAGTGCGTACGATGCCGGGCGGTTTTGGACTGGCAGCGCCTCAGGATGGAGGAGGGGCGGATCCGTCAGGAACGGCCAATGTCAATGCAGAGGTTGAGGATGAGGAAGCTGTACAGTACGGTGTCATGGTGGAGATGGTGGCCTTGCAAAGCCTGACCTCGGATCATGTGCGGGCGGCAGCGAGGGACTGGCCTGCGGCGATGGCTGCGTACCTTAAGAGGGGTTACAACCGCAGTGATGTGTGCTGGCCTGTCATGGCACCGATGGGCCGCGACAGCAACATCCTGTCGGTCTTCTTGTGCAAGAAGGTACGTTGCTCTGATGTGAACGGCTTCTGTATGTGTGTGCAGGCCCGTGTGCGGCATTTCCTGCATGTATAAGCAGTTGCACGCGCATGGCACATTTATAAACGATACGGCCGAGAAATTATAAAGTTACGTACGTGCGTATATGTGGGCTTGGACCCGGCAAATTACAAGGAGGGCCTGGGTGGCGCGCGTGCTGCACGGGGCGAATCCCTTCCCTCAAACCTGTAACCTTCCCGCATTTTTGTCGGGTTAGTTGTTCTGGCGGGATAACGTTCTCACCAAGCCACCATTAACGGTTCATCCCACCGGTTCATACTGACCTGGGCGATAGAGGGCATGTTGGCTGTAGTCTATCCAGTACAGCGTGCCGATGCTTCCTGTGGACCAGGCAGCATGGACAGGCATGTCTGACTCTGCGGTATGTTGGCTCCGTCTTACCCTCCATCCACTCCTGCGCCTCTTTCCCGAGCAGGACCTGTCCGGCGGCGTGATTTGGCTCTCATCACAGCCAGTCACCCAGATGGTGTACGGCATGCTCCGAAGCGAGAGCATGAACCTGGCATCGAGCATGCTGCTGCAAACTGGTATGTCGGAGCTCCTTATCAGGTTACCAATGGACCAGGCTTTAGTTGGATTGGTTTAATTTAGATTGCTAGGGCAAGGGCCTGGCTGGATGGTCTGCCTGGGTACAGTGGGTGCCCATCCGGACGTCCCACCGCCCAGGGAATTAGTGGAGTGAGGTGCAATTTAGTTGGGAAGGGAGAAGGGACGGGGACGGGGAGGGCATGGCACGGGAGGAATGTGGGTTGGAGATGAGGGATGTGGTGGGACCCCAGCTTCGGGCCTGAAGTGATCCGCGCCAAACTGCAAACTGCGAGTGTGTAGTAAGGGAAGTACAGGTGTGTGGTGGTTACAAGTATAGCTAAGGGAGGGTCCAAACCCTGGCGTACAGCGCAAAACGCATCGCGGTTAATAAACATTTCAATAATACCATAGTAAGTCTTAAAATATGAGGTTGTGTGTTGCCTGCTTGTTTATGGTAGCAGTCCAGTCCGGACAGCTATGTTGGTGTTGTTACAGTGGGACCAGTATAACGCCTGTGGATTGTCATGTTTAGCATTGAGCATCATACAGCACCATTCACCATTACCACACTGTACTAAGCCATACGAACTTCAAGTCCAAGGCAGTCGACTTTGCCTTCTATAATTGCTCCTGGTCTGTCAGCCGAGCATCCGTTAACAAGGGTTCGGCAATCGCCGCCGTACCAGTTTACGAATGTCGAAGTAGGTAGCCATATTTTCCATGATCCCACCAATAATTAGATTTAGTTTTACCCAGGAATCGAACATACGCAAAATCAAATATTTTCCAGTCGAGACCGACCAAAGAGCCCAGTTTTAGCTGGTTCCATCACTCATACACTCTTCCCCAAGCTTTTACACAATGCGGGACAACGCTGACTGCTTGCGTATTTTTTGACCTTGCCTGTCATCGCCTCTCTCCTCCACGCGCCTCCCAAAACCGTGCACCACCTTTGCGTTTTTCCTGTGTCGCAACAGGCCAGCTGAACGACAGCCAATACGAGATGGCGTTCAATAGTTTAAGTCGGCCGTATTGGGACGCAGGCCTGCAGGGCCAGGGCGAAATCGTGGGGGTGAGTAACTGAATGGCGGCAAGGGACAAAGGGTGAAAAACATGTGGTGTTGTGTCGTGGGGAGGAGGTGGTGGAGAGGAGAGGGTTACAGAACCCCGGGTGAGATGTCTGTTTTGCAACTGCTGCGACTGCAGTACCAGTATTTTACTACCTCCAGCAGCAGCTGCTGTGGCACCCATTCACACGCTGGGCCTGTAACCCTATATCTACTCGTATATCTACTCGTATGTATATCCTTAATTCCCACAGTCCCGACAACCTCCTTCCCATGCTTCTTCCTCCAATAAAAATACCACAACCGCCGCTACCCTCCACACACGCACGCGCACCCACCCAGGTGGGCGACACGGGTGTAGATGTGGAGCACTGCTATCTACAGGATCCCGAGCACATTGGAGAGTACGGCGCACGGCTCAGCGACCCCTCCGCTGCACTCACCTTCAACAACATGTCTTACTGGCGCATTCCGGGCCACCGCAAGATCGTACAGTACGCCTTCAACCCAGGTGTGTCGTCCCGTGTACGATATGTATGTAAAGCGCGCGTGTGTGTCCTCTCTCCGTGCGTGTGGTTGTGTGTCGTGTCTGTGTATGTGCGGTACTGGGCCCCGGGCAGCTTGTGAGGGAAGGGTTGGCGAGGTGGGCTGGAGGGTGGCGAGGTGGGCTGGGGGGTGGCGGGTGGCGAGGTGGGCTGGGGGGTGGCGGGTGGCGAGGTGGGCTGGGGGGTGCGGGTGGCGAGGTGGGCTGGGGGGTGAGGTGGCGAGGTGGGCTGGGGGGTGGCGGGTGGCGGGTGGCGTCTTTTTTATCATCACTCGCTCGCCCAAAATGCCATGTGCTGTTTCATATTTTGCAATTGTGAATCACATAAATCGCCATTGCTCAGCCCTACCTGATGCACCCACCTAACTGCATAACGCCCAAACAACCAACTTGAAGTGACCGCCAACGAATGTACTAACCGCATACTCAGATACCGGTGATGTCAATGACCTGGCTGGCCATGGAACGCTTTGCGCGGCCAGCGTGGCGGGGGCGGTGCTGGCGGATCCAGCGGACCCCAACAGCCCCATGTTGCCTGGGTTGGCCACGGGGACAGCACCCGCGGCCAGGCTCAGCGTGGTGGATTTCCAGCTAAACTCGCGTTCGGGATCGGTCCTTTCCGTGCCGGAGCGCTTGGATACGGAGTACCTGCCGGTAGGTCAGATGAAATGTGTGGGTGGGGTGGGGTAGTATGTGAAGATAGGGGGAGATAGGGGGCTTCATTCTGTGACTGGTAGAAAGAAGGGGAGGCGTGGGGTGAGTGGGAGAGGAGCCAACCTCGGCAGCCAACCTCGGAGCATTCGGATCATTCCACCACTCATCCCCATACTCACCAGCGCCCGCACCAGCACCGAACCCCGGCTGGGATGCTTTGTCTTCCACGCGGGTTGCAATGCACTTAGACACGCGCAGGGGTTTTCCCCCTTAACTGGATACACGCTTCCCGTTGCCATCGCTCCCCATCCGCTCTTTCGTCATATGTGTGTATGTGTTTTCCAAGAGGTTCTGTCCTCCTTCTGCGTTTTACTTCCTTCAGCAAGAAAGAAGAACCGTGTTCATTCACGTGTATTTCCCCACGTCCCCTCCTTCCCGACACTTACGCACTTACGCACATACTTCATTCACATCAGGTCCACGTCGCTGCCGGTGCCACCATCACCTCCGACTCGTGGGGCAGCTACCTGGCGGGGTACAACACCAAATCAAAAGGTTCGTGAGCCTGGAAGAGACAGTTGGAGGGCGAGTTGGAGTGTATGCTGCTGTAGGGTGGGGCCTGATGTGTGTGCAGCTCATTGCCTGGGTGGCAAGGGGATGCCCTTGTATAATGTGCACTGTACCTTTATATGCGTGGTTGTGGTGGTACGGCCTATGTGAGTGATAATGGTCATCGTCACCCCGTCTGCCAGCCGCCATTATGTCGCCAATCAACAAACACGACAGTCAGTTTGTCAGCCGGGCAGTTCAGCCCATCAGTTACATACCAAGCATATCCGCTTACACTGTACCGGGCAAGAGGATCACAACTTCCATTGTTAGTTTTGGGCGTAGTGTTATGGCATTATGCGGATAATTTTTGGCAATTGTTTAAGTTCCCGCTCCCTTCCTTTTCCCCTTCTTCCCCGCCCGACAGCCTTTGACGCGTTCCTGTGGAAGAATCCCGACTTCATCTCCCTCCTCGCTGCCGGGAACTACGGTGAGACAGACCTCCCACACTGCCCGCAAAGTACTGGGCGAGGGCTCCTCTGCAAACTCAACCCCCAAACCTCTGGGCGTTGAGCTGCTCCCTAGGGCGTCTCAGATGGTATATATACACACACACACACACACGCACAGAGGTTTGTAAACCTGCCTGGCTGGCTGGCGTGCTTGCGTGTAGCTAGCGCATCTGTCATCTCTTCAAGTTCAATCATCTATCAGAAGCGCACGTCGTATATATCCGTACGCAGCTCTGCTCATCAAGTACCCCCTTTCGCCTAGTCCTCGAACCGTTGAGGGGCACAAGGGGTTTTGGGGTGACGGACAAAGTCTTTTTCCGAGACGGCATTTGACGTGTGTGTGTCCGCGTCTGTATTGTGTTATTCGGGGAGTAGAGTGAAAGCTTCAGTGTCTGTTAAGAGCCCATTATCGTATCCTGCAGTACAACTTATAACGGCGCACGCAACGTCTCGTAGCACCCAAATGACGGTTGAGGTCTGCCGTACCGTACACGTCACGCTTGTGCAGGCATGCGAACATACGAGAAGTATACCATCGCTTCGCCCGCACTCGCCAAGAACGTGGTGGCTGTGGGAGCCGGGTACCGCGTGCCGGAATCGCTGGGCCTTGTGTCGGGGGTGTACGGCATCACTGCCGTACGTGCCGGCAACACCACTAACTCCACGGTAAAGGGGGCATTGGGTTATGGGTGGCTGTGAGCCGGATGGAAAGGTGCCAAGCTTTAAGATTTACGTTGCCAAAGCGCACATAAATTCCCTTGCACCTTTACGACACGATATGCCAATCTTGCATGTGTGTGCTACAAGAAGAAAAATAAACTCGAACAAATGGCGAAGGCGAAGCAAGCCGGGAACTAACTGAACAGCAAAGCAGCGAACATAGGGGGGCTGGGAAGTCAAGGCACGGGGATACCCTGCGTGCGCCTGTCCTGTCCCTCCATGGCCGCCGCTTCTGGCCCTCTTGCCACTGCTGCTGCTACTGCTACTGCTGCTACTGCTACTGCTACTGCTACTGCTACTGCTGTTTCTGTTGTAGTTCGTGCCCGTGGAGAACACCGACTTGCCGCTGTTGGCCACTGTCATACCCCTGGACGGATCTGTGAGTACCGGTGCGCAGCGACGGGGCTGGGGCTGGGGTGGTGGTGAGGAGGAGGAGGAGGAGGCGAAGGGGGCACCCCCGGGCAGCCGGCCTCAGGGTCACGCAGGATGCAGCCAAAGCTGTTGACGTGTGTTACAGCTCCTTATGTTGGTCGCTAATGCTTTTCCCGCACCATCGCTCCATATCCTCGTAGTTGCGATGTTGCAGCTATAATGAGATCGTAGATTTTGGGCTGCGAGACTGCGAGAGAGAAATGCACACATGGTGGAGCATGGTGAATGCCATGCAATGCGTAAACAGTTGATCTCATATTGGGGGCTCCGCTGCGGTTTGACGCCCTCCATGTTTTGTTCGCGTGTCAGTCCTCCGATTTTTTGCTCCCGCCTCTACCCTTGTTTTCCCTGCCCCACCGCAGCTGGAGATGGTCGCTGCATTGCCGCCATACGCATGTAGCCCGCTGAACACGACCGCCGTGTCGGGCCGTATCGTACTAGTACTGGCAGGCGGAGGTTGTTCGTTTTACGACATGGCCACGAACGTGCTCGCAGCTCGTGGTGCTGCAATGGTCATCACTCAAAATACTTTGGCAGCGCCGTATCCGCCCGTACCCATCACTGAGGAGTACGAGGTGGTTGAGCTGCCGCTGCCCATGTCCATGATTTATAAGGTAGTGTACTGCAGATGGAATTGTACGATGCGAGATGGTCATAATACCCGCAATAATACTTTTTTCCCTTTTCTCCTTGATCTCTTTTCCCCGCGACCCCTGCCCTGGCCCCGGCCCCTAAGCTTTTCCCCCCTCTCTCCCTCCTTTCCCTCCTTTCCCTCCTTTCCCTCCCTCCCCCCTCCCTCCCCCCTCCCCCCTCCCTCCCTCCCCCCTCCCCCCTCCCTCCCTCCCTCAGGACTTGGGGACCAACCTGGTGGACTTCGTTCTCAACAAGGGAGGAAAGCTCTACGTGACTGGTAAACTGGTACGTGGAAAAAATAGATTGACGTGGAAGGAAATGCCTATACTGTATGGACGTGTATGGGAAACTGGCCCTCCCCCGGTGTCAGGATCGCGGCATGGACATAGCAGACAGCAGAAGGCATGGTGTCGCACAGACGCACCAACACGCGCATACACGTAATACACGTGTATCATCACGTGTATACAAACGAAGTTCTCTCGCCAGCTGTTACTGCAACGTTCCTAGCAGTATGTTTTGCCAGCGCTCCGTCTACGCTTCATGGTGATTACAATCGCGATTAATGTCCCTTCCCAATTTTCCCTTCACGGCACTGCATTGTCCCTCGTCACCCTATGCGGCCCACACGACGGCCCTTCCCACTGTTATCGCCCCCCCCCATCCCCCCACCCCACCCCCCACCCCACCCCCCACAAACACACTCACAAAACTCGCACGCAGATGAAAGTCGACTCTGACACGGTGGCGGCCTTCAGCGCTTGGGGACCAACATTGGGTGAGCGGTGGGAGGGGGCCTTACTGCGTGTGGACCCGCCGGAAGGGAAGGGAAGCCAAGCACTGAGATTGAGACCTAGCTTGGCTTGATTTTATTAGAGGAGCGGACCAGGGTTCGACACCCCGTACGGGGTCCGTAAGTTTTTGGCCTTTTTCCGGTATCCCCGTAAGGGCCCGTAGGACTTTACGGTGGCCCCCGTAAGGATTTTGGGGCGCGAAGCACCCCCGTACGGGGCCGCCCCCGGACCGGCCGAAGGCCGGTTACGGGGGCCCCGTATGGATTTTAAGGATTTATAAGAGGCCGTACGGGGCCCGTAAAGTCCCCCGTAGGGGAGAGGACGGACCGATTGCCGACTGCCGTGCAAGGTTGTAGTACCCTATAAAGGATAAGGCCACACACTTGGCAGACATAATTCATATTGCAATATTTAACTACACTTTTCATAATACTTTTATAGGCGCTTGGCTTTCACTGAGTGTGCCGTGTCCCCGAGTGTAATGGTTCACGAGAAAATAACGAAAATAACGATTTACAGGGCAAAAAAATGCAAAGCGTCACTTTCCACAGCGTTTCAGCCAAGGACAGTGCCCCCGTAAAGGTTTTGCGGGGGTTACGGGGGCCCCCGTAAGGTTTTCGGCCGGTACAGGAGCCTGGTACGGGGGCCCCTCCGTAAGGAAAATTTGGGAGGTACGGGGGAGCCCGCAAGTTTCAGGAAGGTCAGTGTCGAACCCTGGAGCGGACGTAATTAGGGGCTCGGGAGCTGCTCCTTCGCCCTAAGCTTCCTAAATCGCGGACCTGTCCTCCACAGTCCTATTCGGGCGGTGTCCTCCGTAAAGCCGCCACGGTCCCGTCTTTTCCTATCCTTCCAGCGGTCACCCCTTTTCCCATTGCCCTCTTCTCCCTCCCTCCCTCTCTCCCTCTTCTCCCTCCCTCCCCTCCCTCCCTCTTTTCGTCTCTCTGTAAAGACGGCCGGATCAAGCCCGACATCATTGCACCTGGTGAGTTTGCCCCTCCCCAGGGTAGAGCCCCTTCACAGTCCCCGCCAGGTCCTGTGTCCCCGCGCTCACCCCCTGGAGCTCGCTGCGTTGTTATGTCCTATGGTATCCTGAGATTTGGTTTCTTTCCCTCCGCACACTCCGGTAGCTACCTCTCCCAGCACCGCATTCCGACGGTATCCTCCCTCGTACCTCCACACACACAAAGTCCGCCGAATTGCCCCCACCTCGTACCCCTCGTCGCGTCTTGCATATCAAATCTTTTCCACTAATTCCTCGCCCTTTCCTCACCGCGTCCTAATCACGCGCAGGCAAGGACATCATATCCGCCGTCCTGTCGTCCGACTACCCGGAGAGTGAGTACCGCGCACCACCTGTGTCCGTTGTAATTCATCTGTGATTATCGGCCTAATCTCGGCTTTGGCAGCTTCTTTAGCGGTGTCATGTTAATGAGTTGCCCTAAATGGAAAATGGCTTAAAAAGGGTCATTTGAGAATTTATGTTCTAGGCGCTAAGGGGCATCAGGAATATCGGGGAGACATGGGGCCGCTGGGAGAGGAAGGAGAGATGAGGTAGGCGGTTGCCTCCCGGGAGCTGTCTGCCCTCCTTCGGGGAGAGGTGCCCACTGAGTTTCGTCATTCTTTGAGACAAGGCGCCACGCACCGGAAGTCCTCCTCTCCAGCCAGCCGCCCATCGATTACGCCCACGGGGGCAACACGTGCATTTGCACCCTCAGGGAATCGATGCGGTACTCGGGGGGCGAGGGGAAGATCAAAAGGTTGTGGTGAAGCTTGCTGCACTAGACGTGCTGTAGAGAGGTTGGGCAGTGTGTGTGCGGGTGGGAATGTCGCCAGGTGCACCAGAGATATAACCCCCCACACACACGCGTCGCGCGGACAGCAAGTTGGGAGCTCTTAATCTCTGTCTCTCTTCGATGCCGTTCCTAATAATCGCTATCTGCGCGTGGCGTCTGCGCTGTGCCGCAGATAGCGACTGTGAATACGGCAAGTACGGCGGGACCTCCGCGGCGGTAGCGCTGGTAGGTTGGTGACGCTGATCCTCCCGCCTGGTGATCCTCCCTCGTTGTTGTGTGCCTTGCGCAGCCATCATTATAAGAAACGGCTAGGAGTTGCTGGTGCACATTCTGTAAGCTGCGATGTGATCGCCGAACATGGTTTGCTATCATACGCACTTGCCGCTCCCGTACATACTGCTCCTGTCGTACTGCTTTAGCTGTTGGATATTTGGTTCATTGGTCAGCGCCTCCTTGTTGTGCTCCTCTCACTGCTGTACGTGCTGCACTGCAGGCTGCGGGTACGGTTGCCCTGATGCGTCAATACTTCAGGTGTGGAATGAGGAACCAAAACATGAAATCCGTCTCGGATCGGCTTTCTGCGCCCTGTCCACGCCCCCGATTTATGCATATGTGATCTCAGACATGGGCCGACTGCACCAGCACTTCCTGCACGGCAGCAGCGGCGTCCGTGCAAATCCCTTTCGATTTGTTTATTCACAACAGGAAGCAAAACTGGATTAATAAAGAGAAAAATCCTTCGATGTGTCTCTTCACCGTTGCACGCTGACATTCAGGTCGGGCTTCTACCCTGCCGGTTCCAACACCAGCAACCTCACAACGCCCTTCGCACCCTCCGGGATGCTGCTCAAGGTGAGCTACTGTTGCCTAACCTCATGTCCCTAACCGGGCACTGCCTTTTTACAAAGCGCAGAACCCTAACCGAGTCCCTGGAGGCACTTGGCTGTGCGGTGTATGTATGTATGTATTTGTTTGTGGATGGGCAAGTGTCCACTTGCCAGGAAGCTCGATGAAGCTGGGCACTGGTTTTCGTACAGTGTGAGCTCCTTCCGCACCGCCTTGGGGCTCCTGGCTTGCAGAGTTCCCCCCGGCCCTACCTCGTCGTGTGCTCGTGTATCGGCCCGCTGCATTCCTGCAACCCCATGTGCCTTCTCCTGCTGCTACTGCTGCTGCTATTGGCTTTTGGCGTCCGCGTGTTACTTCAGTCCTCCCCCTGCTGTGACAGGGCCCTTTCTTTTGCGGTCCACTGCTGCCCGGTGCCCTGTGCTGCCGCCTGCCGTCCGTACTGCTAACCCAACTCGTACTGCTGCTCCTGGCCTCAGGCGCTCATGATAGCGGGAGCCAAGAACCTCGAGGTGGGTCTGGGGCATCGCAGGGCAGTTGAGAGGAGGAGCGTGGTGTGCTGGTGGCGGAGAGAGCACCGCTCGAGGAGGAGACTAACCAGCCCTCCAACCCGCCGTCTCGGGCTGTTGGCTCGGGCGATACACACAGCACACCGCACTACCTACACGTCCGCGCACACGGCACTCCCCCCCACCTACTCACAGTTAGACGCGCCCATGTCAGCCATGTGGCATGTTTCCTCTTTCACGTGCCCCACCACCTGCTCCACAACATCCACCGTACTCGCTGCATCGCTGTAAACCCCCCTCAGGGCTCGCTGGCCATGGCCAAGGCTGCGCTGCTGGGCCCGGCACCCGACGGCGTCCAGGGCTGGGGCCGCCTGAGCATGGCTGGCTCACTGCCACTGGAGGGTTTCACCGACCCACGGGTCCGTCTACAGCTGCTGGACCGCGGGGAGTTCTCTCAGACAGGACAGAGCGTGGCGGCCAGCGGCCTCTCGGCGACCGGCACCGGGTGAGAGTCTGTATGTTTGTACATGTGTATGCCCGAGGTGGTGAAGATAAGGGATATGCTATTATGCTTTAGGGGCGTGAGAGGATGTCTCTCCAGGCCCCCTGGGAGAACCGTGATGTCTCTCCAGGCATCATGGGAGACCGCACCAAGCGTGACGTGTGGTTCTGTGTGTATTGCGTGTGTGTTGTGCATATTGTCTGCCGTGTGCGTGTGCTGCATCTGCTGCTTTACTGGGTGTACACTTCGATTCACAGCAACCCCTGCCATCATGGCGGCATGTGCAACCCCACCTTTCCTGTTGCCTTTCCCCCACTTTCAATCCTCAACTACCCCGCTATTGTGTAATGGCACTCCTCCCCTGGGTGTGTTGTGTTCTTGCCGGTTGGCCCCTACCCCCTTTCTTCCCTCGTAGCCCCATCTCCATAGTGTTGACCTACTATGATTACCCAGCTGACACCAACGCCTTCATTGCGCTTGTGAACAACTTGGACCTCCTCGTCTATGTCAACGGCCAGGCATATCTGGGAAACAACGACCAGGACGCAGGTGTGCGCGCGCGTGTGTGTAACAAAGAAGATGCAGCATCCGGTTTCTGGAACAACAACCTCAGCCTCACAACAGTGAACCATTCCCCATTTTGCTGTTCCTGCTGTAAATGGCCTAAGTACTGGCCACAGAAATTTATTGAGTTCCTTTTTGAACCTGTCCTCGATTCCCCTCCTCCTGCGTTTTCCCGCCGACCCGGCCGCATGATGCAGCTAACCCCGTTGCCGACAGCGTCAACACCGTTGAGCGGGTGCTGCTCAAGTCGCCTCCTGCCGGGGCCTCTGTCCGCGTCATGGTGGTGGCGTCGAACCTGCCCTCCCTGATATTTGACCCTACCACACCTCAGCGCTGGGCGGTGGCAGTGGTGGGCCACTTCACCGGGAACCTGCAGTCGGAGCTCAACCCCTTCTGGGCAAAGTGGAGAGGCAAGGTAGGTTTGAGTTTGAGGAGGGGAATGAGGCGGCATGTGCATGGAGACAGGATCCGTACTAAATAGCTTTCTACTACTGTTTTGCGTGGTAGTGAATCTGTATTGGATTTGTACCGGATTGGATGTTGGGAATATTGATTGGGCTGTTAGGAACGTGAGCAGCATGCTGTGCGACTGCGGAAGATGCAAAATGGCTTTGCACCGGGACGGGAAAGAGTCGCTGTCACAGTACTGAAAATACATCCATCCCCCTGGTGTAGATGGTGTGCTCGATCTGTTTAAGTGTACGAAATCCATTTTCCCAATACATGATTTCTGCCGCTTGGACCTGCAGGCACCAGCTGGTCCAACGCCGCCGCAGCCGCCATCCCCTCGCCCGCTGCCATCCCCACGCCCGCCGCCATCGCCTCGCCCGCCTCCGTCCCCTCGGCTGCCGCCGGTGCTCCCTCCGCCGCGGGTATCACTGCCGCCGCCGCCATCTCCCCGGCCGCCCCCGCCATCTCCCCCGCCGCCAATGCTCCCACCGCCGCCAACACCCCCCCGACCGCCGCCATCCCCTCCGCCGCCGACACCGTCTCCCCCACCGCCGACCCTCCCTCCGCCGCCGACA
>NW_003307552.1:2013804-2027051 GCF_000143455.1 Volvox carteri f. nagariensis | reverse complement strand
GCGGCCGCCACCTCCTTTTGCGCTGCCGTCTCCGGCTGGTCCCAGGCTGCTGTCCCCCTCACCTTCCTTCCCATCGCCACCATCCTTGCCGCTATCGCCTCTGGTCCCAATGTTGACAGATTCAACCCACCCTCCACCACCACTATCACCACTCATACCACTGCGACCGGTCCTCCCGTCGTGGCCGCCGTCCCCATCACCACCATTCCCTTTTCCACCCTCAGCGCCACCGCCTTCCCCGCCACCTCTTCCACCGCCGCCATCGGCATCATGGTCCTCTCCGCAGCCACGCGCACCAGCGACGCCTCGCCAGCGACCAATCCGACCTCCTCGCCCATTGCCCCCTCCACCACCGCCACGGCCACCGCGATCACTTTCAATTCGGCCACCACCACTGCCGCCGCCACCTTCCCCCGCACCCACTCCACCACCACCTGCCCACCCTTCGCCGCCGCCACGCGCACCGCTGCCTCCGCAGCCAAGCCCGCCTCCGGCGCCCCGAAATCCGTCCCGACCCGCCAGGCCGCCGTCAAAACCTGCATCATCATCGCCTCGACGACCGCGCAGGCCCCCGCCGTCGTCGCCATCTTAATCATCACAGTGACCAAATCGCCGCTGCGGCCCAGGGAACTCCAAGGCCGTTGCCATCGGTGAAGACAGACACCCAAATGCAGCACAGAGAGCAGTCTGGCCGTCTCCTCGTGGACGGCAATTACCGTACATATGCCACATCAGTTGTCGCGACTTTTCTTCACAAGACAGCAAATGTGTTACACAGCACCGATTGAACTTAACCCTTTTTTTGAAACCAATCCTTCTTCTGGAAACTTAAAAGCAATGTGCACATCGTTACCGTGCAATTTCTCTGATTATGGTTAAAATTAGTTGCTCTGTCATCGGTTGACCTCAAAAGTTCAGTGCGCTGTGAGTGTTACGCATTGCTCGGATGCGTCCTGCATCATTTCCGCCATTTGCGCTTTGCATATTGTTTCGATGGAGAGTTGCAGAAGATTGTGTAGACTAAACAGACGGTTTGTCGACTTGCGAGCGGTGTGTCTTAGTAACGGGGTTTCGGGTGCTTACAATGGCTGATACATAGCGCTCTTAGTACCACTTTGTGGAAAGCTGATTACACATATATTGCCTCTGTCACATAATTTCTATATATTTTTTCTACTACTTTGTGATAACATATAGTTTTATTGACTCACTCGTTACGCTGAATGTTTGAGGTGGCGCACAATAAGGCGTACGAGTTTTTGATTCAACAATTTAGCCATTTGAAAGCTTCTCGACCTCCGCGTTACACATAACAGTCCGGCCAACCTGCCACTGCCTGCCAAATGCCGAACTCAAGCCGTTTGGAGCTCGGTCAAATCCTCTCGAGCTGCCACGATTGCGCTTCCGTGGATTTGTAACAGACGCATTTGTAACAGACGCATTTCCTGTTTTTCCTTGCTATGTGAAGTCGTTCGGTGACGGTGTAACAAGGTGTCCGCAAGCTGTTTGGGCCGGTAACGATGCTGGACAGACAATGCCAGAGATAGAAGGGCAGGCAGCCAGATATCCACCTGATCATCGCAGATATGCACCAACTTGTTGGCTTAGATGCGACGTAGCATAGCGACTGGAGCCCCTAAGGCTGGTGACCTCCATCCTAGTCCCCGAAATAAAGCAAGTCGTCGGCAGCTGAGTCTCCAATTAGTAATACTGGGCTGTGGCAGGGTTTTTTTCTGGGGATGTACGGGCCGCGCCGTGGCAGTCACGGAAGGGAGTTGCGAGGAAGGGGAGTTGCGGCGAGGAGGTGAGGGGCTTTGCGTGCGCGATGGTGACTCATGGTGATTCGGCGGTATGGCCTAACAAACAGCAACAGTGATTACATGGTTACCCAAATACCAGCGGTCCGCTCGGATCCACATGGAACATCATTAACTCTTTCAAACGTTAATTCGTTGATTCGTTCATTTACAGTGTCCCTTTCGAAAGCGAGAAAATGATATCCACCATGCCTAGCATCAGCTCGCGACTCGAAGAATTGGTTTCGCGAAACGGCACTACTTCCATCCTGCAGCGAGCATCGCTCCTCAGACAAAAGATGAAAAGGGACCTTCCTTTGAGGATACCGAACCTTCCTCGAGGAGGAAAGCCCTTACAGCAATATGCCAGTTTGAGTCATACAAACAAGGCCGCGTAAACATGAACTCGCCCCGCTGCTGTGGCTGCTATTGCCGCACTCCCAGAAGACCTATTGAGGGCCAACGTATTGCGACCTTAAGAGGGTGCGACTGCTGCGGTTCTCAGTCTCCCTCCTTTCACACAATCACAAACGCGAACGCGCAAGTCAAGACCGAACTTTCGCCTCGCGGCGCACATCTATGAGACTGCACTACACCTCTTAAGCAATCGCCACCTAATCGCAGAACTGACTCGCTGGTCGGAAGTTTCTCTCACTCTCAAAGTTTATGCTCCGGCGCCCACACATTCCATCTCGCGCTCCTGGAGTTTTCGCAGCACGTGCACGCTGAAGCTGTCTTCGTAGTCGGGTACTGGGGACGGGCCAGTCAAAGTCACCGGATTGGGGGTTGCGTTGCGTTGCCGCGCCGCACACCTGCTGCTGCTGCTGCTGCTGCTGCTGGTGTCATCGCTTGTTTGGAGCGGGGCCTCGCGCGCCGGCCCCCTTAGCGCCGCCCTTGGTGCCCTGGGTGATGACCTGGCCCAGCAAACCCGGCGCGCCCCAGACCTGCCCGGAGCGCATAAAAAAAACAGGCACGCATAAGGAAAAAGACATACGCACATTAGCAGATGCTTTACTCTGCAGCACCGCGGCTGCCCCACCTAACTCCCCGACTGAGCCAGGATATTCGCCGGAGGCCCTTGAGGCCCCTCTTCTTCCGCCCAACAACATCCCCGCCGGCCCAATCCACTTCCACAAGGGGAGGAGAGGGCCCGCGTCTGCGGCACCTCCCCACCCGCGGGGCCATGGGGCCTTGTGGTGACGTATCGCACACACGGGCGGGGCAGTTGCACGGCCCCGGAGGAGCTCCTCGCCTTTTATTATTTTGACCTTTCTTCCCCAAACATAACTGCCGACAGCACTGCCAACCTCTCCAAATCCTGATAATCGCCACTTTTGAACACGGCTTGCAGCCAACCTCCCGAACCTCATTCCATGCACATGTGCACAAAGGTAAACTCTTTCCGCTCCCCGCTGGCTCCCCCGCAAAAGTTTTACCTGCAGGTTGGCTTTGAGGTGCAGGAGCTCGAACTCGTCCAGCTGCGTTCCCGTCAGCATGCCGTACACCGCCTCGCCGACACTCCGCCCCGCCGACAGACCCGTCAGCACCCCCGTCATAAGCTTTACCGCCACTGCTGGCGGCGCCGCAGCGGCCGTCACCACCACAGTCCTGCACGTACACACATAGACACATGGACACGTGTAGTCGAGGAACACTTCGGCGGTCGTACCCGTTAGGGTACGGTTAGGTGCCCCTGGGCAGGTTCAGGCCCGGATCGATATGTAACAAACACACACATACACAAACACATAGAACGCGAAAACCCACACATAGCAGAGACCCGCTGCTATAGCCACCTTAGCAATGAGGCATCGCCCTCGCCGTTGCCATTGGGACGCAAAGAAAGGGGGGCAGAGTCTGAGCTCTACCCAGGGGACCTTGTGGGGCTTTTAGAGGGGTTGGAACCTGTCCGTGTGTGGGCAAACAGAAGAGGCTTCTTACGTCCTAATTCCCCCGGAGACCGTTCCTACGACGTAATCCGCAGCATGTGGCGAGATGTCTATCTATAGATCGGGGCCTCAGCTTCTCCCGCCCGCCTCGGCTCATGCCTGGCCTCTAACACAATACAATACACACATGCATGCACACGCCCAGACACCCAGACACCTCGTCCATGACACACGAAAAACGCAATGATCCCTGTTTCTCCCGCCCTCTTCCCCCTGCAGACACACAAGCACACAGACACATGCACATCCGAGCTTTACGCAAAAAGGCAATCTGTGTATACACACCAAACACGCATCCGCACCTCACGCCACGCGCCAGGAGCAGCGCCGCCACCCTCCCCGGCGACTCCAGCCGCCGCTGCTCCGCACTCTTGCGGTTGTCCCTATACAGCTGCGCCCAGTAAGCCTCGTCCGTGTTACACCGGTCAAACAGGAGGGCCGCGTCGCACCCGCTCAGATCCGCAGAAGCCAACACCGAGGGCACCACATGAGCCGCAAAGCGCCCCACACCCAAAAACAGCAAGCTGGAGGAACCCGCCAGCAATCCCGCATACAAGTCAGGCGAGGGCGCGCGGCCAGGCTCGCCCATGAATCCGCTCCACCACTGCACCGCCGGCAGGGCCGTGAGGAGCTCCGGCGCGGACATGGCGGGTATGAGCGGGGCCATGTAGGGGCCGCGGGCTTGAGCGAGTGTGGAGCACTCGTGACGGGGGTCGATGATGGGGGTGACGCGGCCGAGGTCCAGGGGGGGAAGGGGAGGCGGCGGCGTGGCGGAGTCTGGTGCCGTACCATCGGCGGCGGTTGTTGAGTGGCAGGCAGCCAGGGCCTGAACAGGGAAGGGGGGTTTAGGGGTTTAGTGTTTAGGGGGAGGAGGCCCCTGCATATAGAGCCCTGCAAAAAGCTTAGACAGGGCAGTTTGCCAGCGTGCTGCTGCGCACACCGGAGGCCCAGCACACATACCTGCAGACTGGGTGCTCGTCCAACCCAGGCGCAGTTGGCGGTCAGGTATTGTACGGACTCCCATGGCAGTCCGTCCAGGGCGGGGTCCAAAAGCAGAGAAACCTGATGGGACATACATACATACAAACAATCATACACAATTACGTGCCAACCCATGTACACATCCACACACAGACGATCATTGACCGGGGCACATGAAGGACAGTGGCATGGGCTGGGGCTGGGGCAGCAGTGGCGGGAATGGTAGTGGCGCCAGCAGGCCCCGTTGCACCACACCTCACCTGTCAAATGGAGGTACGAGTACCCGTACCCGCAGTACCAGCACCAGCGGCATCGGCACGGGGAGCGACGGGGAGCCCTGATGGCGTGCTGGCCGACTAACACCTTACCCCGACCCCGGCCCACCAACCCCCGGCCCCAGCCCGCCACCCCAGCCACATCCTCACCTTATACTTGGGTGGGCCCCCTTGTGCGTTCTTGTCTTTGCCCCCTCCCCCCACCTTCTTGCCCTCAGTGTGCTGTGGGGCGGGGGGCAGTGGGGGCAGTGCGGCCTCCAGCCAGGGCTGCAGAGGGACCAGCCAGGCCTCGAACTGGCGGCAAACGGGTTTCAGACACGTGGGGGGGGTTTAGGGTTTTAGGGTACGGTTAGAGGGGTAAGGGATTTGAGGGATTTGCGGGGTGGAGATAGGGGGAAACGAAAAGGGAGATGGGCAGTACAAAGGGGGAATGCGGAGGAGCGGGAGCTCTCCACATCAAACCTGGGTGGCATTACTGCATGCGGGGGAAGGTGAAGACGGCGATCCTTTGCGTCTAGAAAATCCCCACATCCAGACATCGCCCCCCGACATCGCTCCCCACGTGCCCCCTTTTTCCCCTCGGCCCTTACTTGACTCAGTAGCCGCAACCAGGCCTCATTTATGGCTAGATCAAATACGGGTCCCCGGTCCAGGGGTGACTCCGCTCCCCCCGGCTGGCCGGAGGGCACCGGAGAGGGGGCTGCTCCGGGCCGTGTGGTCTGATGCTTACTGGCGGGCCGCTTGGAGGCTCCGGAACTCGTCTTGGAACCTGGGTCGAGTTTAGGTGTATGTATGTGCGTGTGTATATTGGAAGGGGAAGGGAAGGGGAGGGGGTGGCCGGGACGGAAGGGGGATGAAAAGGACAGAAGTAAAGAGTAGAGACTGGGGAGGAAGGTGTAGATAAGGGGATGTTATGGTAGGAAAAGGGGGAAGCCTTTTGGGTCTGGCGTTTTTCAGGGTGATGTGATGTGTTGTGGGCCGGTGCGGTGTTCTAAGTGTCGCGATGTGCCGGCACGTACACACCAGCACCACCGCTTGCAAGTCCTGCCTTTCTTGCATTGGACCTAATGACGTCGCAAATGAAAGCCCTGCAACCGCAACCCGCCTCCCCCTCCCCGGCCCTCCCTGCCATCCCCACCCGACCCCTCTCCGTGCCCCCACCCTTCTTGGGGGGACCGGCAGCGGCCGCGTCCTCCGAAGCCACACCGATACCCTTGGCGGCTGCGGAGGAGATACCCTCCCGGATTTGTCGCTCCACACCCCTGATGTATGGGGGGGAGAACCGTAGGGTGGGAGTTGGGAGTTGGGAGTTGGGGGTTGGGGGTTTGGGAGCGCGGCATTGGGGGGAATGGTGGTGTTGGTGGTGTGTGTGTGTGTGTGCCCAGGAGGGCGGCAAACCAGGAGCTAACGAAGGTGTGGAATGCTGCAACCCGGGGAGCTCCGACCGACATACATACATACATACACACATATAATCTCACGTACACACGCACTCACCTGCGGTACCCCCTGAACTCCTGTTTGAGCGCATCCGCTGAGGCCCTGTTCACATCGACCCGGTGGAGCAGGCAGATGCGGGGAGCTCCACCCCCACCACCGCCCCCAGCAGCCCCCGGACCAGTCCCCGGATCCAGCTTCTTGCGACCTGGTATTGGGGGGATGTCTCACTTAGCAGTACGTACGTCACGTGTACGGATGCGGCAAGCAAGCTCATGTTGTCCGCGTTGGACCGGGCTTGGGGCGATTTAGAGGTAACAGAATCCGGGGTCCCGGAAAGCCCCGCAGTGGACGGAGTGGCGGAGGCGGTACAGGTGGCGGAGGTAGTGAAGGTGAGGAGGAGGAGGAGGAGGAGGAGGAGCCGCTCAACAGCCGCTTCTGAATAATTGCAAAACACACATACACATACACAAACTGACACACAAACACACACACAAACACACACAGAAGTGCAGTGTACTAGGACCGTCTCCCTCCTTTCCCTTCCACCGAATGTGACGTTGTCGTCCCCCCACACCCCCTCCGGGTCGCCGCCTTCAAGAACGCCTTTTGGTCAGTTCTACTCTTGGTACACTCTTGCCCTGGCAGCAGCTTCACTTGTTCGTGGTTCGTCTTTTCCCCCACACCTCCCACCACCCACACACGCCGACTACCCCCCAGCTCACTCTTCTCCTGGGCGACAGTTGGTGGCCCCTGCTGGTCGGGGATATTGAGAGCCGCCGCGAACAGCTGGGAGCCGTCTGGCGAGAAGTAGAGGCACAGCACCCGCAGATCCTGATAAGAGGGAGGGAGGGCGGGAAGGGGTGTATGTGTGTGTGTGTGAGAGAGAGAGAGAGAGTGTGTGTGTGTATGCACCCCCCTTCTTTCTCACCTTCCCCCTCCCCCTCCTCCTAGCTCCTCTTCCCCCCTTCCTTATCCCTCCTCGCACTGTGCCCTAACCCGCGCTCCGCCCCCTCACACTACCGGCGGCAAAGTCATCAGTTGCCGTTCCACCGACGGCGCCGTCGCCACATCCAACCGTGCGGCGGCGCCCTTCAGCCCGCCCAACAGCCGCCGCAACGCGCTGTAGTGCGGGTTGTCGCCCGGGGCCGGCAGCGCCGCCGCCAGCGCGTCCCGCTGCGCCAGCGCCAGCACCTCAGGCTGCTGCGGCGGCGCCGCCGCGCGCAGCAGGTCCTGGCCCGCCGCCGCCGTACGACAAGACTGTGCGAACGCCAGTGACCGACAGGCCAGCGCCGGCGCCTGCTGCCCGTAACACCGCGCCAGCTCAAACGCCGCGCGCTCCGCCAGCCGCCAGTCTTGTACGGCAACCGCTGCTTCCATTGCTGTCCCCAGGATGGCGGCGGCCTGGGCCCGCAGCCGCAGCGCCGCGGCGCCCTCCGTGGACCGAGCGGCCGCCGCCGCCGCGTCCGCTGCCGCCGCGAAAGCGCTGACGGGGCCGTTGTCTTCGGTTTCAGCGGCAGTGCCGGCTGCGGCGGCTTCTTCGCCACTGCTGCGCCGTGGCGACGGAGCCGCTGCCGTTGCCGCTGCTGCCGGAGCCGGCGGCGGTGTAAAGGGGCGCATGGGGTCCAGCGCCGCCGGCACCGTTGTGAAGAACTTGAACTGCAGGCAACGACCTGCGGCACATACATACGTACATACACACACATTACACACAATACGATACCATACACCACCACAAGATACGCCGTACACCTCGGCTGTTTGTGAGCTAAAGGTTCAGAGCACGCTCAGCATATATACATTTGCATTCTCGTCCTCCTCCTCAGCATCCTCATCACTCCTTCTCCCATTCTCCATCCGCATCACTCCCAAGCCCCTCCCCTTCCCTCCCCACCGCCACCGCGACCTCACCCGCCACCAGCAGCGCCCTAGCCCGGTCCCTAGGCGCCGCCGCCACCAGCGCCGCCGCACCGCTGGCCAGCGCCAGTGCCGAGTCCTCAGGCCGCAGACCCGGGGGAGGTGGGGGACCGCCGCCCGTCTCGTCAATGAAATCAACCACCACCTGAATATAGCCGACATAGAAAAGCAGTTGCGTACAACGGAACGGGCTTGGTGACAACGGAAAGTTAGTTGGGGACAGCGAAAAGTAGGTGAGGTGAGGTGGCGCGAGGTGAGGTGGGTGAGACGAAAGGAAGAGGTAAAACGCAGGTGTGGATCTGTACATTGGCCATCTGAACACGGAAAAGGTGGGCGGGCAGGAGGGCGTCAAGGGAGAGAGGAGGTGCGGGCCGGAGCTTATTAAAGGGAAGAAACCCAGGAGCCCCACCACCACTATACCAACCACCACCACCACCACCACCACCACCGACACGGCCGTACCTTGGCGTCCTGCCCCCGGATCCTGGGGAACTTGGGTCGCGCCTTCTCCCGGTCCTCCGCCGCCAGTCGCTCACGCTCAGCTGCCGCCGCCAGCTGCACATCCGCCAGGGCGCAGCGCACCCGGGCCAGCAGGCGGGTAGTGGGCGTTACGACCCGTGGGTCCAGATCCCGGGGTGTGGACTCCGTCTGGAAGCGAACCGCCATCTCCTCCGCGGCCTGTGGGGTTGATCAGCATCAGCATCATCACCAACATCGGCATCATGGGGAGGAGGGGGACGCGGGAAAGACGAACCACGAACGAGTGAAGCTGCTGCCAGGGCAAGAGTGTACAAGAAGCAGAACGGGAAGGGGGGGACGGGGGAGGAGGGGGTAGTGGCTTATTGCATTCGGGGGTGGGAATGAAGGGAAGTGGTGGAAAGGGAGAGCATGCTACTGCCTTGCCGTAACGGAGGAGGACAACAACCGGGAATGACAACGCGGGGGTGAGCCAAGCGGAGCCTTCTTCACCCCACCCCACCCCACCCCACCCCACCCCACCCCACCCCACCCCCCCTCCACTCGCACATGCGCATTCCTTACACCCCGTGTCTCCCGTGCCCTCGTCCTTGTCGCATCAGATGATGCCGAGTTTCCGTACGTACGTACGTACGTATGTACGTCTGCCACGGTCGACCATACCTCCCCACGGCCGTTCACACCCTGTCACCCACCCCCTCCTCAACAAACCTTCACACACTCCCACCCACCCCTCACCCCCACTCCACTCCTGCCCGGCCACCCCTCCTCACTCCCCGCACTCACCAGCAGCACCTTCTCCACCTTCTTGAATCGGGGCCTCAGGTCCTTCACCGCGGTGGGGTCAGCCAACATCAGCTCCGACTGACAACAGGTCACAACCGGAGGGCCCGGAGAGGGGGACGGGGGACACAGCGGGCAGGGGGCAGGGGGCAGGGGAACAGCCGGGAGAAGGGAGTCGTAACGCAATTGTGGTTGACGGCGGCGACTTCAGCAGCTGTGGGGCAGCTGCCGTGTACGTTGCAATCTCTTTATCACCAACCTCAGGAACAAGAACAGGGGTGCGGGGATCTGCAGGACCAAACAGAACAAGAGTACGGACATCATACACTCGTACGCAGCTCCCATTCCCCCCCCCACACACACAATCAGTCTGTTCAGTTCAGTCGTGCAGCGGAACACACATACATATACACACACATACACACACGTCCTCCCCCACCTGCATCAGCAGCGCCTCGATGTGCGGTATGCCCACCTCCCTAGCCGCCAGGGCCATGATGGCCTGGTTCACAAGCGTTACCGCCTGGTCGTACGACTTCCGCCACGTGCTAACTCCCTTTCGTGGGAAGAAGTAAGAGGGGCGGGGGGGCAAGAGAGTGTTTTTTGTCTGGCACATTATTTGTGTGTGGGGGGGAAGGGAGAACATGGTGGTGGTGGTGGGTGTGTAGTACCCGGAAAAGTCACTGAGTTCGGCCCTCATGGGTGATGAGGAGAATGCGGGTGGTGTCTCTCCCCCCCCCCCCCGGGAATCGTCGGGGAGGGTAGGGACCGCCAGCAGCTGGTGGTCGCTCGCGGGTGGGGGGGTACACACAACCCTACCACGCACAACTGCCCCAACTGGGGTATCGTCGCCGCCGCCACTCCTTGGCCCCGCCCTGTGGGCGTCTGTTAGACGCTCCTTGTTTTCCTCGCTCTTCACCCCGCTCAGAGCTGCTGTTGGGCATTCCGCTCCCACTCCCTCCCACTCCCCCCTGCGCCCAAGCGGTCACTCAAATCCTGGCGGTCGGTCGTGCCACCCGAAGCACACGAGCACCCCCTCCCACCCTCACTGGACGCCACCGCAACCCACCCACCCGCCCTCAACACACCTGCGCCCGCAGCATCTCCATATCCGCCAGCAACAGCCGAGCCAGTCGTACTCGCAGTACGGCACCTGCAGCGGAGGCGGGCTTCTCTGCGGACCGGTCGTCGCGGGCAAGCGCCAGGAACAAGGCGATACCGCCCTGTCGGGAAGGGGTTGGAGGAGGGGAGGGAGGGGAAGGGGGGCCAGGGGGAAATGTGGGACACACGCACTTATCCTCGCCTCTATCGCTTCCTCAGCCTGGGCATCGCCGCCGACAGACAGATATACATACCTACATACATACGTATACAAAGGTCCGCACCTGCAGCGCCTCCCTGGCATACGCACTGGTGGAGTCCCTGGCGGCTGTACGGCAGTCCACGTAATGGACGAGCAGCTCCGCCCAGAAGTCAATATCGCCTCCAAGTCGCTGAGCCGTCTGCTCGTTAAGCGAGGTGAGATGGAGCCAAGAGGGCAGGGCGGCAGGGAGGGGCACGGGGAACATCCTGAGAAAACACCCTGGGCGCACTTTGTGAATAAATAAATTCAACATCATTGTACAACAGATATTAATTATGGTAATTGTACCTGTCAGTGCTTCCAGTTCTGAAAATCGGACACAGGGGATGAAAGGCGACGCGAGGGGAAAGGAATGCAAAACCAATAAGGAAACAAGTCACCAAAACATCTTTCACGAAACACTTAAAAAAATTAACATACAGTTATATCCCCGGCTTTCGCAGCCAACAGTGTAATATAAGCCTAATAGATATCATATATTCTTATACATATATGCATATATACATACATATACACACACAAGCACACTCCATGTTTATGCGTTCCCTCGCGTCTGCACAACGTGCACCTGTGAAGCCCCCTCAACTCCCTCAACCCCCTCACCCACCTGCACCAGCGCCACCGCCTCCCCGGGGTTGGCCGCCGCCAGCTCCGCCCTCCCTAGAGCCAGCAGACACCTCGCCTCCGCCTCCCGGTTACCGCAGTCCGCTGCGTGGTACCTGGCGTGACTCAGCAGCCGCCGGGCGGCCGCGTAGTGGCCCCTGCGGGCCAGGAACTCCCCCTGGGGGTGCGGGGTGGGAGTGAGGGGTGAGGGGTGAAGGGAGGTTTGGGGGGATATACATTGGGTGGTCTGGGGTGCGGGGGAGAGTAGGGGAATGGTACGTGGGGAGGTGGTTTAGCCGGGTTATATGGGAAGGAGAGGGGAGCGCATTGCGGCACTCACTTAGCTGTACATACATACATGTAGTCCTGGGTACTGGGATGCACCAGGAATGGGGGGGAAAGGGTGACGATGGGAAGTGAAGTGAAGGGAAAGGGAAGTGAAGGGAAGGGAAGTCATGGCTGGTACCATCGTTGGCCTGTCGCTGCCGATATCCTGTTATCTTTTACCTGTGATGTGACGTGACGTGAGGCGGGGGGGAAAAGTCCCTCCAGCTGAAGATGGGCGCGCAAAGCTGGAGGCTACATAGGTGTGCTTTGCGATCTCCGTATATATGTCGTGGATACGCGTATAAGAATAACGAATAAGTGAAAGTGAGGTAAACGATTCTGAGCTGTAGCAAGGTGATGGTGGTGGCAGTGGTGGTTATATTGTAGGCCATTGTCGTACCTTTTTGAGCCATACGTCGTGCAACGTGTACGGCTGCAGCAGCAGCTGCCCGGTCACGTGACCCAACAAACTGCCGCTGCCCGTTGTGAGAAGATCGGTGTTACCGAGCTCACGCGCAGCCTCCTCCATCCAGTCAGGCAGCGGCACCTGCGCCGCAGACCCGCCCGCAGCAGCGCCAGCGGCGGCGCCGTCAAAGTCCGCTGCCGACGACGGCGGCTCCCGGACGCCTCGGCCGCCGCCCGCCGCGGCAAAATCCGCCGCGGCAGCCGCATCCGCCGCCGCCGCGGCGGCCTCGCTGGACTGCTGCGGTTGTAATGTCGACAGCGGCAGGGGAGCGGCGGCAGTGCTGGCGGCAGCGGCGGCGCGCCGTACGCCGCCGGCCAGGAAGGAAAGGCGGCCAACGGCCAGGGCGGAACGCGGTCGTGCAGCCTCCAGCTTGACCGCGGCGGAGCGGACCAACTCCGCCAATTCGGCCTGCAGTGCATGCGTAGTATGAATATATATGCATATAAATTTCATATTTATATACATATATATGTATATATGTATACATACATATATGCGTCTCCATTCTCCAGACACAGCAGACATGCCCAGGTGCGGCCTAGTGGCCCTAAGGAATGCGCCAGGATCGATCCCGACAAGTTTGAGGGGGCAACGGGGTATCGGGGGAGGCGGTCGGGGGGCTGCCAGCAGGCCAGTCAGAGGACACATACACACACACACGGGGGTGATGATATATAACCCCCACCCACCCACCCACCCACCCACCCACCCACCCACTTCACACAACCATACAAAAAACACACATACCTACACTGTACGCAACCCGGTAAACCATGATAACCGCATGAACACACTAACACACACATCAATCCAAAAAATACGTCAAGGCTGCCTGCCGTACTGCCGTACTGCCGCTCTAAAAATATGAGGTGA
>NW_003307552.1:2009477-2013749 GCF_000143455.1 Volvox carteri f. nagariensis | reverse complement strand
ACATACATACATACATACATACATACATACATACATACATACATACATACATACATACATACATACATACATACATACATACATACATACATACATACATACATACATACATACATACATACATACATACATACATACATACATACATACATACATACATACATACATACATACATACATACATACATACATACATACATACATACATACATACATACATACATACATACATGTGCACTGTGCGTGTGACTCTCCCATCCTCCTGTCGATCCACGCCTACCTGCTCCCTGGCCTGCGCCTCCTCCTCGGGGCTTATAGCCGCCACATCCCCCAGCTCCGCCTCCAGCGCACCCGCCTCCGCAGATAGGCACAGCTCATCCAACGCCGACACGAGACCGAGACTGGCAGCCACATACATGCCCTAGAAGCGAAAAACGGACAACAGCAACAACAACAAAAAGGCACGCGGAGAGCTTATGTTGGCCAGGAAAAGGAAGTTTGTGGGGAAGGGGAAGGGCGCGGAGATGGCGCGTGTGAGGGTGAAGAGTAGGTAGGTAGGTAGGTTGGGGTTACTGGGCACATTCCGCAAAACCCTAAACCCCGCATAAAAAGCACCGCAAGCCCGGCATCATACCCCTCACAACCCCCCATCGGCCCGTGGGCCGATCCTACCCCCCCCCCCCGATTCCCCACCCTCGCCGAGCTCCCCTCACCTCATCCTTGAGCACCAGCCGTGCCAGTACCCTCTGTAGCTGCATCAGCGCCAACACGTGGCAGTGCAGCCCCCGGGCCCGCAGACAGGAGCTCAGCAGGTCCAGGTAGGACATGGTCAGCTCAGTTTGGGGAAGCAGCTCGCGGGACAGGGCGCCGACGGAGCCACGACCCGCGTCGGCGTGTAGGGATGCGAACAGCTCGGGAGTCAGCTGCGGGGTTTCAGGGGAAAGGGGGGGAAAGAGAGGAAGGGAGGAGGTGGGATTTCTGTAAGTGTCTATCGGTGTGTATGTGTGTGTGGGGGGGATTGTTGGGTAGGGGTTGTTGGACGGAGGATGGAGTTTAGGTTGGAGGTAGCGCGCGGGGAAGGCAGTTGACGAAAAGGGCTGGCGCGTGGTCTCTGTGTCTGTCTGTATGTGTTTGTGTCTGTAAATCCGTGTGTAAATCCGTGAGGGGGTGAGATCTCAGGTATCTAACACATCACCACTCAAGACATGCAGAGCTACGTGCGCGCTCCGAAACCCACCTGCCATGTGCCCCATCCCACCAACGTGTCCGGCAGTACGGCATGTGGTTTCGGGAGTTCCCGTTCTGGGGGCGGCTCCCGGCCTTGAGCCGCAGCTGCCGCCAGCTCCGCATGGTAGGCATCTCGTGCGGTCACGTAGCGGGTGTGAGCGGCGGAGTGGAGGGCCTGCGGGCGAGTAGAGAGACGGAGAGGAAGGGGAACTTTCCTTGGTCGGCAAGGAAACCCAAAGAATGAACTGCCGATAAAAAAAGGGAAAGGAGGAGGCTGCAGATGGATGTGAGATGGCCGTGCGGCGAAGCCAGGTTAATTTAACAATCTCTCCTGTCCCCCAATCTTAGGAGGAGGAAAAAGGTACGGATATGAAGGAGGTTAAAAATTGTACGGAATTGTAGGTTTTAACCTTGCATCATGTTGTCACCAAAACAAAACCACCATACCTGCGTCAGCAGTCTCATGAAGTTATGGTGGGCGGCTAGCATGTAGTCGTACTGGTCGGTGGCGGAGGAGGCGGCCTGGGGGTCGGAAGGAAAGGTGGTCATGCAAGGTGGGGGTCACCGGGTTCACCGCGGGCAAGGGGGCGAAGTCGGGAGCAGTGGCAGGTGGTGGCTGCCGCCGCCTGACCCGGACGTGGCAGGGGAGAGAAAAGACGAACCACGAACCACGAGTGAAGCTGATGCCAAGGAGGATAAGACAGCTACGCCAGAAATAGTTAGACTTATATGCGGACGCGGGGGAGTCGGGGAGGTGACAGATGGCCTTGCATGAGCCGGTGTACATAGGCCCTGAAGGAAATGTCAATAAGGCCGTAAGGCCCTGAAGGAAATGTCAACAAGGAAGTGTCCACCAGCGACACCAGCGCAAGACACGCCGCATTACGTACCGTCTTTGCAGAGGTACACGGACACGCATACACGCACACACGCGCATACATACATACACACATACACGTATATGCACCCTGTTCCGTCTCCCTTTCCCGTCAACACCGCGCTACAGCTGTCTGCCCGCCATAACCCCAGCACGTACAAGCACCCCCCACCCCACCCCACCCCACCCCACCCCACCCCACCCCACCAGCATGGGTATTTCGATTGAGTTACATACCGTGGCAAGGGCTATTCCCCACTCGCCAGTTCCCGCTGGCGGCTCACATTTCCTCCAAACAACCCCCCTCCCTCCTCCCCCCCCACCATCATACCTGGCACGCCATCACGTAAATTCGCGCCAGCCGCTCCAGATGCGTACTGCCCAGCTCCTCAGGGACCCGGTTAGGGTCCGGAGGGGCGCTGGCACCGCCGCCGCCGCCGCCGCCCCCGCCTCCACCGCCGCCGCCGCCGTCCTCCGTCAGCCTTCCCCCGTCCATGGAGGGCGCCCGGCTGAAGCTGCGACTAAGCACCCGGCGGAAGGAGTTGCCACGGCCGCCGCCGGTGTTGTTGGTCTTGTGGAGGTCGTTCTCGTCCTCGTCGGAGCCGTCATTGTCCACTGATGGCGACGAGTTGTCATGTTCATGGGGAGGTTCATGGGGGGGTGAGGGGAGCTTGGGTCTTGCGGTGGCCTTTCCACATGCGGCAAGAGCAAAGAAAGTCGCCCTTCCTGTCCTATCCTACCTGTGCGCTCCGTCATGACTGCAAGTCCCTCCCTCCCTCCCTCCCTCCACATCATGACATCACGGCAATTGGCGCACAAGCCGCCTTCCCCTCCCTCCCACTTCAATCTTTTACTTCCAGGTCGACGACTCCTTCTTCGCTCCCTCCCTCCCTCCCTTACCCCAATCTCACGAGGCCAGACAACGATGACACCAACGATGACACCAAGCTTTACTTCCGGAGCCACGAGTTGATGATTTCATCGCTTGGGATTCACGTGGGGCAGTTTCGGACTTTGGACGCCGGCAATTCATTTCTGGTTTCCTCGCATACGATTCATCCCTGCCTCCCTCCCTCCCTCCCTCCCTCCCCGCTTCCCACTCTTACAGTTCCCTGTGTCGTACTCCAGCAGTGCATCGGCCGCCGCCAGCAGGACTTCCTCCGCCGCCTCCTTGTCGTCGCTGCTGCTCAGAAGCCACTCCGCGTAGCTGCCAAGTAGGGGGTACGGGCAACCCCAATCCGGGGGTAAACACCAGGTTGGTGGGGCAGGGTGGGGCAGGGTGGCGAGGGTGGCGGATTCGGGGTGGGAGGTTGGGTGGGTTAGGGGGGAAGGCGACACGCAGAGACCGGACTGGGGCCAGGATGGGTGCATGGGGGGTTGAAGGGAAGGAAAGCTAGGGCTCAGACAGGTCTTGGGTTACAGCGAACCGACACCCAGCAGCAGGCTTTGCGGGGCGCTGTGGAGGAGGGGAGCAGAGCGGAAACAAACAGACAGACAATCAGACGAGCTTTCGTAAAGCGCATAACTAAAACGGCCCAAATTCCTTCACGGGGACTTCTTCATGAAGGCGGGCGGAAAGGAAGGCAGGGCGAGGGGGACCTGCAAAACACAACGAAACACAGCACACAGGCAAAACCATCGCCACCCCTCAACCCAACCCCCATCCCCAACCATTCGCACCATCGCACCCACCGCCACCGGCGGACAGGGCAACCCCCACCCCCACCCCCACCCACCCCCACCCCCCCACCGCAGACCCCTCACCCCGCCAGTGCCAGCGCCTTGAGCCAGCCCGCCTCCCCCACAGCCGCCGTAGCCGCCTTGTACGCCGCCACCTGGTCGTACCGGGCGGCGCTGTGGTGTGCCAACACGGACCAGGCGTAGGCCTGACATGATGGTGAAAGGGGGGAGAGGGGATCGATGATGGGGTAGTGGGGGACGGGGTGGGGCGTAAGGGCACATCACCGAGCCTTGGCTGGCGGGGCAGCTGTCCAGGTGGGCTTAAGGATGAGGGAGAAAGAGGGCCCGAGTACTTCACCACGGCACATGATTAGGAGCATCACCAAAGGAGGAGGGACGGGGCGGATGGGGCAGATGGTTGAGTGTTCAGGAGGGGAGCAGCGGGAAAGTTGGGGATGATGCGGCCCTCTTCCAGTGCCTTTCCCCCC
>NW_003307552.1:2008155-2009427 GCF_000143455.1 Volvox carteri f. nagariensis | reverse complement strand
TCCTTGACCTTGGTCATCTCGGCATTCACATTGCGACCCAGCATGGCCAGGCACGCCGCCTTCCAGCCCAGCACCGGCCGCAACAGCCCCCGCGGCTTCACGGCGCGACCCGCCGCATCGCAGGCCGCCACTGCGTCAGCCCAGCGCCGGGCACCCGCCAGCGCCTCCACGTACAAGCAGTTGAGGCGGACCTGGGGCCGGGGTAGGGGGGGGGGGGGGGGTTGCAGACGGGAGGGAACGAAGTGAGTGGTGCGTGTGTGCGTGTGTGTGTGGGGGGAGGGCGGGGGCAATGCGTGTGTATGGGTGTCTGTGCGTGTGTGCGTGTGTATGGGCCGGCCGTCGGGAGGTTCAGATGTGGCAATGGGTGGCAACGGAGCCATTTCCCCTCACTACAACCCGGCCACAAGGTTTTGCCGCCGACCACTTAGGTAACCCCCCTCACCTGAAACGCCTTGTCGGGTGCCCCCACCCTGTTTAGCGCCTCCACCGCCACCTTCAGTGGCCGGATGAGTGCCGCACGCAGCAGGGGCTTGCTGGTGAAGGGAAGAGCTGCGTTCCAAAACACTCGGCAAGCGCTCTCACACAGGTCGGACTGAGGTACGTGTGTAGGTGGAGAGTGGGCCGGGGGAAAGGTGGGTAGGTGGGGGTTTAGGCGGGATGGGGTATGCTTTAAAAAACGTGAGGAGGGAGGATATATGTGGACGGGGTTTCGAGGGCACGAAAGGCAGTGGTTGAAGAGCTTTAGAGGGCTGTCCTCTTAACACAAAATATATATATACACACACTCCTCCCCCCCACAACGAAGTTGGTTTTACTGTGACATTGACAAATCCCTGGAAGATTACAAGCTCGATCCCCGCAAAGAGCGAGATACGATTCGATCGGCCGTTAGAGAGTGGAAGCTCTTTCATACTGATGGACATACATCTAGGGCATACTGATGGACCCGTCTGTAACGATCAGGGGTGGAGTGTATACTGCCGTATTACCGGCGTGTTCCCACTGGATGCCGGTGGTGGGTGCTGAACCCGAATAGGTCACTGAGTTTGCAGAAGTTGGCATGGGTTATACGGGTGAGGGAGCCCCAAATCATCGGGGCAGGTAAGGGACTGCCAGTCTAGTGGCCGCGGGTGAAGATGGACCCTCAGACATCACACACAGCCTCCGCCGCCCACCTCCCCCCTAACCCCCCTGGACAACTCCGCGGGAGGACCTTAGGGTTTTCGCCAGTAGACCTTATCCGGGTCCTTACCCCCCCGAACCCCGACGTCC
>NW_003307552.1:1948905-2007978 GCF_000143455.1 Volvox carteri f. nagariensis | reverse complement strand
GGTATGACACCTTCCTCTCTCCCGCTCCCGCTCCCCCCTCTCTACGCCCCCCTTCTTACCTTGTTCACAAATGCAGCGCACCTGGCGCCCTGCGCCGCATGCACCAGCGCCTCCCGCCGCACCGTCAGCGCGGTGGCGGCCCCCTGGCTAGGCAGGTCCACCAGCGCAGCCAGCGCCGCGCCCCGCACCGCCAGCGCCACGGCCGTCCAGAACCAGGCGGCGGGGGTCATCTCGGGCACATCCGCGGGGGCCTCTAGGGCCAGCACGTCCAGGTCGGGGCCGGAGCCGGGGAGGGAGGCCAGGGCGGCGGCGGAGCTCTCCAGGGCGGCTGGCCAGCAGGCTAGGAAGAAGGGAAGGTGGGTGATGAGGGCAGGGTGGAAGGGAGGTGGAGAAAGGAGGGAAAACGAGGGGGGAAGGAGGTACAGATAGGGGAGGTGGGAGGAGCGGTGGTGATGTAGGGTATTCGGATCAAGAAATTTTCATCAGCACGGCATTTTATAAAACCGCACAGGGAGTACCAAAATACACACGGGCAGGCACATAGGGCACACACATACACACACGCGTCCTCGTTTTCCCCCTCCCCTCCCCCCTCTTCTCCTCGCCGCCACCGTCCAACCCGCCGCATTTACCCGCATCCGCCGACGCGCGTGCAATCTTGGCCCAAAGTTCCAAGGGTGCGCCCCCGGGCAGCGCCCGCAGCAATGCAATGGCCGCCGCCGCGTCCGCCGCCACCGTGGCAGGGCCCCTGCCGCTGCGGGCGGCCGAGGAGAGCGCCTCAATGGCCGCCACCACGCGGCTAGTGGCTTCGGAAGCTGCAGCAGCCCCGGCGGGCAGCCCCGAGGAGACGCCGCGATACTGCTGCAGCCGGGCGTACATCTCCAGAAGGCCCTGCAGGCGGGCGGGGTGACGAGGAGGAGGACGGCAGGCTGGGGGCGTGTGTGTTTCGATGCTGTGTTTTTGGTGCGAGCACACTTCCGGGCTCCGTTCCGTTTCGCTTCTACTCCGCCTTCACCGTGGCCATCAACATCACCCTTCAAGGCCCACGCAAGGCCCCTCCTTCCGAGACCACACAACGCGGCACCACAAACCTAGTGCCCCCACCTGGGTAGAGGCGCTGCCCGCACGTTCCAGTGCCGCCTCCGCCACAGCGGTGACGGTGGAAAGAGACGCCAGCAAACGCGACAGAGAGGGAAAGGTCTTCGGTTCGATTCCCGCCGCCGCCATGCGCGCTTCCGGCAGCGGCAGGTAGCCCGGAGAGCGACAGTTGAAATGTGGCCCCGCATCGCCCGGCGGCACGCCGCTCTCCTCCCCCTCCTCGCCATCTTCGTCCTCTTCCTCGCGGCCTATTGAGGGTTAGGGATGAGCTTAGATTGTACGTCTTAACACCGAACCATCTATAGCCGAAATGGAAGTTATTTATGTGTAGACAACTGGCAAAGGAAAAAGCAGGGAAGGGAAAGTTCCGGGCTGCGAAGCCGCCGGGCTTGGTTCGCAACACACTTAGAAATCGGGAAAGGTGATGGAAGCAGCTCTTTGTGAAACCGGGAAGAGAGGGTGAGGGGGGGACGAGAGATGCACTTCGACGAAAGGAAATAAGATGAGATTTGCTGCAGGGTGCGGGGGCAGACGGGAAAACAAAGGAAGAGAGGGAGAGAGAGAGAGAGAGAGAGAGAGAGAGAGACGGGAGATAGTTGGAGGAAAAGGGCGAGGGCTCAAAGCTTGCGACTCACCCTCCGTGCGAGCCGCCTTCGCTTTCGCCGCCGCGAGCAGCAGCCGGTGCTCCGCAGCCCTCGCCAACGCCTCAGCCACCGCCACCGCCAGCGGCCCGTCGCTGTCCGCCGGCTTTAGCGCCACCAGCGCCTCAGCCACCGGGCGCAACCACCGGTACAGATCCGCGTAGCGGTGCTGCTGCATGACCGGTAGCGCTGCGTTGTACAGTTGTACGGCGGCGTTGATGGTCAGCCACGGCTCCGAAACCGAGGCGGCCCACCGCATGGTGCTCACAGTGGCCTAATGTTGTAAAGAAAGAGCGCGGCGGAAACGGGAGGAGGGGCCAGTAAATCAGTTGCTTGTTTAGAGGAAGGCAGAGAGCAAGGCGGGCGGAACAACTCCCGGAAGGGAGGGAGGAGGAAACGGAAGGGGAGGGAAGGTAGGAAAGGTGGTGGAGGAGAAGGGGACGGGATTACGGGAATGGGGAAGGGAAGATGGAGGGAATGCGGCAGAGGCGAGACACGTGGTGAGCAGGGCAGGAAGGGCCCCGATCCGACTTAATTCGATCCTGTCTGCTGCTGCCTGAGTTGTATAGATATTAGGTACCCGACGAGGTGTACCAATGGGCGACTCTCAACAAATCTGCTCTCACCACCACCACCACCACCACTACCAACACCACCATTACCAACACCGCTACCAGTATCATCATCGCCACAAACTCGTCCACCCGTGGCAGACAGCACCGGGGCTGGGCCCCCAACACACGCACATACACACACACATGCACACACCATCATGACCAGCTCCCTCATCTGTCGCGGGTTGGCGGGGGTCATCCGCACGCCCTCGTCGTCCACCGGGGGCGGCTCGGCCTTGGAGGGGGGCACCATGTCGGACCGTTGGCGCTTGAGGGCCGAGATTGCGGCCTCAGCCTCCAGGTAGCTCAGTTGGGCCTGGTGGTGGGGTGGGAGCGGGAGGGATGTAAAAGCATGCAACGGATTACCAGCTGCGGATGCCCCGGGGTGACTAGCGGTTTAGAGAGGCAAGCCGCAGAAGCCCCCAGGCTTGGGGTTTTTTGTAGAGAGTTACGTGTTAGGAAGACACGCATCAATACGGGGGCGAGGGGAGGTGGGAGATGGTGGTATGTGTGGAGAGTGGAAATGGAAATGGAAATGGAAGGGGAAGGGAATTGTGTACGTGGCGACAAGGAGGTTGAGGGGTCGTGGTGGACGGTGAGTTGGAGGAGAACGACGAGGAAAATGGCGGGAGCCCGGCTGCTGGGATCATGGGTGAGAAACGCTACCTACCTTCTTGAAGGCCCTCTCCCCCCCCCTCCCACACACACACTCACAAGACCCAATGCTAAGCTACTTCCTGCGATAGAGTGTTACTGCCGGGTGTCTTCTTCTCAGTGCTTTCTTTTCGTGAATCGAATTTCGCGGATCCGCGGATCCAAACACAAAGACCAGAACGCCACACAAGAAAGGTCCCCGACCCGCACCTGCAGCAGCACCATCTCCCGGTCAACGACAGGGCTCCACGCCGCCGCCAGCGCGTACGGCGCCGCTGCAAGGACGTGCTCGTCCATGCGGCTGGCGGCGGCGGAGCGCACCAGCTCTCCCCACACGGACGTCCGCCGCCGTGCTGCCGAATGCGCCGCGGAGCGCTCTGCACCCGGCGGGTCGTTTGGTGCCGGCGGCGGCAGCGGCTGCAGGTCTCGGAGCTTCTCCCGGGCCCGGGCCAACAAATCCATCTTTATGGCTGGATTGCGGCTTTCCTTGCTGCGCTCAATCAGGGACTGTGGAAAGGAGTTCGGGTTGGGATGGCAGGGAGTGGGGGGTGGGGATGTTGGCGGAGTTCGGGAAGACATAGGGCTAGGGTAGCGAGGAGAGCAGATAGGGAGGGAGGGGTGATAGACCACGATACCGCAGTTTCCCCTGCCTAATTGCCTGGTTTTCGTTTCAACGGGACTCCGCCGAGACCGCGCTGGAGTGCAGGGTTATGGAACAGGAGGGCGAACGCGGCCCGTGATTCGCAGGGGGGGGATGCGCGCGCTATGCTGCAGTAAGTAAAGACACGCGCACCGCACCAGAAAAACAACAACCACTCGACCGCGGAAAGCACTGCACGTGCCTTCCCAGTCATCCAGCCTCCCCAACCCCACCTTCCACCTCCCGCCACACCCCGCTACCCTCCCCGGCACCCAACTCCTCCCCCCGCTACCACCCCCAACTCCTCTTCCTCCTCCTCCTCCTCCTCCTCACCACGGCCTCCTCCTCGGGGTTGGCTGGCTCTGCCGAGGTCCTGAGGGCCAGCGCCCGGGACAGCGGCACTGCCCAGCGGTCCAGCGGCCGCTGCAGCCAGGGCACTGCCGCGGCCTCAGCGGGTGAGGGCAGGTAGTCCAGGGATAGCGCCTTGCTGACCTCCTGACCGGCCTGCGGGGTAAAATAAATTGGGGGGTGAGGGGCAGGCAGGGGTGGCATGGGGTAAGGAATGGGTCCGATGGGCTCTCCTGCTTAGCTGCCTAGGTGTCGGCGATGCCGCTGTCACCTTGATGAGCGCCTCCTCCGTCGCATCGCACTTGGCCGCCTCCAGGTGCAAGGCCGCTCTGAGGCGGGTGAGCGGGGAGGCAGCCACCGCCAGGGCGCGGGCCGCCGCGTTGAAGGCGCGCTTCACGTGGCGCCGCAGAGGCGGCTGCAGCAGCAGCAGACCGGCGTTCCAGGCCAGACGCGCGGCGGCGTGGATGCCCTCCACGTCCGCGAGCTTGGTGAAGGTAGTCAGGCAATCCTGGGGTGGGTTCAGGTACGGTGTGAGTGTGAGTGTGTGTGTGTGTATGTGAGTGTGTGAGTGTGTGAGTGTGTGAGTGTGTGTGTATGTGTGTGAAAAGAGGTTCCCGGTTTGGGGGAATGTGCTTGTGGGAGGGAGAGGGGTTATAAATGCACATGTGCGAGCTGTAGGTAAGTTGAGGTAGGGCAAGGTAGGGCTAGGTAGAGGAATTTCGGTCAGAAGTTCGTTCATGGGACCCGGGGGCCTGCGGAAGGATGCCCTTAGCCCACAACCCCACACAGCAGCCATCACCACCATCACCACCACCACCACTTCCGTCCTTTTCTTTCCAGGCCCCACCCGCACTCCCCCCCCCGTTTGTCCCTCTTCGCACCTCCAGCTGCTCCAGCGCCTTAACGTGGGCCGCCACCACGGCGGGTGCGAGGGAGGTGTCACCCGTGGGGCCCAGAGCCTGTGAGCCGGGAAGGGTGCGCGGTGGCAGGGGAGGTAGGAATTGGTGGGGGGAGAAACACCTGATTCCGGCACACGATTCTCCATCTCCACACACATCTACGCCCACACTGGACTTGCAAGGGTGATCCTATCCCCCTACCAGCTCTGTGTGCCGCTGTTTTACATCAAAACAGGTCAAACCACTTCAGGTCAGACCAGGGGTTTCGGGTTCCAGATCTTACACTTGCAAACATAACTCCCTTTAGTTTAGGCAGCTTTTAAACCGCTTTGAAAGCATTCGTTTACTTCGTCGAGGCCTCTTGTCCCACGACGCCAGTTCACCCCGCCGCCAAGCAGCACCTACTCGTTCCGCGCCTAACCGTCCGCTATCCTGTCACTACCATACCCCCTCCATCCCACCTCCCAAGAGAACCCCCCATACTAAAGAAACCAAGAACTACATTGCATTCGCACACCTGACCTCTCATCCACATCTGGGTCTGGGTTCGTTTGCCCCATCTACCTACCTCCCACTCCATCTACCTACCCCCCACTCCACCTACCTAGCCCCCACTCCACCTACCTAGCCCCCACTCCATCTACCTAGCCCCCACTCCACCTACCTAGCCCCCACTCCACCTACCTAGCCCCCACTCCATCTACCTAGCCCCCACTCCACCTACCTAGCCCCCACTCCACCTACCTAGCCCCCACTCCACCTACCTAGCCCCCACTCCACCTACCTACCCCCACTCCACCTACCTAGCCCCCACTCCACCTACCTAGCCCCCACTCCACCTACCTAGCCCCCACTCCACCTACCTACCCCCACTCCCACCCCCTAACCTGCAGCGCTAGCAGCACCCTCGTGAGGTCGGACCAGGCCCGGGGGCCGCTGTCAGAGGAGGCAGCCGCACGCGAGGCCCACTTCTCAGCCAGCTCCGGGAGCCCCGCCACCGATGCCGCCCAGGCAGCCCGCGACACGGGCCGCAGCATGGCGCCCTTCACTCGCCCGTCCGGGCCGTGGGGGTCCACTTTCGCGACCGCTTCCTTGAGCTGCTGCTCGGCTATGGCGCGATCAGGGCTGAGGAAAAAGGTGAAAGGGATGCGGGGCCGAGGGGAGTGTGGAGTATGTCAGGAGGTCAGGACGACTACGGAGAAGTGGGGACTCCATGAGGAATGTGGAAAGGGGGGTAGGTGGAGTTAGCCGGATTAGGATAAAGCCGGCGCCGCATGGTCCCACAGGGCTTAACCGGCCTGGCACGTGTATGGTGTGTGGGGTATGTGGGGTGTGGGGTCAAGCAGGGTTTCGACGCTCATACGGCCCTGAATTGGTTCACGGATATCATGGTCCCCCCCCCTCACCGCCCGGTGAGCACTCCCTGGATCAGCCGCAATGCCCCCTCCTCGTCCAGCACAGGCTGCTGGGCCGCAACGGCCTTGGAGGCGCGGGCGCCGGGCTTAGCTCCGGCGGCGGCGGCAGGCGCGGCCTTGGCACCCTTGCCACCGGCGGCGGCACTGCCGTACGCCTGCGTTGTCAGATGGACCTACGGCACACACATATACATACACGCTTACATATACACACGGACCACCGGAATAAGGGAAGTGGGTTTTGCCACCAGCTAGACGGGATAAGCTTTAAAGACACAGGCACGCGATGAAGTCGTGGCGGGACAGGACAGGGCACCGATCCGCTGTACAGACGATGTCCCTGTCTGTCTGTCTGTCTGTCTGTGCGTCTGTGTGTCTGCCTGTACATCTGTGTGTTAGTCTGTCTATCTATGTGCCCTCCGAAAGGCGCAGTCCCACAAGAGATTGAAGTACTGGTACAAGCAACATACCCCGCTAGTGACGATGAGGCTTTTAGTGACAGTGACTACGAAACCGACGTAGAACGAGATACCGATGAGTCGTGCGTGGATGAGGATTTTGATGATGAGGAGGATGAGGAGGACGAGAAAGAGGAGCAGAAGGGATGGGCGGCCGCGGCGGCCAAGGCGCTTGGCTTTCGCTGAGTGTGCCGTGTCCCCGAGTGTAATAGGGCAGGGCAAAATAATGCAAAGCGTCACTTTCCACAGCGTTTCAGCCAAGGACTGTGCCCTCGTAAAGGTTTTGCGGGGGTTACGGGGGCCCCCGTAAGGTTTTCGGCCGGTACAGGAGCCTGGTACGGGGGCCCCTCCGTAAGGAAAATTTGGGAGGTACGGGGGAGCCCGCAAGTTTCAGGAAGGTCAGTGTCGAACCCTGGTACCAACCACCCTGTCACCGTATCCCGCGTGCGCTCCTCACCCACCTCTACCAGTCGCCTCTACACCATCTAACATCGCTACTGCTCCTCGCTACTGCCGCCTACCTGCAACCGTGCTACGTCCCGCTGTAGCTGGACCAACTTGGCTGCCCCAGCCGTGTCGTACGCCCGCTGTAGCGTCTTGGCGGCCTCGTCAAAGCTGGGTCCGCCGCTACCGGCCTTGCCGCCGGCCCCCCCTCCAGCTCCAGTGGTGGCGGAACCTGGTGTTTGGCCCCCGGGGGGCGCCATGGCCGCATCCGCCTGACACAGCGCCAAGGCTGTGTAGCAGCGCACCTTCCACTCCTCGTGACCGGGGACCTTGTCCAGGGCCTGCAGGGGTGGGGAGGATAGGCAAGTGGGAGGGCAGGGGTGGGTGGGAGACGGCCTCAGGATGGGAAGTTTAGGAAGGCTCTGTGAGCCAGGGCCGGGCCGGCGGTCGGTTTATATGATGGTGGTGGAGGTGGTGGTGGTAATCATGGTTGTGGTCAAGGCAGTGGTGTCGCGGTGGTGTCATGGTGGTGGTGGTGGTGGTGGCGCGGCAGTCGGCGGCTGTTTACCCGGTCAGCACACTGGTCAGCAAGGAACTGCGCCGTGCAGCATAAGCACCCTCTGCGTGAGAAAACGACTCCGCTTTAGGCCCGTCCTCCCCCTCCCTCCCTCCCTCCCTCCCAGCTATGGATACGACACGACCATATCTGCGTCCCTGGAACACGGGGTTCCCTCTTGGCCCCTCTTGGTCCCCCTTTCCGTCCTCACCTGCACCACCTTCTCCGTGGAGGGCAGCAGGTGGGTCCTCAATCCGTCCCGGTGCAGGGGCGCTGCCACCCGCCAGTGGTGCACACTGGCATTGTACACGAGGAACTGGTACCTGCCGGTGCGAACGCGGGGGGACAACGGTCCGGCCGCGGGAGTGTAGAGATGTGAAGTGGGGGGAGGCGATTGGGGGTTGTTGTGATGATTGCCCTAAGCTCCGCTCCCGCGGAGATCTAACCACTGCCAATCCATGCGTCCAGCCAATCGCCTCTGGCTAACCCGGACCTCACCCCGCGCACCTGACGTTGGCCGCTGCCACATCCAGCCCCGCCATTACGTGTGATATTGACTCCAGTGTGCCGTCAATCAGGGCACGACCCTGCACGGAAATTCAGAGTCCGTGGAGGGGAAATTTGGGGACAGACAATCCCCACACCGCACCCCATCCCACCCCACCCCACCGCACCCCACCCCACAACACCCCACCGCACACACTGTTTCCGCACACAGTAACATATCCAACACTTTCTTCTTGCGGCTCAGTTTCATTAAAACATCGTTCCCCAGCCTCCAGCTCAGTCGCTCTTCCCCATCTCCGCCCTCGACCTAGCCCTCGACCCATCGCCGCTCTCGACCCCACAGCCCCACCTTGAGTCCTTTGGACCGCTCCGAGACCAGCAGTCCCCGGGCAAAGTGCGCCCGACACAAATACTGGTCCCGAACTTCCACAGGGGCCATGTTGACTCCGTACCTGATCGCGACAGGGGCACAGCGGGGGAGGGGTTAGGAAGGGGTGGGATATAGGCTGGCGGAGACGTGGATGGGTGGGTAGGGGTTTGCATGGGTGTGGGGGAAGCGGAGGAGGCCAGCGGGGAGCGCACACAGAGGGGTTTGGGTTCCGTTGAGGGCAGGGGGTTGCTGCCGCACCCACATCCAGACGCAGGGTGTGGGTTCCATACACTCTGTGGTGGAGTTCGAGGGTTCGCTGCGCCATGTGAAGAGCGTAGGGGGGACGATGGTGATGATGATGATGATGATGACGGTGGTGGTGATGGTGATGGTGATGATGGCGATGATGATGATGGTGGTGGTGATGGTGGTGGTGACTGTGATGGTGATGACGATGATGGTGGTGATGGTGATAGTGCTGATGATGGTAATGATGCTGAATACTCTCCACCCAACGCCGCTTTCCTACCGCGTTCACCCTGTGTTCGCAGCGGCCCACCTGCGCTGCTCTAGGAAATACCTCTCCAGGCAGTCCTGCGCTATGTCCAGACTCCCCACCTGCGGGACCGCGCAGGACGACAGCCGTCAATAAGGGCAACACGGGCCGCGCGCAGAGGGCCCGTGTGCGGGTGTGCGTATGTGTGCATGTGCCAGTGTGTGTTTTTAGTCAATCTGAGCCGTGGTGGCCACATGTATGTATGTGTGTTGTATGTGTGCAAGTGTATGTATGTATGTGTGTGTGCGTCGCCTTTATTGATCTGAGGCACAGCTTAGGAATTGGCGAGGAGGATACAGGATATACACACACACACACACACAGAACAGCAGCGACTTCACCGAAGCAGGTAGTGTGAGAGTAGTGCATGTGCCCGCAGACGGGGCCGCCTAGTTTCAGGGCCTAGACCGGGGAGCTGGAGGAGGGGAAGAAAGTGGCTTGTGCGGGCCAGTGTGCGTCCATGCAGGGCATACTGTGGTACCGCAAAGGCGATTTGGGGGACCTGTGCATTTCCCGAGCTTTTGCAGAGTTCGGTGGTCCCCCCTTGCATGCAGCTGCGCAGGTAAGGGACTAAGAATGGAATGACGCATGGGGATCATGCTCTGTATCGCCCACAGAGCCCTGGAGAGCATCCGTGCAGTCCACTTCGTCGCTAGGTAATCTTAAGTACCGATGCCCTGATGCCTTTTCGGAATTTAGAACTGCACTGTACTGCTAGGAGGCTCGTGTGATGTGTCATTCCATAAAGGCAGTCAGCTGTCTCAGCTCTATTATGTGTGCTATTGCACACGGCGCATCTCTTTTTTGGGATGGGAGCGGGAGTGCCACCTGCGGAGTGGATACCCGTTCTCTGCGCCTTGAGGCACCCAGCCCACCTTGAGTGCCGCTTCCGCGCACACGACCAGCGTCTCCAGTCCCACGCGTGAACCCGGCTGCTGACCGGCGAGGCTGGCCTTGATTGCCTCATGAACGGTCTGGAGCTGCTTGACGCGACTTGCATCCACGGGCTGCGACAGCACCTGGTAAAGAGTTTCGGGCTGCGCCATTTATGCAGCACCTTTTCGTCCGTCCGAGGTTCTTTAATCCCAAAAGGCAACGTTCGTGCACCGCGTTCCTCTAATTCACTCGGACATGTCACAGCAAACGCGAGCTATGATGTAGAATCACATTAAATATGGAACTTATTATTAATGTTATGTGATTAAAAATAATTGACAAGTTTTAAAATGCAAGCTTTCGAAGTCAGGATTCGCACATTCTGGTAATAACAATGTCCATGAAGCATGCCGTAATGAAGCCCCAGTTTTGAAGTTAGTGACATTATCACGTTGAGGAAATCATTCGTCGGATGGGTTTGGAAGTTCAGACGTTGGGCCCACCTGGCCAACCGCATTTTGATGTTGTCTTGCAATGCTGCATTCTTCTTCCTTTTCCCGCTTCGTGTATAGTCCTCTGGAGCCTGGAGGTCGGTCCCAGTAGCAAGAATGTAGTCTTTAAATAGTACCACGCGGGGCGATGTATGGCGGCTTAGGCTGCTGTGCTTCGCTCCCGTTGGTTAGCCAGCTTCTAGGTGCCGCAAACTGACGGCTGGGACCTTGCATCTTATATGTCCAGGCTGAGAAGGAGGCGTGACACAAGGAAAAATGGCCCCAGCTACTAAGAAGACGGTGCGTTTAGCTAGGTTCCCTAGGTATTAGCAGCTTATAGTCTCCAGCAACAGTCTGGCAGGAAAGGTGGAGCTTTGTATTTAATCTCAGTCGTGCTTGGCGACCGCAGAAGAAGACCCAGGAGAACATCAACGCGCGTCTCGCGCTGGTGATGAAGAGTGGCAAGTACACTCTGGGCTACAAGACCTGCCTGAAGACTCTGCGCTCTGGCAAGGGTAAGTTGGTTTGGAGCCAACTTCACCGGCGGCGGCTGCCGGTCTGTAATGTCATGTGCGCTTGCAACACACACTCGCGCAATTTGCAACCGTGCAGCCAAGCTGGTTATTATCTGCAACAACTGCCCGGCGGTCCGCAAGAGCGAGGTGGAGTACTACGCTATGCTTGCCAAGACGGGCGTGCACCACTACAGCGGCAGTAAGTCTTGCTGGTGGATTCGAGCATCCTGGGGGGAGAGGTTTACTCGGGGTTGTTTCCGGATGGATGGGAGGGGCACGGCAGTGACGCTCGAATGGGATTGTAACTTGGATTTGTCCCTGATGGGGTGTCCTTTGCCTGTATCCATTTTCATGACGTATCCTAATGGGCCCGTCTTGCAGACAACGTTGACCTGGGTACCGCCTGCGGCAAGTACTACCGTGTCAGCGTGCTCGCCATCACGGACCCTGGTGGGTGGTCCATTTGGGTCCTCTGCTGGTTATCTTCTGTATTGCAGTTTGGGCATCTTGGATTCCCCGACGTTTTTGTGGCCAAAGATGAGCTCACGTAATTCAGACGACTGGTCCGCTGCGGGACAAACGTGCTTTGCTGAAGTCGGTACGGCCTTGGACAAATCTTATTGATGCGAAATGCTCAAGTGTTTTTCTTTTGGTTTGTACGTCTACAGGTGACTCGGACATCATCAAGACTGTGGAGTAAGCGCGTGCTTGCAGCGGCCATCAGTCCGTGGTTGTAACTGCCTCCTTCGGGCTCAATTGCCATGTCCCTCCGTATGTCACGCCCAGGGTTGTGCAGCTCCCTAAGCAGCCATGGAGTTCCGTGTAACCCGACGCCACTTGTGAACAGCAGTGGGGTAGAAAATGTAGAGTGATGTTAGTGGGTGGTTTAGTAAGAATGGCAGAGTGTTGGAACTGGTAACTGTTAGATGCAGAATGCACGGCGTATAAGACACCAGTTGCAACCACGCTGAGTATAACCGGACAGAAGAATATTGCATGGTTCCAAACAGGACTTGTTAAGCATTTTGCAGCATTTGGCGTTTGAAGATTCTGAAATTCGTGCTCAACCCTCGTGTGAATAATCAGATTACAGCGCTTCGGGTGACTACACAATCGTTTCCCAGAACTCATTACAAGTTATATCGGCTGATGTGTTGTCTCCTTTGGCCAGGATCCAACTGGCCTTATCCTAAAGTACAGGCGGCATAGAACACAGGCGCCCAAAAGCACGTGGAGACGAACCAGACACACAAGCCAAAAGCTGTGGGTATTGTCAGGATGGAATTGGATATGAACACCGAAGTGGAATCGAATCGCAGCAAGCCGAAGGGCAGCAGACCCTGGCCTTGTCTGACCACCTGCCTGGTCAGATTAACTTCATACCGTACTCCTAGCAAGCCACAATACTTCCTTGCTGCCTTCTCTCCGGCCGCATCCCCTCTAAAGCTGTAAGCTCCCGGCAGTGTGCAACTGCCGCGGCCTCGGCCTGTCCATAGGTCGCCTTGGCCTTGCGCCGGCGCCCGTCCCGGGGCCGAGCCGTCTGAGCCGAGATTAAGATGGGCGAAAAAGCAAGCAGGAGAGAATAAACACGGCGAACGTCGACAAGGCTCGGAGTCGTGGGTGGTTGGATAAACTAGCAGAGGCTAAGTGTCACCTCGCCTAAATGAAAGGCACCCTAGAAGCTCGGATGCCGACCGAAGGATCCAGAATTGTACGACAGCAGCACAAACGCCGCACAGAACCAGCCTTAGATGCTCAGATTGCCTCCGTCTCTTGCAACTTAGCCGACAAAAACATGCGATCAGCCAAGGTTGGGGAGCGCAAGTATGAACACGTGCCCGGGAGTATCCAGCAAGAAAGCCCCCCGGTGTTAAGTCTCAAATCGTCGAGTCGCACACCAGCACTTAGAGCGCGTACATCCTGTACCTTAGGCTTGACTCCTCCATATGACATAAAGAGAGCAATGCACCAATAAGTCGACAGGGCGTTCCGAGGTCCTTCTGGTACGGCCGGTGGTCCCGGAGCCAAAACAACGCTTCGGGTCTGCGGTACCCTAGAATAGGGACTGGTGGTGAACTTATCGGGCTAGGCTATCTTTGGTAAACCAAAATCGGCGGACAATTCAACGAAATATGGTCCTCTCGAAACGGTAATGAGACTCAATGGTCATCACTCAGCAGTTTCATACCAAAACTCACGAAATCATATGCGCTGGTTGTGCGATGAAGCTCCGCTCTCAAGCAACCTGAACAACCGTAAAGAAGCGTCGCACAATAAGTCTCTACTAGTAACTTTGGACGATGCCGTACAAATTCATTTTTGCCCCTGACCTAAAGAATCAGTTAACATGTTGTGTTTGCTTTGGGTAACTGTGTCGTTGCAAGTTGCACTCGTGGTCGTGGCGCGTGCATTCCGCGTAGGCACATTCTCCGACACCGTTTACCGTAGGCCTTGGGAGAAATGTGCCCTCCTAGCGGACCATTTTACCGGGTAGCGGGCATGTCCTACGTGCGGTACGCCAACCTATGCGCGGACTACCTCCGGGCTGTGATGAAGGAGCCATTTAAGAGCAAGGCGCTCCAACGTGAGACCGTATACTTCCGTTCTTCGCCGATTGCAGATGGCAAGCAGGGCGCCTCAAGTAAGTGGCATTCGAAACTCTAGGTTGATCGACTCCTGTCGGCGAGGGGTCTTTGCACGTGTATCCCGGCTGTATGCTAGGCTGCTTTTTTAAATAAAATCTCATAACAGTATCCTTTTTGCTTTTTCCTTGCAGACGTTGTGGATGCCAAGGGTATGCCCAAGCCCACCAGCTCGTAAGCCTGGCTCTCTGGGATCGCTCCAATGCACCGCTCAAAAGCCGAGCTGTGCAAACAGATGGGGCCCGGGGATGGGTGGGGAGCGGGGTCCCCTGGCGCTGCCGGCAGCGTGAGTGGTGTCGCAGGTGTGCCGGGCTGCTTAGGGGAGCCGGCTGGAAGCGGTTCTGTTTGGGCGATTTGCTGATGGGGTATGGCGTCGGCGATAGGGAGCCGAGGGGACCGGCTAAATTAGCTGTTGGAAGGTGTGAGTGCGCCAACCTGGTGGTTTGGGCGGACGTAAACCAGTTTTGCAGAGGACGGGGTGCGCCGGTGTAACTGCATATTCCTCGTGTAATCAAGGACTTCTTGCATCCTGCGTGCTGGTTGCCTAGTATGTGTGGGTGCACCATCCGGGTCGGCAGAACAGCCCCCAGGGTGAGTCGAGGCTTTGGTTAAGGAACAGGCGTGGCGGCGTGCGGCATTGCCACCACGGATAGGATCACAATTGAGGCGCTTGCGGCAGCTTATTCTCTCGGGCTAAGATGCCCGCAGCAGGGGGACCTGTTTAAAAGCCAGCCTAAATGAACCCTGTAAGTTTTCACTTAAACGAATGCTGGATGTTGATCGAGGGCATCAGATGTAGCGTTCCACACCGCTAACCGGATACAAGAACAGCCATCAAGTTTACCGACAATCCCTCTCAAACTTCACCAAATTCCCGGATCACAGCGCATACTCCCCATAGCGCCTGGATGCAGAGGCTGTCTGCCCGGTCGTTCGGAGTGTCCAGCGCAATGCCTGTCCGGCTTAATAAATTACTCATCCAGTGTTCCGCACTGTACCGCACCGTTGTACATGTTCCGGCCTCTTGCGATGTGCAAGCTGTACAACTCCAATCCCCCAAAGCAAGCCGCTGAGAGCTTCGCCTCCACAACCGGGACATTGCACCTCCTGTCCCCCGCCTAACTGCCTATACCGAAACCATCCTGGATTGCCTTGCACGATATCATATAACCACTCGTGCCGTGGCAGCCACCGGAAAGCTCAGCAGGTCTCTGATCATCCATCAGCTCGTTACGGAACACACTGTGTCGGACTGCTCGGACACGAATGCAGCTCCCAAACAGCTTCACAGCGAAATAGCCTCTTCTCGGCCAGACCAAAGCTCTGTACCAATATCCCACTTCATTGTGAAGAACTAATCGCAAAGAGCCAGGTAGTGCTACGGCAGGTCTAATCCTCTCACCGTGGGCCTCCCCTCACATTACTCTTCCCCCCAAACCCCATATCACCCCATGCTGGAGGCATACAAAAACGATGCAACACGTTAGACCGGGTGGGTGCACACAAATTTCGCGGCTTAACAAGATAAGTCCATGTCCACCTCCACCTGACCTGGCGCAGCCCCTCCTGCCTCTCCCCGCCAGCTGCCACAGTCTGGTAGCACCTGCCAAGGGCCCAGCCACCCTTTCAAGCGCTAAGAGCAAGCAGGAAGACTCCCACACCGTTACCAAACACAGGCAACCTCATCAAGAAGGATCAGCGCCGCTTGAATCGCGATTTGCTCTTGAAGGAGCTCTTGCCCTTGCCGCCACGGCGCAGCTTGTTCAGCTCCGTGCGACTCAGCTGCGACTTGAGCTTACCGCCAAAGCGACCAATGGACTTCATTCCGCCGTCGCCACCTGGACTTGCCGTGCTCACGGACAGCTTGCCGGGCCGCGCGGTGTTGAGGCCATCGCCGGAGAAAAGCCCACCATCGCCTCCATTTCCGCCATCGCCATCACCGGTCTTTTGTTTCTTGTTCTTGTTCTTCGACTTCTTGCTCCCTGATTTCAGACCTGCGTACGGACAGGAGAAGACAGATTCGCCACAGCAGCGAACAGCACGAACGGCAACGGCAATGGCAACGACGTACGCGTCCAGGAAGCCTTGGTGGTAGCCGGAGACCCGGCAATGCGAACCAGTCCGGGCCCGGATCCGGATCGCATTAACCCCACTCAATTATTGCTCCAAAGCAAACGTAATCCACAGCCCAGAATTGTGAACCCGTACCCAGCCAGCCAGCCAGCTAGCAAAGGGCACCATCAGTTGTTCAGTCCACGAGCACCTACCAGTGATTTGCTGAGCCGCCATCTTGGCCGCCTTCGTTGAAGTGAGGCCGTGTTGCTGCTGCAGCTCCCGAGCTAGGGTCTTGATGGAGCGCACCTTGGGCTTGTTGGCTTCCAGCTCAGCGTCCTGAGGATAAGGACAAGGGCAGGGTAAAGTTACCAAGATGGGAAAAGGGAAGAGGGAAAGAAACCAATCCTGGTGAGACACGAGCAGCTGAACACTACTCCAGGTAAGAATGGGCCACGGGCAAAGACACTACAGGCTGAATCACGGCGACGGTAACAAAGCACTTGCTTCCACCCACCCTCCCGCCTTTCCGCCCTCACCTTTGCGCTCTTGCGCTTGCCCGCCTCCTTCTCCTTGGCCTCCTTAGCCGCCTCCGCCTTGCGAGCAGTTCGCTTCTCCGCCTTGCTGACCGCCTTGGCCTTCTTCTGCAGTTGGGCAGACCGTCGAATGGGGGAGAGGAGGGGGGAGAAGGGACCTGAGGGAAGGAAAAACTACACAGATGCCAAGATACACTCCCAAAGGGGATCCCCAAGTTAGAGGCCGGCGCACGGTGGCAAGCTTGATTATGTGTGCCCGTTGACGGGGGGTGTTTTCCGGTGCCAGGAGGGTCGTTGGACTCTGCTCGGGCCCTACCCATCAAGACCAGGTTGCATCAATGTGGTCGCGGAAGAGGAGGTGCTGCATGCGGCTGCGTGTGCCTTTCCTTACAGTGGGGACAAGAACAGCAGGCCAAAAGACCAGTAGGCAGTATCCGGTGGACATTTGATCATGGCCATCCCGCTGCTCATTAAGGAAAAACCTGCGGGCAAATGCCCGTGACCGAGCGAACGACATGACATAACAAAGAAGGCAGTGGCTGTGGGGTGCCGTGAAGAAAGCCCCTCCCTCATATCTTTCATTCGCTGCCACGATCGGGACCCCAGCCGGGTAGTGCGGGCAGTGCCGTTGCAACCGCACCTTGCCCGCTGCCGCGCCGTCGTCACCGCCGTCATCGTCGCCGTCCTCCTCCATGTCATGTCCCCCGGAGGCCGCCGCCGCCGCGGTTCGCTTCTTCAGTTCCTTCTTCTGCCGGTCGCTCACGAACCAAGTGCGCTTGGGTCGGGCCATAATTTCCTCCTCATGCTCCAACATGTTGGAAGCCTGAGTGGGAGGGAAGGGGGTTCGTGGAGAAGCAAAATGGCCACAAACACAATAAAAGGTATACATATCACCTAAAGGTGACCCCCCTCGTTGGCAAGGGGGGGGATCGTCGGGCAAGGAAGGAAAGATCCATCTTTGCCCAAACTTATCCGCCGTCTAATATAGTGTGTCGACAAGGGCGGTATGCATTCGCCACCATCCTCATGCATGTTTGTAGGAGACGTGGCAAGCGCCCCTAGGGGCCCCACAGCGTACTGAGTCCTCCCACATTGCGGAGGTATATGCCATGTGTGTGTCGATCGCTCGCCCTTAATGAGCAATAATCCTCATGTACTACTCGCGCCGCCCGTAGGAAAGCCTTGCTTCACTTCACTTCACTCCACCTCCCTCACCTTGTTGGCCTCCATCTCCGCCTTCCGCAAATCCGCCTCCTGCCGCTCCTCCGCCAGGATGGCCGCAACATCAGACTGCGAAGGGGAGAGCAGGGCGTGAGCAGGGGGGACATCAAGGACATGCAAGCCGGGCGAGGTGTCATACCCGCCAATAGCCACCCCGCATCTACGCCGACTCTTCGTCAAGCGCTACACCACGGTATCGCATGGCACACAGGCACACAAGCACCCGTATGAACCCTACAATTCCAGACGCCTCCTGCTAAAGCTGAAGGATGGCGGCCCCCACGCCCTCCGGGGTACCGCCATCAAACCCCCGGGCGGCCAGGCACTCACAAACAGTCAGTCACATACCTCCATCCTTTCAATTCGCCCCTGCCACTGGGCAACCGCCTGCGGGGGAACAAGCCGCTGCCGCAACGTAACGCCACCACCACCACCACCACCAGCGCCCTTGTTGCCAGTCTTGCTCCCCGCGGCGGCGGCCCCCACACCGACCCGGCGGGTCAGTTCCTTGAGCAGCGGTCTGTCTCCGTCCTCTACCAGGGTGACCGCCACTCCCGCGGCCCCAGCTCGCGCTGTGCGGCCTATTCTGTGCAAGTAGGTCTCCAGCTTGCGCGGTGCGTCGTAATTGACCACCACCTGGTCGGATGGGGGCCCAATAGGGGATAGCGGGATGGGTGAGCAGTAGAAAGGGCTGAGCATGCAGGAGAGGGTGGGAGACGTGGAAACCTGATTTGCCCCTTCGAAACCGCACATGTAAAAAAACATCCGCGGTAGAGATATTGTTGCTCATAGTCCCAGAACTTATACCAGCTCTATACCATTGTTTCGTCACTATGATTGGGAAGGCGGCGATGGGTCCCCCCTTCTGAACACAACCACCGCGTCTCTTTTGACTCTGGGGGCCCTGTGCGGGTTGTGGGTTCTCCAAGTGTATCGTATCCACATGTGTCGACGCCAACAAGGCAGCAAGACCTGTCAAGCCGTCCGAGTGCATTCATTTGCGCCATAATACCGTACTAGTCCAAGCCAGCCCCCTCCTCCCCCTCACCTCCACCCCCTGTATGTCCAGACCTCGGGCCGCAACATCGGTAGCGAGCAGGTAGGCGGTGTCCCCGCGCCGGAATGACTCCAGGGACTCCAGCCGGGCAGTCTGACTCATATTGCCATGCAGCTCGGCTGGTCATGAAAGCGAGCGAGGGAGGGAGGCACAGGGAAGGAACGCAGTAGGGGCGAGTGGGGACCCTGTGGCGAGGCGGGTTAAAGAAAACCGCGCGAGAGCCCCGGGGGGGTTCCGGAGCAGCAATGACATACCAACTCATAACGAGAACGGAAGGCGCGACCGACTATATTTATGTGCGTGTGTGTGGGGGGGGGGGAGGAGACAAACAGACCGCCATGAAAACGCAAAAGCTTTGCGACACAGGCTCTACCCAGAGCCCACCCTTGCCTTTCCCCCTTTCTCTCGCCCAGTCCCCCTCCCCCTCTCCCTCCTCCTGTTCCTCCTCCTCCTCTTCTCCCCCCTCGCTGTTCCTGCTGTTCCCCTACCCGCGGGCGGCAGCTTGGCCAGTCCGAACAGTATTTTGAGGCGGTGCGCCCTCTGCTTGGTGGAGCAGAACACAATGGTGCGCCCCGAGGAGAAGGACCGGCTGCACAGCGCCACACACACGGCCTCCTTGGTGGCGGCGGCAGCGGGGCCCTTGAGCCGCACGATCTAGCGGGCCAACGGCGGTTGGTAGTTAGTGGTTAGTTAGGTTGGTGGCAATGCGGGGTGGACGGCCCCGGAGAGCCGGCAGGGCGAGAGAGTGAGGTTGCGGGTGAGAGCAGGAGAGAGGTCCGTCGGCCGCCCCCTGGTTAGGTCGCCCCCCCGCCTCCCCCCCGCCGTACCAGTCCGTCCGTACCTCCTGTGTGAGCAGCTTGGGTGCCGCTCTGGCCGCATCCGCCGCCAGTCTCACGGGTTGCTTGAGGGACAACGACACCAGGTCCCGTACCTGAACAAGGGATACATACATACATACGTATAGGGTTTGGCACTACTGGTAAGGCGCGACCATTGCCCCCGGGAGATCCCGGGATCGATACCCATTAGGGTCAAAGTCCTTCCGATGGTGGAAGGCATTGCGCCCCTAGTTGATGGACCGTGGTGACCTGCGATAAAGTTAACCTGCGAGCCGACAAGGAACGGAGTTGGGCCGCTGTCGACCCGGCAGATTCCGTTGGATGCTGGTGGTGGGTGCGGAACCTGAGCGATCCACTGAGAAGTTGACTAGGGTGACTGGATGAGGGTGCCCCGAAATACCGGGGAAGGCAGGGTTTCGCAGGGTAGCTGCCACGGGCGAAGATACACCCCCCTGTTTCACACATCATACATACATTTAAACACATGTGCCTGCGCTAGCAGTTCACGTAAAACGACAATACAAAGCAAAAGGACATCGACACTGTTTAACTCTACTGAACAGACAGACAAACAGACCAGGCAGGCAGGCAGACAGACAGACCAAACAAAAACTTCGACACAACCCTTCCTCAACTTAACCCCTTTCCAACCTCCCTCCCCGTCCTCCCCGCCTCCCAGCACAATAACCCGATAGACACCCACATCCACCACCTACCCACCTGGTCTGAGAACGTGGCTGAGAACAGCATGGTCTGCCGCTTCTTGGGGGCGCACCGAACCACCTCCATCACCTCGTCGCGGAAACCCATCTCCAACAGCCTGATAGGACATTACACAACAGCGGCCAGCAGAAAGGGATGGATAGCGGGGGAGAGAAGACATGTGTGTGTGTGGGGGGGTGGCTTAGTACAGGGATGCAAACATCATTACCCTGGTAATTGACTGTCGTCCAATTCATCACCCGCCGGGGGGAGAGCGGGAGTCTGTACCCCTAGGGAAACCCACCCCGACCCACTCTCAAACAAAAGCCCTCGTGGGCACTTGGCCCCCGGTCTGGAGGGGAGGGGAGGCGAGGGAGGCGCTCCCCTTGCGCTCTCTCCTCCTCTCCCTCCTCCTCCACCTCCTCCCACTTCCCTCCCCCCTAGGCCGCAAAACACACCTGTCCGCTTCGTCCAGTACCAGAACCGCCAGGTCCTCCAACCCCACACTCTGACTGTTACGGAGGTGGTCGATAAGCCGGCCCGGAGTAGCAACCACTACCTGTACGGAAGTGCAGAATTATACGCACAAACGTACGCACATACAGACATACGTGTGCATAATCACGCGGCTGAGTTTAATGGCACACCCACCCACCCGCCATGCTTCTTCCAACTAACTAGTTTTAGCCAGGCCCTCATGCCGTCGTGCATTACGTAGTTCCCACCCGCTGGCAACTGCAGATGAACCCCCCTCCCCTCCTCCCCTCCGCCTCCCGCTCGCCCTTCCCCTCCCTTTCCCTTCCCTTTTCCCTCAGCCTTCATCTCCCCCAGCTAGGCAGCGAGACACACAACTGCCTGTCACCGCTGTATGCTGCTGCTGCTAGCGGTGGTGATCATGTATTGCTGCCCATACTGCGGCAGCTGCTGGTAGATTTCACGGACTCAATGCCCTCCACAACCTCTTGTCGTACAGACTCCGCTCCGAAACCCCCAGAGCCCTCTCCCGTTGGGCTCATGGGCCTAAGCTACAGGTGGCAGCCGCCGCTGCAAGTGACAGAAGTACAAACAAAAGAGTACATCTCCCCCCCCAGCCCCCCTTCCCGCACGAACAATCCCTCTGCATTTCCCTTTCCCGCCCTCCTTTCCCTTTCCCCCCTCCCTCCTTTCCCTTTCCCCCCAGCCCCTCTCCCCCCTCGGGTTGTTCCCCGGCAGTCGCACCTCGGGCAGCTTCCTGAGAGTGGCCGCCTGCACGGACAGACTGAGTCCGCCCACAATGAGCGCTACCGTGACATCCGTGAACTGGGCCAGCTTCTCAATCATGGAGTGGATCTGGCCCCGGGGGGGGAGGAGTTGAGTATCAGGTGAAAGGGGGAGGGAGGGCGGGAGGGCGGGAGGGGGAAATGAAAATCGCGGAGGGAGGGAGAGGAAAGATTGATGGTGCGCCATTGGTCGTGTGGTGCCTTACGAGTTTGCCACCCTCCATCACCTCTACCACCACCACCACCACCACCACTAGGCACGCAAATGCCTTCCTTTCAAATTACAGCGCTCTCACGCGCCGAAACCAAGTAAACACCAAGTACCAACTTCCACAGATCTAGAACGGAACCTCCCCCCCTGAGTCCTAACGCACCTCTCCCCCCTTGCCAGGAGGAGCACTTTCAGTACCAGCAAATCAGCCAGTTCTACAGGCCAGCAGCAAACTTTATTCCAGCTTTACAACAGCAGTTCTTTACTACTTCTCCGCCGCCTCTACACCTACTTTCCTACACCTACTTCTTTACGGCTTGGCATTACTGCTTTTCCTGCTTTTTTTAGTCCTGGCGGCTAGGTAGGTAGTTTTTTTTCCGACATCATCTTCACCACGCCATCCCGAGGTCGCCGCCTTCACGGACGCCTTTCGGTCAGTTCCACGTCTGGTACACTCTTGCCCTGGCAGCAGCTTCATTCCCTTACCTGCACTGCCAGCTCCCGAGTGGGTGTGAGCACCAGCACATAGGTGGCGGCCAGACCCCGCGGCCTGTGTAGCAGTCGCTCCAGGAAGGGCAGGGCGAAGGCGGCGGTCTTGCCGCTACCCGTGACGGCGCTGCCGCAGATGTCCCGACCCGCCAGGGCGAGGGGAATGCAGGCGGCCTAGGGGGTGGGTTGGGGGGTTGGAAAGGGAGGAGGGAAATCACATGCAAGAAGCAAGAAACAACTGACAACCTGCGGGCGTGTGTGTGTGTGTGTGTGCAAGACATTGCATGTGGAGGGGCAATGTGTATGAGATGCATGCGTGCGAGATGGACACGGGATGGGTCGCGGGAGGGGGGAATGAGTGGATGCGGAAACGAAGGCAGGCAGCCAGGACGGATGGGCTGACGGCTCAACAAACACTCAGGACGTGCATGCTCCCCCAGATGGCCCCAGATGCGGTACGGGGTGCTGTCAGGGCGCGGAGGGTGAGACGAACCACAGAGCACTGAGGCAGATACCAGGAGCAGACGGGTACTCTCGGGAGGTGTGGGGTCATGGAGGGGAGGGATAGTCCAGGCGGGAAGGAAGACGGGCAGAACAGGGGCCGTGTATGTGTGTGTGGGAGAAGCTGTACACAAGGGGGACTGGCGGGTTGTCCGGGGCGTGTACAGCCACCTGATGTCGACGCACGGTAAGGGGGACCCCCGCCAGGCGTTACCAACCGCTTTAACCGACTGCATCCAACCGATCCCGGCTGCCGCACCTGGATCGGTGTGGGTGTTTTGTAGCCCAGCGCCTCCACCGCCTGTGCGGGTGGGACGATGAATCAGTAGGGCGCGAGTGAGCAGTTCCCCCCCCCTCCTCCCCCCTCACCCGGCACATACAAACGCAACCGTTGCTCCACGCTCGCCCATCTCTCATCTAATTGCAGCGCTATCTCCATTACCTCTTCTGACCCCAGACGTACGGCTAGATCTTCCTGATTCGTGTCCGGCAGGGCCCTTCCCCCATTTCCTCCTTCCTCCCACCCCCCTTCCTCGGTCTATCCTTGGCACCAGCTTCATTCGGTTGTGGTGTGTTCCCCCCGCACCCCTCCCCCTTCTCCTCTTCCTCCTCCTGTTCCCGTCTTCCGAACCTTGAGCAGCGGTCTGGATAGGTTGAGGTCGGCGAAGGAGGAGGAGCTGAACTTGGTACCCTGGGGGGAGGTGCATGAGGCAAGTAGGTGAGCGGGTGGGCGGCTGTGGATGAGAGGCATGGCGGGGTGAGTGGGATCTCCACTACCGCACCACATACCACACCTCACCTCGGGGGTGTCGCTGTAGAACGACCCCGCCTTGCCACCGTTCTGCTGCCGGCCCTGCAGCTGCTTCGGCTGGGGGACCGCAGCGCCACGACCGCTGGTAGTTGGCTCCTCCTCCTCCTCCTCCTCCTCTTCCTCCTCCTCCTCCTCAACGCCGTCGTCATCCTCATCGAGGCTATCGTCGTCGTTGTCTTCGGTATCACTCCCGCTCGCAACCGCAGCCTGCCCGGTCTTCTCACGCTTCGGTACCGCCGAGGGAGCCCCTCCCCCTGCGCCTTTCCGCCCCGTTGCAGAATCTGATTTCGCTCCTCTGCCTTTACCGGCCGGGACCGCGCGCTCCTGCTCAGCTTCTTCGTCTTCTTCCTCCTCGTCATCGTCCTCCTCCTCCTCCTCCTCGTCCAGCTCACCTATACGGCCGCACGCGAGGGGGGAGCAAGTCGGGGGAACTAGGAAGGAAAAAAACGCTGGTTCAGCCGTACGCGGAGAGAGGGGGCGTATTCGCATTGGAACTCTGGAACCATTTCATGATACAAATGCAAAACCTTTAATCGAAGATACAGCTGTCACGTCCAAGCCACCAACCGCCCGGGTCCAGAGTAATGACGCAACTGCCCAAAAGGGGCCGTGGGAGGGGGCCCGAGTCCGAAATTGGTCGGTTCCGGAGCGCACAGCACGGCAGAGGTTGCACAGGTAACCGGGGTGACTGCCCCGCGGACCCAGTGCCGCAGAGCGAGGAGGGCCGCAACGTACCAGGCAGCGGGGCTTCCTCCTCGTCCTCATCCTCCTCTTCATCGTCGTCGTCATCCTCGCTTTCCATGTCATCGTCATCGTCATCATCGTCCTCCCGCTCCCCACGGCTACGTTTCCCCTTGGCCAACTTGCGTCCAGCTGCCGTACCCCCATGACCGTTGGTCTGCAACGCAAACAGGCATTGCCGTACACCATTAATGAAGCCGCACATCATGAAGGCGAGATGATGAGCCCACGAGCGCCGGCATCAAAGAAATCAGCACAGCTTTTGCTTCCATCCATAACCCGCCTCACAAAAAACACAGGTACACCTTTACCCCCCAAGTCTGGCACCTCTCACTGTCGAACCCAACCCCGAACCCAGTCGCCCTGCCCTGCCCTGCCCTGCCCGGGCACAGCACCGCCGGAGAAGGGCGAGAGCACTCCTCAGAACGACCCTAAAACCATAAACCCAAAACCCTTCACATATTCCAGTTATAAGTTTGGAACAAGCGCCTATTGTTGGTCAGCTCAGCGCGACAGGTTCGGCCCCAAGTCCCTTCGGGCGCCCACCGCGCTAATAGTGCCCCCCATCGGCCCTCCCCATGTAATAGTGCCCCCCCACAGGGCCCCACATCCCGATCCTGTTGGGCGAAACACCTGTTCGGCCATTACCTGCGGATGTAGCTGCTGCTGCTGTTGCGGGCGCCCTGCTGGCTGATGGCGTAGGCGCTGCGAGATTTTGTGGTCTATGGAGGTACCGTACACGGGGCCATCCGAATGGGCCTGGCGGAGCGCGCCTGGGTGTGGGTGCGGGGGAGGGGGAAGGTGTCTGGCAAGGTTGCAGTCGGGGCGGGCCTAGTGTTATGGAGACTGGGCAGGTCGTGAAGGGGTTTGGCGGCATGCCCTTGCCGCAGCACTCACGCCCATCGTGGATGGGTTGGCCGGCATCCGATGCACCGTGATTATAACAAGGGGTCCCCGTTCAAGGTACTCCCCTGAGAATAACACTTCGGGCACTTTCAGCCCTTGCGTATATTGCCTTTATCCCAGCACATGCGGTGCATGCGAAACCCACCTGAAAATTCCCATGCCGGCTGAGCGGCCGCCGCGCCGTCGCCGAAATCAAACTTGAAATCAGGATTGAAATCAGCCATGTTTCTTATATCTTTCCAAGCCGAGTTTAACTGTTTTTGTTAGGTTTGCATGTTCAGCTTGTCTTTGAAGCTTTCTACGATACTACATAAGCAGGATAAGCTAGTCAAAACCCATGCATTGGCCAGTCATTAAAAAGGGACACCATGACACATGACATGGTACCGTTCAGCGAGACAGCGACTGCCTCTCGCACGGCCATTAGACTTCCATAAGCCCCATAAGCGCCGCACAGCACATTTAGCCAAACCACAGCTACATATGTGCTGATTATCACCTTTCGGCTATACATCAAGCTTTACGACTGCCAATCATTATTATGGGGTCAGGTGCTGTTCACGGATGACCGGCCCTATTTGCCACTTACTAGCAGGAAGCGATTTCCTTGATGGTTTAGTAGTTTGGAAATCTGTTAGCATGATTTTGAAATGCTTATAATTCTGTGAAATTGCAGTGCATTCGGGCCTGTAGGCGTTGCAGTTCTATGACGCGGCCTGTGACCAAAATAGGGCTGGTCATCCGTGAACAGCACCGTTATCTCCATGTTTTCACAGAACATTTTGATGGATATGTGTGTGGTTGTTACAGTGGGCTCCAGACTCCCGAAGAGTAGAGCCATCGGGCCAGCTGGCCGTGATGGATAGGTTTGCCTTAACCAATACCAAATCACACGGGCGCGTGCAATTGCATCTTGGACGGATGGATGGAATTTAGAAGCTTCAAAAATAAAGTCTTTAAGCAATAACGTCGCTATAAGCCACAGTCAGTACTAGGATGTAACGCGCTCGTGGCATTGGCGAAACATGTCAATTATGACCTTCGCAAGACCACGCTGATCATCGACCTGTCATGATATAAGATGCCCACACACCTACGTCCCAACCTGCGTTAGCGCCGGGCAATCCAGTAAGGAGTGCTTCTCCTCTTCGATGGCTCCGTTGATGCCACATGCCGCGCAAACGCGATGCTCCCTATACCGGTTCCTGTCAGTGGTCAGGCTTGGTGCCCTCACCAGATCCCTGGATTTTCCTAGACAGCTTCGATACCTGAGGCCAGACCCTTGCCTTTCCGATGCACAATGTGTCAGTGATCAGGCTTGGTGCTGCGGGGAGATTAGGTTACGTGGGGTTGACAGCGGGGTGGTGAGAAATCGGGTTTACATGCTGGGTATGGGTCCAGGATGGATGTGCAGACCAGGGCAGGGTACACGGGTCAAGGAATCGCCTGAATGACCAGTTCACCCATATGGCACATCCACGGGTCTGTATTGTCAAGATGCATCGATTACTTGGACGTCGGGTAATGATACCTCTGGTTTATAAAGCTGGTGGTGTAGGCATTATTGCTGAAAACAAAAGGATGGCGGGAAACATGGCCAAGAACCTGGCAGCAATCGTATCTCAGTGGTTATCTGCTACAAACGCCTCAGGCCTAATAAACTGACTTGTTCATACCGTTAGCAAGGCTGTCACCTGACCTGTAAACGTCCGTACAGCTCACTGGTGCCGGTCGTGTCGCCGATTTCTATGATGTGAACTATGCGCTTGCTCCCATCAAGGGGTCTCTCAACTTTCCGCAAGTGATAAACAGCCTGAACACATATCCAGGGATACACTCAACCCCGCTTCCTTAACATCCACCTCTGTGCACGACGGGATTTTTCTTATCGTTAGTATTCCAATGCCAACGCAACGCCTTGCAGACACGCAACCTTTGCTGTCCAAAAGTTGTTCCATCCCTGTGCCAGCAGCTTTATGATGAGCTTGCTGCACGTGATACCCCATCATAAGATGAACGGGCATTGTTCACGGTTCGAATCAGATCCATGCTGAACGAGCATGCAATTAGGGGTTTTCTGTGGCGGCTAGCTCCTTGCGCTGTCAGCAAATTATCATCATGCTTTGCATTCTCGTGGTATGTGCTGTTCACTTCCAGGACGGCATCTGGCGGTCCAGAACGGCATTAGGAGGGCTTGCGTCGCCTAGTGCTCAGTCAGCCATACACCTGGTATGGAGCTATGACATTGCTTTGGCGATCCAGCCGATGGCTTTATGGCAATAGCTTCTTTAACCTCGGCGGGTTATCTCGGCAACTGCCGGCAGGAGTTGCAGCCGCACGTGAGCATCACCTCATCTCAGGTAAGAGGCAATGCAAGTAGGCTCTCCTGCTCATCCAGCAACCATGTATTCAGTGCACAGAAACGAACAATGGGGGCGAGAGTTTGCGTTCGTGCAATATGCACGAATCTGGGTCTGGGTCCTGCATCGCAAGAGGTCTTGAGGTGCGCTGAAACAATATTCGTTGCGAGGCTTCGGCAATTGCAAACGCGGTTGTTATGCTTCACCGCAACATGAATTACCATTTTTGGAACTCAGACGCTCAATGCGCAAAATCAAATATGTATGATAATTGTGAATCGCAAAGCCAATCACATGCGAACGCAGTTTTAGAGGACGGCATGCTTCGTTAAGCATATAGGCCCACATGCTGGGCATGTGTACGGATGATGCCGTTGCAAGTGTGCCGTAGGCGTAAATCTAGGGCTACAACAAATTCCTGCCTAGCCCATAGATCTAAGCTACTTGGTGAAGTAAAAGAGTTAGACATCTACTACTACGTTGGTTGTGACTTGGCTTACCTTTTTAAAAGGTCGCATCAGGGCCTACACGTTGGCCTCGTTGGCCTCCTTGGCCTGCCACCCGCTACTGTGCAACGCGCTGTGCAGCCTGAACCTGTTGGATAGAGGAAATTATGTTCTGACCCTGGACTCCTTCGTCCGGCGGCTATTCCACACAAGGGAAGTTTTCCATTTCTGGAAAGGTGAGACACTACTATAGTATATGCCCATCAGGCGCATCCGATCAATAGCCTCACGTTATGAGTTGTATTCATCCTAATGAAATTCCTACTGAGCTTGACCATAGTTTTGCTCATCGTTGTTGGTTGAGTCACACTGAGGCCGTCGATTTTGTCCTAGCTCTTATACCCCTCATTATCCGTGCAAAGAGTACCTAGTCGATTTGCTGTAACTACACAAACCCGAGGCTTAGAGCTTTGTATGAGATTCTTTGTGTCTTATGTTGCGCTCAACTGCTGGCCCCAGCTTCGCTGCCTCGACGACTTGTCCTGGAAATTAGCGCATAGGTCCATGCCTTGCAATGACGATATTATGCTTGAACTCACAGTTGTCTGTGACATGTTAGGAGGACTCACACTTTCTGCATCTGCTTGCAACATCTCTTTCTTGTAGGCACCGACCCCGAGGCGCGATCAGTATGTTTACATTAGGGTGGTTATACCTCACTGAATCACAAGCATAGTAAAGTACTTTCGTGTTTAGCTTTGGTAGGCAACAGTGCTGGTACCAATGGCAACTCTTACTGTGGTGTCCGACTTGCATTTGGAGGCAAGACCACTAAGCTTAGATGAGATTCTGGATCCAAGCATATCCTCAGATGGTAGGTTCTGAATTGAAAACCTGGCGGCGGCGTTGCTTCTACAGCAGCGTTTACAAGCACGCATAAAAGCACAGTTAGAGGAGTGCAACTTCTGTGTTTACCGACATATTTGTGATAGGCTCCCTTGCAATTTTATTAGTTTTCTATGACAGGTCCTGGAGATATGCATGAAAATGCATGCCGTGCTGTGTCCCCATCGCGTGCTATGCCTGCTACCCGTGATACTTGGGTGTGCTGTGGGAAGCCCGGTCAATGGGAACAAGCAATTCCCTGTCACCTCGCACGAAATGCAGATTAAAATTGCACTTCCTCTGTGGTAGCACTGCGGCCTGACCGTTGTGACCAGCAGGTGGAGCGACGAAAGCGTTTTTTTGCTGAATGTATGATTGGCTGAAGGAATATGCATCTCTCTTTTTATGAAAACGCACGCTGAACCATCTACCCTGGTTTACCACGACCACCAACTAACAATGGAGACGTGTTTCCGGCTTTGTTACATCCAACCCAAATCGCAGTGCTATGCCTGCTGGGTGACATTGGCGACCCCAGCTCCGAAACCTATCGCGACTTCCTGGCCTCTTGCGCTGTACGGTTCCCCACTGTGTTGCTTCTGGCTGGCAACAACGAGTACCGCAACCATGACGGCAGCAGTCGTACCATGGCCCAAACGGAGGAGCTTATTCGGCAGGCGGCTGCCGCGCACCTCAACGTGCATTTCCTGCAGAACGACACCTACGTCCTCGGAAATATCGCCTTCATCGGCACGACCCTATGGTCGTACTTGCCCGACACGCCGCTCCCCCCGCCGCCGTCGTCGGAGGGAGAGGAGAAGGCGGCCGACAACGGTACCACGGATCACCATCGGCTCGCCGGCGGCAATGACGGTGCCGCCGCCGCCGCCGCCGCCGACACCCCGGCCGCCAAGATGATGGTTCCTGGCATCACTCCGTTAGATGTGCTGCCGCCGCTGCACGCAGTACTACCGGTAATACCTGCCGTTAGTTTTACGCAGGACACTGACGCTGCATGGGATATTGGACCAATCGCCGCCGCAGCGTCCACCACTTCTGTAAGAGCTGACGTAAAAGCACAGGGTGCAGTTTGCAAAGGCGGCGATGAAGCTGCATCGATGTGGCGGCATCGGCTGGTAACTGGCTCCGAGCAGCCGCAGGGGCGGCAAGGTCAGGAATCGCAGCGGCAGCAAGAGGTGCCGCTTGTGGCGGCCGGTGGTGTTGTCATACCGCAAGCTCAGCGGAATTCGCTTTCCCAAGTCAGGCAATGGGGCCTTTCATTTCTCCCGTCTACATTATATCGAGCGGGACGAGGTTGCGGATCTGCTACAGGACTACAGCCGCCACCGCCGCCGGCGGCAGCCGGCCGCGCTGGCGCCGCTGCCTCGGCGCCAAGGTTCATGTCGTATTCGCAGCCGCCAGCAGATTGGCTGAAGACTCTGGATCTGAAAGTGTCATGCAGCCCCGGATATTGCAGCGGCGGATGTGGCATCCCTGGTGGCGTTGGTCGTGTGTGCAGGCGACGGAGGCTGCGGCACTGCGTTTCGCTGTCATCCTTGCTGCCCGACGAGCCATGTCCCTCCTGGCGAGGGGCAACTAGGCCGGGTCGTCGCAGCAGCAGCAGCAGTGCTGACAGCAGCAGTAGCAGCAGCGAGAGCGATGCGCGTAGTACTGACAGCGACAGCAGCCAGAGCAGTGACATTGACAGAAGCGACTCGTCGCCGTACGCAACCGCCGACAGTTGCCGAGAGCTGACGCTGCCGTCTGGAGCAGAGAAAACGGTTGCACGGCCGGCCGCCGCCGCCGCCGCCGCCGCTGGTTCCGGTGCCCCGTCTGAGGCGGGGATGAATGTGACGGTTGCGCCACTGCTGTCGTCTTCATCTGACAACGCGAATCCTGCTTGTTTTTTTTCAAAAGGAAGTTTGGGTGATAGTGCGTCGGCGTTTATCGACACGGATCTCCGCACGAACCGGGAGTCGGATCTTCTTCAGGTGACACCGCCGCCGGCGGTTGTTGCCGCCGCCGCCGCCACCACCACCGCCATTCCAGTGTTCCAATCCGATCCGGGCTACCTCGATGCATCCGGCGTCCCCGCTGCTAGTGCGGCCGAAGAAGTACGGAAGCCGTTCACCCCGGCTACGGACGCATCCGCTGCTACAGCTCCATCTCCCTTTGGTCGTGATGATGCCTCTGCAGCCGCCGGCGTCGACACTGCGCCATCACTGCTCAAGCCACCACGCAACATCCACCATCATCATCAACACCACCATCGGCACTCCTCCTCCTCAGCGTCCTCTCACAAGCCGCCTCCCGCCACCATTCGCGAGTTTATCGGCGAAACCTCCCTGGACTACCGCCGCATCTTCGCCAGCCCGGGCGGGCCCCCGATCACCCCCGAGGTGACGAACTCCCTGTTCGTGAGTTCCCTGGAGTATCTCCGCGGCGCCGTCAAGGCGGCCAGCGAGCGTGGGCTGCTGCCCGTGGTACTGTCACACCATGCGCCGTCGATGCGCGGCACGTCGAGGCCGGCCTTTGCAGGGCACCCGTCCACACACGCCTACAGCACGGATCTTGACGCGTACCTTGCAGACAGCGGCATCGCGGCCTGGTACTGTGGCCACACACACTACAACTTTGACTTGCTGCTACCGGTACGTGCCAAGAGGGCGGGGAGGGCGGGGCGCGGGTGTGTATGTGTGGAGAGGTGTAGGATGCGTGTATATAGCCAGCCGACAGATGCTTGGTCAGAGGGTGGGTGCAAACACACTGCAGCATGGAGCAATACTCGGGAAGCAAGTAGGAAGAAATGTGTTTTTTTAGCGAAGCGCAGGAAGAAACGAGATCCGTATTCCTGATGCATTTGCAAACGTTCTTCAGCTGCTTCACTTGCTCCCGGAACGCAGGGTGGTGTGCGGCTGGCCAGCAACCAGTTCGGCTCACAGCCCAAGCCGGCAGACGGCTACAGCCGGAATTGGCAACACCGCCTGCCCACCGCCTCAAGGGATGGCAGGTAGTGCAGAGAGGGCAAGGCGAGGCATTCTGGGGAGTTGCCGGGCATGGCGGCTGTAGTGAGTGCGTTGCGAGGCGGCAGCAGCAGCGGCAGCGGCGACACGGCGTTGCCGGGTAAGAACCGGTGACCGTCAACAAGGGGCTTATGGCGGGGGTAGAAAGAGGAACCGCACGGAAAAAGCCCTAGCTGAATCCTGTCTCAACTGGACATTTAGTGGACATGCTATTGGTGCTGTTTCTACGCGTCTGCGATTCTTTCGGAATCCTCTTTGGTGCGCTTGTGTAAATTGGTGATTATTACACGCCTGTAACTACCCCCTGACGAGTTTGGAAGCAAGGACCTCCTCTGGGACCTGTTGTGTTGTCGATATGCCGCTACCGAAAAGTCTTTAAAACGTTTGTTGTGTCACTTTCGTGGGCAAAAGGTAATGCAACTTGGCAGACCAGAAGTGTTGAAGACGGAATGGAGTGAGGGCACAGAATACGCGGAGCCACAAACGCAGACGCAGCCATTGCCGCCGTCGTTATGCATTCGCTGATGTTGCGGCGGGCCTTGCTGCTAGCCGCAAGTATAGTAGGCAAGTAGCAGAGATCACATGTCGGGGTTGTGTAGATGAAGAGTGATATCTAAGTGTGTAGATTGTTCGAGGGGTCGGAGAGAGTGAATTGGGCGCGTGCAGCTCGTTGGCGGCAGCAGGGTTAAGACAGTAATATTTTACCTCTGTAAATTAGGCTTAATTTCGGGTTTCGGGACTTCCAGGACGGAGAGTTGACCTTGTGATTTAATTAAATAACGTTACGTTCATACATCTCCAAAGGCATGTGATTTTTAACTGGGAATGAGTTGTGCTTGTTGTGAGAGACACGCAAACGCAGGGACATGCGAGGGCTGGTTTCGGAGAGAGTTTGATGACAAGATGGTCTGAGTGGGTGTTGCGTTAGTTCCGGGAAGACATGCATTTCGCATACGTGTGTGGGGAGAGAGACATGCGGGGTAGCTGCGTCGTGCGAAGATAAGCTTCTGCTGGTGTATGTATGTATGTGTGTGTGCGTGTTGCGACGGCAGTTGTCGCTAGCGGCAGTACGGCCGCAGTATCAGCAAATCGATGTGAGTTGTGCATGGCGCCGTTTGTTGGTGGCCTTGCTTCCATTGCTTTAGTTAGTTGGTTGCACCGAGTCGTTAATTGGTCCCACCGATTGGAAATAAGTTGGATCTCTTGATATCCCCGTAGGAAACATAGAGGCTGCGGCGTTGTGTATCGGCCTTTCTAGTATTTCGCTGGCAGCACGGACCCCAACTGGGAGCCGTACCGTACGGCAGCAGTTGCAGTAGCCACAGCAGAAACAATAAGTAGTGATAAAATTATAAGGAACAGGAACAGCGTTTGCTAGGGCATGCAAGATGCCAGTGGATAGCTATTGTCCGGGCGCAGTGTGTGTACTCCTACCGAGTACGTCACTATGTTTTAACTATAGCCAGCACAGGGGTTTGGATAAGGGCCCAGGCTTGGAGTTCGGATCCAGACGAGGAAAACGTACTTTTAATCTTTGGGGCCGATGAAGATGTTCTGTTCCGTTCTGTTTAGGAGCTCTAGCTTTGTTCATCTTCAAAACTAGTCGATAAGGAGGCAATTAAGTGATGCGGAGGTAAAACACGCGTTCACTGCGGCCGTTCGACCGCAGGCTTTGCGCGATTATTAGTATTTGGGCAGGCGTACCGTTTGGGGCATCAGACGTACCTGCTAGCTGTCTGATTGCGTTTCCCGAACGTTGCTTGCTTGCTTGCGTTGACCGCACTTTTGTTGTCGCAAGGTGTGAAGGTCTTCCGAACATCGTGGTCCGCTCTGTTTGGGACATACGGGCATCCGACCGCATTCATTGCTATTCGGTGCGTCTGGACACTAGCAATTTCTCCTTAATTCTTAGTACCGGAGGCGAGGCGGTAGGCGGAGGGTGTTTGGATTTCCGTGGCCTTTTGTCTGGTGCGTGTGTCTTCACGCTTGGTCTGGTTTTTCGGACGGAGGGGCCCCTGCAGCGTTGTATGATAGAAGTGTGCGGATACTCGCGATTGGGTGATTCCAGGCCCGGCTTGTTTCGGGTTTTCTTTCCACGTCCCAACGTCTATCTACACCGGGCTGGCCGTAGTGGATGTCTGAACTGAATAGATGTGTCCTTCAATGCTAGTGCAGCCGCCTGAAAACGGTAGTGGATTGCATGTAGGTTATAGATGTTGGAAGAAGCAGCGTTGGCAGCGGCAGCAGGCATGTAGTTGCTCGCTCATGGCGGCAGGGGGGAGTTCCGTGTGAGATGGCCTTCTGTCGTGCCCATTGGCGTATTTGTGTGCGTGCGGGGATGTTGGCAAAAAGCGGCTGTGTTTTCGGTCTGTTCGGAGATGAATTCGCACGTGATAATATAGGCCACGGCTCGAGACGCTCGCTTGTCAATCGGTTTTTAAAATTGAATCACGCCAGTTTGGTTGCTGCCAAAATCCTGGTTAATCTGGCAGTTAGAGAAAACACATAAAGGCCTGACAACAACACACGCAGCACACCTTTGGTGGAATGAAGGTCTGTCGGTAGTTGATGCGCACCACGCGATTTACCGCAGCATGGTGCTGCAACACGACGGATGCGAGGTATTCGGTCGGCACCGGGCGGGTTAGCCTCGTGGACGCAGCAACCCACATGTCGGATGACGAGAACCCCAAAAGTGATAAGCAAAACAGGGAAAGGCTATGACGCAGCAACAGACTATTCAGGGGTTCTGGGTGGTGATGTTGTCGTCGACGGCACCCCATGTCCGTCAGTGTTCACCCAAACGGACATCCCAGGTTGGGTTGGCAAAGGTCAATCACATAGCCAACTCTACAACCCGCGGAGGGGGCTAGGTTTGGAAGGCTGGCTGCAGTCCAGGCGCTTATGTCTAGAAGGCACATTTGCACGCGGCGCCGGGATACCGAGTGCAAAAAGTGCGTGTTGTGTTGTTATTCATCACGCGGATGCGTGTAAGGATTTACATGCACAGAGGTTGTCGGACTTGGTCAGCCCTACGAAGGATAGAGCCGGCCACGTATCATCTTTGACCATCCACGTTGCAGAGAACGCGCACCCGTTCTTTCCGTCTCCCACACCTCCCAACCTCAGAGCCGAGGTTGTCATGCAGCCTAGGTTGCGGGTAGCCTGCATGGATACATAACGCCTTCCCGGGAGGTGTGAGTTCTATATATACTGGGGGACGTGGCCCGTGGATTCAGATTTAATTTACGTAAGCCATTCCGCCCAGAATTTACACAAACCCTTCCCGCAGTTCCTGGGGGTGCTAAATCGCGCATTCCTGCCTCAGTCATGTTGGCCTGCAATAATCATAATAGTTTCTTAGGCTAATTGGTGCGGCCGGCCATGCATCACTTGCCACTGTGCTAGATAATGATAGAAATTATTGCACATTGCACTGCGGGTGCTGGTGTTGACGTAATTTTTATGGGTTTCTTGTGGTCATGGTAAATCCTGCCTATCCGGGCACCTTATTGTAGTTGCGAGCTACAAACTCGTGGAGATGTCCTGCCAATAGCGACCACCAGGATCTCGTGGATGTTGGCGGGCGCGGATCGGTGAAGCATAAGGCTACATGCAGCGCAAAATGCCACCGGACAGGAGGAAGGGAAGCACTACGCCGGGGAGCTACTTTGGCCCAGCCCTAGATAGCTGGGAGAAATACAAAAAATGTGAACAGAGGAGATAAACGAGCTTTCTGGTCCCTGCCTCACGCAAGGCGGGTTTGCAGCGCTCGCAACGCGATGTGCTCAAATCGCGAGGGCTACGGATGTCATGCACATGGCCAAAACCCACACATGACGCTCGTGTGGTTCATAGATTGCCCTGGGCGATCGTCTGCCACGGCTTTTGGGATTGCGTAGTTGCCATAGCAGTCACATCGGTTATCGGACCAAACTTGGCCAATATTCTGGGCTGTCAACCGATACTGTGTTCAGTCGTGGCTCGTTGAGTTGGTTAAGAGTTCGTTAGTTAGACCAAGCGATAGACAGATGTCGTTAGGCTCTTTTCATAACGGCGTAGAGCATATGTAAACCAGTTTGTGGTTGTAGGGACATAACGCATGTCTTGAAGGACGTCTATTTGAGTCGCTTTGACGTTGTCGCTCGCGACCGCTGCGCTACCAACCATGGAGAGAACGGACCGCTAACGATCACCCAGTTCTCCTTACATGTGCGCAGCTCCTACCCGCCTATAGGTATTATGGTTGATACAAATCCTAGCATTAGTCAGTATTACAACAGGCTATATTAATAACACCATGGACCACTAAACGAATCTCCAGCTCCCATAAACTATAACGCCTGCCGGCATGTCGGCCAGTTTAGAGTTTCTCACGTCCCATCTCTTTCCCACATTAAATCCTCAGTTAAGGTCCGGGCCCAGCGACCACCCTTGGTTGTCTGGAACCTAGCATCCATGTGGTACGGTACATCATGTAAGAAGCTTGTACTGCATGCATTCGAACTGGGTTCTCTGTCCGTTGAACGCAAGGCTGTAAATATGGCAAACCACAGCTGGGGAGAATCCCCACCTGGCCTAGCGAGCAGCAACGGCTGCATGCAGCGCCAGGGTGTCCAATCAGGCCCAAGGGGTTTGCGGGTGTCCAATCAGGCCAGATTGTTTTTTTACTTCACGGCTGCTTGCTTACGGGGACAGCATTGAGGGCATCCATCGAACCTCAGATAAGTTGCTGGACTCGTAGGGGATCCGGCCCCGAAGGACGCGTACGGCGCTCAGGGTTCCGACGGATTGTATTGTAAAAAAGCGGGTTAACTTCGTCCCTACTTAAATAATACATATATGTCCGTGGACTAGACCTTCGTGAATTGGCCTTGGTTTACACCGCCCTGTCCACCTGCACCATCTTACGAAGTGTCCATACCTATTGCCTTGATGTGCATATGTACTGATGACTTGAGGGTTAAACTGTAACTATGGTGGCAGATCTCGCATAATATGATGGGATGCTTCATGCTCAGGCAAGTGCGGCATTGAGGCTTCCGTGCGACGGCAAGTTAGAGCAGAGCAGGAGCTTTGAGCGAAGACAGAACGCGGTCATAATGGGCTTGACAGATGGAAATTCCCAGAATATATTGTGTCTTTATTACCTCGCGGTTCGTCTCGGTTTTAAGTGCTTGAGTTTATGTACGAGCATCATACGGCATTATTATTCTGTCCAACTGTATATTTGAGAAAGAACCCTTCACGCGTGCAAGGAGTTCCACAAGGAATTTTTACTGCATGGGTTAGCAAGCAGTAGTACATGAGGGCAAAGGGGTAAAGGCACCTGTGGAACAAAGAAATGGGATGCGGAGCATCGAGGGATTCGGCTGCTACTGCTGTTGTAACGGTTGAGTCTCCATCTATTCCAGATGATCCCAAGCCCGTCGCCGAGGAAGTTGATTCTGAGCAGGAAGAAGAGTCTTCTCTAAAGGTACGCAAAGCACGCAAGGCTTGCAGGTTTCCATGAACTTGGCATACATGGTCAACATAGCATCATGCTGCAACTATGAGGGAAGGCCTTTTCTGTTGTCTCGAGAGGGGGTGGGCGCCCGAAGGTTTGCTTGGTGGCCTGAAATGCCAAGTTGTTTAGCGTTGCACAAGGTCTCTTCAAAGATGTCGTTTTAAGGGATGTGATATTACAATTTTTGCTCCCGAATCGGCGCTGCTCTGCACAACCCATGTCGATGGCTAACGTACCTCTTCGGAGACCCGAGAGCTGCATTCCGCCAATTGTATTCCGCCATTTGTATCCGTTCAATAAGCCGTGGAATGAGCTGAGCTTGCTGGCTTGATTGATTCGTGTCTATTGCCGCATGTGATGCTACGTTGTGACATGAGCGTAAATGCCTTTTGGAATGAAGCCTCTAAAATGCACATATATATCGTTTGATTAGCCTCCTCTATGGCTCATGCCATCGACGCGCAACCAGGTAGCCTTCCCCCATCGTCTAGTGGCCGTGCTGCCGAGTTTATGGACTAGTGGTCCCCATGCATGGTGCATCGTGATCATCCTGGGACACTGGCAGAAGCATCACCGCAGCGGTTCTATTGGACAATTACATTCGGGGTATGCTGTGCTAACAGGTCATCCATGAAGGCATCGTTGCCCGTGGGCCCACAGCAGCGGCGCTGGGGCCACCCGCCGTGGCCAGCACTGATGAATGCATGGTCCTCAACGGCCTGCCTGAGTGCCTCTGCGACCTGCATGACGGCATGCCGCCTGCCATCCAGCAAACGCCCATGCGTCTGCTTAAGATCAAGGCGGTGTTGACGTGGAAGATACTTAAAGCGTACGAGGACGTGGAACCCGAGACGGAGTGCCATCAGTTGCCGTACATGGATACAGATGATGATCTGTGGAAACGGGTGGTGACGGTCAGCTGGAGATGGTCAGAACAGAAGCCAGCGGAGCATAAGAAGGACTTCTCGCCCATGTCGAACGCACAGTTCCAGGAGTTGTGCACGCTGCTGAAATTTGCGGGGGACAATGGCATTGACTACGTCTGGATCGATTGGTACGTAGCACAGGCCGGCAGAGCAGGATGGCAGAGAATCACATGCAGGGAGGTGATAGCTGCATCGTTTTAGCTGTGATGGCTGGTGCGACAAGCGTAGCACGATACCATAGAAGGTATCGCAAGTTTGGAAACGTGATGCAACGTTGACCGCATATTGCTTCCACTGCAGGAGGCCGGGATAAACTCATAGGCATGGGGTTAGCAGCCAGGGGGCACATCGATGGTTGGACACATAACGGCATAAACAAGACATCACCCAAGGGCTCCCATGTCATGGCTGCAACTTATGTGAGCCGCAGGCCTGCCACTCCGCGGATTGCAAGCTCGGCTGCTTCTATCGTTATTGACCTGGTTCCTGGCTCCTCTTCATGTTATAGCGTGCCGTGGCGCAGCTGTCCCAGATATGACTAATGACTTTCACACTAAATGTGGTGCAGGTCCTGCGTCCCGCAATACTCGGAGGACTCCATGGTTGAGGTGCACAGGAGCAAGGTCTTTTACGCACGGGCACGAGCCATGCGTGTGCTACCCACCTTCCGGCCGCTGCCAGCCGAGGGTCCCGTGCGGCTAATCTTGGTAAAGGCCAAAAAGGTGCTCAGCAAGCGTGCCGACGCGGGTTCCGTCCGTTGCGCCGTCGCATCGTCCATCGTCGCGGCAATCCTCGCTAAAAATATGGTCGCCGGTCGAGAATATTTTGGCCGTGTGTGGACGCTGGCGGAGCGCATGGCACGCTTTGGGCGCAACGAGGGTCTGTGCCAATGGCTGTCGCTGGAGAGCTGGCTGGGTATGGTCGTCGATGCCATGCTTAAAAGCACCGAGGACAAGACATCCTCCGTGATCTACAAAAAAATGTTGGGCACCAAGGCAGCAGGACTGCTGGATGCGGTGCTAGACCCGCTGGCCGCGGCGGTGCGCACCGGCAGCGTGCAGGCCCGCGCGTGCGAGGGCCTAGAGACGAGGGTCGCGGAGCTTTGTATGGCCGCTGTGAGCGTCTGGCTGTCGCCCAGCCTGCTCGCGGAAGCTCCCACTAGCAACTGGCTACACAACTACCTGGGTGTGGAGGCACGTTCGGGAGTCTACCAGGCGTGGAATGAGGCGGATCGCGTGTGGGCCATTTACAGTTACTTTTGCTGGAAGCAGAACTTGGACCAGCGCTCCGCGGAGGGGCTGCGGATTGCGCTGGAGGACCTGGTGGAGGTTGCGGCGGGCGATCGCAGCGTCTACGTCAGGGGCATGTTTGCGCAGTTGCGCGTAGACGAGAATGCGACACCTGTGGTGAGTGACTAGGTTGCTCGGCATGCATGGGCCTGTGTGAGGCAGCTGTGCGCGGGGTCCTGGCAAACAAGGGTGGGCGCCTTGTATTTCTGATGGTGGGTGACCGTGAAAGCTTAAGGATGGGCTCATGGTTTAACCATCTTCGGTGTTAAGCTCCATAAGGGACATTGGGTTCAGGGAAGTTGTATGGCAGGTTTTTGGGGTCATACCTGCACGGTAAGCGTCCTCGCCTGCACTGAACTGGGACTTGCTTACATTGTGACTGGCGTGTTGACCTTGGCGGTCTTATTGTGGTTTGCAGATGGAAATTGTGCCTCAGCCCGGCAAGCCGTCCCGCCCGTCCTCGTCGCGCTCGGCGTCTACTAGGCCACCCTCAGCTAGGACTCAGGTACGTTGTTAGTCGCAGCTACCTCGCACCGGGATGCCAGCAAAGTTGCTGCCCCCACGTGACCTCCAGTTATCGCAACTCCATCAATGCATCCTTTCTGTTTCTTCGTTGGCTGCAAGTAATTGTCAAGTCTAGGCGACCCCACGCCAGTTCGCGTCAGCGCCCATCGCAAAGCCTGTATGCGATATCCTACTCTGCGTGTCACGTGTTGCGAACATGGGAACTGCTGGACAGTTCTGTTAACCTCCACACCATGAGTTTAGTCAATGAGATTAGGCGAGTAACAGTCAATGAGCCGCGGTTGGACATTCGATGTTCCATCTTTGTGACTTGCCGGGGTCCATATGCCACTGGTCCTACATATGTCGGCGCTGAAAAGGAGGAAATTGAGCGCCGGAAAAAGGAGGAAGAGGCCATCGCCGCTGCCGCAGAGCGCAGGCGGAAAGAGGAGGCTGCACTGACGGCCTCCATTGAACGTCGGCGGCTAGAAGAGGAAGCAGCGGCGGCAGCGGCGGCGGAACGCCGTCGGCAGGAGGAAGCTGCAGCTGCAGCGGCCAGCGAACGCAGAAAGGCAGAAGAAGCGGCCGCAACGGCCGCCGTCACTGCGCGCCAAAAACAGGAGGAGGCGGCTGCGGCCGCGGCCGCTGAGCGCAGAAAGCTTGAGGAGGCGGCAGAGGCAGCAGCTCTCGAGCGGAAGAAGCAAGAAGAGGCGGCTGCGGCAGCAGCAGCGGCGCGAAAGAAAAAGGAGGAGGAAGCCGCTGCGGCAGCAGCAGCTGAAAAGAAGAAGCAGGAGGAGATGGCTGCGGCAATTGCGGCTGGCAAGGTGAGGCCGACGCCATGCACGACGCGATATTCCTCCTGGCGATAGGTCTAGTGCAGAGGTCGCCATTCGCAATTTTCTGAATATCTGTATTCTGCAAGAAAGGATCCATGCATTATTGCAGCAATGTGCTCTGTATACGTGTCCACCGTAACGTTGGGAAATGCTCTCTCCCGCAATTTTGCGCCGGCTGTGCACAATTGTTGAGAGTTTTATACGTTGCACGTACATATCGTATCTTGTCGTACTACCAGCCAACTCCGGGAGCGAAGGTGACGATCAAGTACGTGTCGATTGACGTTGCCAAAGTGGCCCAGAGCGGCCACGGTGGCTGGACCACTACAATGGAGAAGATGCTGGGCAAGACGGGCGTGGTGGAGAGCGTGGACAAGGATGGCGATGTGCGCGTCAAGTTGGACGACGGCAGCGGCAGCATGCTGTGGAACCCGTCCCTCATAACGCTGGGTGGGACGCCTGCCGCGGTAAGCAAGCAGCAAGCGACGCTACCGCATCCAACAACGCAGTGGGGCATAGCTGACACTCAGGAACGAAGGGACGTGTCCATGTATGGCCCATGCTTGTTAGTTGCGTTGCCTTGACCTCCTATGTTGGAAGCACCAGGTGCAGCTCACCAATGCGTAGTGCACCAGTGCGGCTTTAGTTGCACCACGGCATTTTTGTGTTGTGCAACGCGTCCTTACCGCAGAACCGGTACTCCTGGCCACCCCGGTGGCCTCAAATTCCTCATCGCCTTCACCATCTCTTTGCCGGGTCGATGCAACTCATTTTCGGCCTGTCAACGCAGTTGGCGATCCTCGTTTCGTTTAGCTGATGAATCCTCTTACGAGCACAGGAACCGACGCACTTGGGAGCGGCGGCAGTAGCTTCCTGGGCCCGAGAACCACTCAGAGCCTGACAGCTCCATCTCCCTGCATAACACTGCGCAATCACGCAAGCCAACCAAACCAGGCAACCCGGTTGCACCGCTACCGCAGGTGGTGCTGCCGTCTGCGCTCAGCTCAGCACGTATCGGCAAGAACGCGGCGCTCAACGACAAGTACACCGTGCGTTTCGTTACCAATTCATCCGATGTGGTGCGTCAGGGCTTGCCGCAGGGTCTTTTGGCAGCAGGAGTGGGTTGAGCCATCAGGCATGTCATGAGCCGCATCTTCAAGATCCGCAGGGGCGGGGGCCTCTGTCGGGCGGTTCATCGGTGCGGTTACCTTTTGAACAATTCATTCCCGAGGTGGCTGACGAATTGGCATGGTGCTGCCCCTTGAGCGAGCGCCATGGAAAGAAGTCGGGGTGTAAGAAGTCATGGGTGCTTCATGCATTACCTCTCCTGCCTCACTCACCTGCCACCGCTGGTTTTGCACTGCACCATGCAGGGAGCCGTACAGGCCGATTTCCCTGCACCGGCATCCAGCCTGGTCTACTATTTTGAGATGACAGTTGTAGAGCCGGGCGCCATGGGCACCATTGGGCTGGGCTATGCACCCAGCAGCCACGACACCTCGCACCACGTTGGGTGAGGCTGGTGGGATGCGGGAAAGCTCTTGGTATTCGGGCCGAAAATTGTATGTCCGCGGCCGACTGTGGGCGAGAAACGCGGACAGGGCTTGGGGAATGAAGGAAATGACTGCATGGGCTAAGAGTGGCTGTCTGGCTTGGTTGCCTGGCGTGGTACCCATCATCGGCTTCTTTGTGCCTGGGCGCCTGCGCAATATAACCATTTCCGCCCATCCCGCGTTTTGCAATCCTCCCTGATGAAATACTCAGTTGGGACTCGGGCACTTTTGGCTTTCATGGCGATGACGGCAATACCTTCTTCGAGGGTCGCGCTGAATACTATGGTGGGTTTGGGGATGGTGGTGCGAGGGGGGTTTACTCATGCTATCCTGGGCATTGGGGCAGGAGCTGCCCTGCTGCGGCAGCGGCGGTTGGATTTGCTTTCATACTAAGGCCCATAGTTCGTTTTGGCCTACACCGCGGGGGGTTTCCAAAGATGGCCATAAGGATGCCCTTTGTGCATGAAGTGCACCGAAACATGCATTATTCTTAGGGACGAAGTTCCATGCTGACTAGTATTGCGATTAAAGGAACGGTAGGCAAACGGTGGCCTAAAGGACCCGCGCGCCTTGTGGCCCAATATGGAACTGACATCCACCGTTGGGTGTCATGACAGGCTTTAAGTATGGCAAGGGTGACGTAGTGGGCGCGGCGCTGGACTTTCAGCGGAAGGAGATCTTTTTCACGTAAGTTGCGGCCGACCAGCTCCTACACGGCTCACGGGCTGGTTCCTCCGGTGTACACCATCCTTTGCTTACGCGCGTGCACACCGGACTTATTCAGGGAGAGATTACACTTTACAAGGCTTGTCGCAGTAGCTGTCATACAGTACGGCACGCACCATTAAACATAAGGTGCGCGCTAAAGCGCATTCCCAGCATCTCAAGCCTTTCGGCCGCCAGCTACTACACTAGTGCAGAATAGGAAAACCTAGATCCTCGCTCGTGATCGGCAGAGAGCACACAGCCACTCTGGTTGCTCTTAATGTGTCGCCACCCATTCTGCTGCTTTTAATGTAGGTGACACTGTTGCCACAGCGTCTTAACGCCACCCTCGTCCGTGTACATCGTCCCCACAGCCCTCCCTGGTTCGAGGGACAATTCCCCACCTGACTGTGCACCTGCCCACTTGTGCCGCTGCTGTGTCCGCTGTAACGGACGCTCTTCTTGGCTCCAGGAAAAACGGTACCAAGGGCAAAGCCATCTCTGTCAACATCAACAACCTCCTCTACCCAACCGTGAGCCTGCACAGGTAAGGCGCATTTGGCACGGCCTGGATGTCCTCACCAAAGGCGTTGTTGCAGCACGCCTATGGAGAATTTGCTTGTGCCTCAAACCAAGGCCACGAACAACACCGCCCCTAACCGCAGCGTTGGCGAGGTGGTCTCCGTCAACTTTGGGCAGAAGCCCTTTGCATTCAATACCGAGCCTTACAAGGTGAGTGTCGGCCTCTTACAAACACCGGTACCATTTGCTGCTGTGAATTCTTGCATAGCGATTAGGAGAGCAGAGTGCTGAAGGCAAGGCCTTGGACTCAAATATGTGTCGGCATGGCATGGGTAGAAGCCCGGGTGAAAGGAATATGGTTTGATTTGCCGCTTGGATTTGTCTGACATGGTATTTACGCCCGGCCTTCAGGTAGTGCTGGGCTGGCAGGCCTTAGTGCATGTTAGTTGCGTACACGAAAGGACAAAACAAAGAAGTTGCGATCACCATCATGGTCGCGATAACCACTATCCTAACCTGGGCAACGGCCTTTCCGAAGTTGTGGCCGCGTTCAGGGCTTCCGGAACATGCGGATTTGATTGACCAACTCGAGTATGTGAAATAGGCTGGCAGGCGACACTTTCGATTTTCTAAAGCATGTGGCAGCCCTGCTTGCCTAGAGTGTGTAACCATAAGTATATGCATGATCGGCATGCTTATAGCGTTTGCGCACATGTATAAATGTAGTGGCGCTATGCTTACCTGACGCGCAGATCAAGGTGGGCGACAAGGTGGCCATCAAGAACATCCCATTGGATGCGGCAAAGGCGGCGCAGGCTGGCCATGGTGGCTGGGGATCGTCTATGGACAAGATGCTGGGCAAGACGGGCGTGGTGGAGAGCATCGACAAGGATGGCGACGTGCGCGTCAAGATGGACGACGGCAGCGGCAGCATGTTGTGGAATCCGGTGCTGGTCGTGCCGAACGCGGCCGCCCTGTCGCCCTTACGCGCGGTAAGTGAGGAGCAGCAGGAGGCCCTGGCGTCTGGCTGCCACTGATGCTGCCGCTTCACACACTCAGTGACGAGCACGATTGCCTGTTTGCTGTTGGCGTGACGGGTGACTTTCAAGCACGCGTGTCTGAGGAAGGCAAATGTTGCTTTGGACGGGGCTGGGAACAAGTCGCGATGTCCTGTTAGCCATTGGGATCGTGTTTATCGCACGGCTTTGTGCCCATCACAGCAGCACAGACTTGGCGTTCGCAGCTGTGGTAACCGAGACGTGCATCGAGCACTACCGCCCTGGACCGTATTCGGCGCTTGCAGAGCGTGCACTTACCTGTCCATGGATTAACCGCAGGGTGTCAGAGTGACGATCAAGAGCGTCTCGGTCTCAGAGGCACAGGCCTCGCAGAGCGGCCACGGTGGCTGGGCCACTTCAATGGAGAAGATGCTGGGCAAGACGGGCGTGGTGGAGAGCGTGGACAAGGATGGTGACGTGCGTGTCAAGATGGACGACGGCAGCGGCAGCATGCTGTGGAACCCGTCCCTCATAACGCTGGGCGGCGCAGCACCGGCGCCCGAGCCGGCCACAGCTCCGAGCCCGTCTGCCGGGCAAATAGCCGTCGTGAGTACACATCCCCACCTGCAATTACGGTGGCTCTTCCCTCGTGACTCGGACCTGTTTTCTCCAAGTCGATGCACGCTTCGAACGAGGCCTCACATCCCGCTATTTCGTTTGTCGTGCGATGCTGCCTCCATGGGAGTGCTAGGCCATGACTATAATGGCGCATGTGGAAGTGTTTTTCCAAACTGTTCTGGAGTTTGTGGATATCTTTTTACAGCTTCGTTTCCATGATCTGCGCCCTAATGCTAAGTGACGCGGTGCTTTATTTACCATCTCCTGCAGGGCGCCAAGGTCAGCATTAAAGCTGTGCCGGTCTCGGAGGCTCAGACCGCACAGAGCGGCCACGGTGGCTGGGTGGCAGCCATGGAGAAAATGCTGGGCATGCCAGGTGTCGTGGAGAGCATCGACAAGGACGGTGATGTGAAAGTCAAGATGGATGCCGGTGGCGATTCCAAGTTGTGGAACCCTAAGTTGGTACTACCTGGCGTGGTGATGCCGACCACATCGCTTTCATTGGTGCGCGTTGTGTAATGTTGCCCAGGCTGGTTTGGGGTTGGCTGAGGAATATCCCTTAGCAGGTGCCTGCGAACCACCTGGCGTGTATGGGGGGTTTTGTACTTCACGCACCTCTATCGCTGTGTTTTGTTAAGGCAGAGACACATGGTTTCCGACGTCGCTGAACACCACATGCAACGGTTCAACCGTCGGGCAATGTGCCATATCACCGTACAGATACATTCTGCGAGCCCAAGCGATCCTATTCAGATGCTACCCGTGCTCAACGGCGCGTCACCCATTTCTGTTCCAGGGGAGTAAGGCATACATCAAAAACTTATCCGTGGAAGAAGCCAAGGCGGCCCAGGACGGACATGGCGGTTGGAACAGCAACATGGGCAAGTATCTGGGAAAGATCGGCACCTTGTCTTACAAGTACAGCGACGGCGATGTCAAGGTCAAGTTTGAAGGCGGCGACGAATATTGCTGGTACTGGGGCCTGGTCTTGCCGGCACCGACGGAGGCTGCAACCCCTGCAAAGCCCTCCTTCTCGGCGGTGCGCATTGTGTCCTTGAAAGGAACTAGGTTTGAAACCGACAATGTGCGGGATGAAAATTCCTCGACCGCGAGAGGGTGGATGTATCCGTTGGTCCGGCAGATTCCATGGGATGCTGGTGGCGGGTGCGGAACCTGGAAAAGACATTGACTTCGCCCTATACCACACAACCATACATGTTTGGGAGAATGTACCGAGATGGTACCGCGACGGAGTGCTGGGTGGGCGGGTGAAACTCGACGCAAGCACGTAACAACGGGAGTTGGCGCACTATTGGGCGCTTTAAAGGCTTGAGGAAACGCGGAGACACGCCACTTCGGTTTATTGCGCTTTCCAACTGCTCTTACGCCGGCTGCGACGGCAAAATCGGCATCAACCTCCACAGCTGTGGGTGCAGATAAGCGGCCGGGTGGAGGACATGCAGACATGCGGCCACCGCCTAGAGCGACGCATACTGTGCTTGGCTATGGCTGTAGGCGTTGACTACGCATTTCAGTCACTTCTGCAGTCTTTGGTGCCACCCTTCCGCGTCCTCTCCCGCTTCTTGTCACTCCTTAGTGCTGTAGCGCTGTTGATAAAGTTGCCATGGAAAGGCTACTCTAGGCAAGGACCACTTCTGGAGCTGCGATTGCAGTTCCCCAGCTAGTGTTGTTACGGAGCCTTGTCAGACGGCATCCGGACAGAAACTTGCCGCCATCCTGTGTGTGCATGGCGAGATGACTGTCCGCGTGTGGTAAAGTTGGTGGTGGAGAGCGCAGGCCTGGGTTTACGGCGTGGTCTGTTGGGCCGCATGGCTCGATTTCCTATGGTCGCGGGTTCCTTTAGGATCGGCGTGCTTAGGAGAATGTGGGTCTAAGGCCACCAGTGACGTCGGTTCCTTATCGCATACATGCAGCAATGCTTAATGCGCTGCCACACACACCAACTGCCCATGTTCATCGCTCGTGGTGACTACTGGTTAACCTTAAACAGGGTGCCAAGGTCACTATCAAGAGCGTCTCGGTCGACGAAGCCAAAGCCGCCCAAAGTGGCCATGGCGGCTGGGCGACAGCCATGGAGAAGATGCTAGGCAAGACGGGTGTCGTGGTGAGCGTAGACAAGGATGGTGACGTGAACGTCAAGATGGACGCTGATGGTGACACCAAGTTGTGGAACCCCTCGCTGCTGATCCTCGGCGGGTCAGGTCTGTCAACGGCTAGCCTGTCCGTGGTGAGTGCTGACGACACACGATCAGCATGGTGAAGCGACTGCGTGTACATGGGGGACGTACGTGTACGGGCACATTTGCAGTAATAGGTTGACAAGGCTCGCGCGACAGCGCTGCGGTCCATGCATAAGCCAGATGCGATGACGGCTTCCCGCGGCGCCCTGCGGCAACCTCGTCACCGGGGTGGTGCCAGAGGAAGATCACTGATGACAGGGGTGCCCGTTTGACGCTCCGCAAGCAAGGAAGCACGTCTTCACTGGCTATGGCTCTGCAGGGTTCCAAGGCGACGATCAAGTGCGTGAGAGTGGACGAGGCGAAGGCCGCCCAGGACGGACATGGTGGCTGGAGCAGCAACATGGGCAAGTACCTCGGCAAGTCGGGCGACGTGTCGTTCAAGTTTTCCGACGGCGACGTCAAGATTAAGTTCGCCAGCGGGGACGAGTACTGCTGGAGTCACGAGTTGGTGCTGCCGGGGACGCCAACCTTAACTCCGACGTCCTATGAAGTGGTGCGTGGCGTGGGAGTAGGCAAGAGTGTGCACACACACTTGTTGGCAAGGCATAATGTTCGTGCATCAGTTCGGCGCTGGCAGATTTTGCCGTTGTTCAGATCCTTCTTCCGGGGCTTCCCGTCTTGCTTGCTACGCAGCATCTTCATTCCATGCTCGCTGTGTGTTACGCTTAGTCCGCGCTGCTCCTTCAGGGATGCAAGCGTAAAGCTGTCCTCCTACTTCTGCGAAATCAAAGGTGGTGCCAAGGGCCCTTTGTGCCACGCCATCAGCAGGAACTTCAAAATGTAGTAGGGTTCATTTGCCCATCATAGCGCACGCACAGGTATCTACCACGCAGTGTAGTTGGAGCGGTATAAGCTTATCAGCAGTAGACCCGGCCCCAGTTTACTGATGCTGTTCCAGTAAGCCTCAACCCCCACCTACTGCTTGTCACCAGGGAACGCAAGTGATGATCTCTAACGTGACCGTGGACGACGCCAAGGCGGCGCAGGACGGGCACGGCGGCTGGAACAGCAGCATGGGGAACTACCTCGGCAAGGTGGGCACCGTATCGTATAAGTATTCGGATGGCGACATGAAAGTCAAGTTTGATGGTAATGAGTACTGCTGGTTCTGGGGTCTGGTGGGGCCAGCGCCGACTGGCGGCACCTCCACTGGTGGCGGCACCTCCGGCTCCACTGGTGCCTGCACCCCCGGTGCACACAAGGGTGTATGGCGAGGCCCCGAAACCAAGTACTGGTGCTCTACCTCCACCATGACCGAGGGGCCCCTTTGCACCCATGGTGCCGCCATCATCAAGGCGCCGCACTGGAGCTGCTGCGGCGCCAAGGAAAAGTGAGGGCACCGCCTGTGTATAATGCTGGGACCACCACGGCTGCGGCTTTTGTTACGGCGTTCATACGGTGATTGCGCTGTAGTTCTGTGTGTACGCGTAAGGACAGCGATTCCATATAGCATGGAGCGGTGGTTATGGAATGCTTCAGGCTGGGAGCTTCGACCAAAGGGCGGCAGCTCCGTTCCATTGCCTTGACTGTGTTGATCCAACCCGGGTGCCTAAGGTGCAACTGTGCGCCGTCTTTAGGTCGATCAACGTGCCTGTAGTATTAATGAAACGAGCGAGCGCATTCAATCAATAAGGGGGACCAGCCATGGTGTCCCGCGTCCTCTTGGTGTACGTTATTGTGTTTTTGTGTTGGTGCTGACGACTGTCCTGGTGGTTTTTGAGGGTGTCACTGCGGGCAGTGTGGTTACAAACACTAGCGTGCGGTGTGTCCTTGTTTGGCCTTGACAACCATTGTCCGCCCAGTGCGCTGTTGGGGACGGGGCGAGAAGCCCGCCCGCGAGACGGTTCACTGATCCATGAGCCATTTCAGCTGCAGGGGTGACATAGAGATTGTGAAGCCCTAATAGGCGTGAAAGACGTGGTGCATGCATATGCATGGAAGGCGTACTGGCAGGTAACTGCATAAAAGCATGCCGTGGTTGCTTAAGTGTTCGCTTTTACATGCTGCAAAAAATCGTAAGCATTAGTGGGCCTGCTTTATGAGTGCTTGACCGAGCAGGCCAGGTTGATCCCCTTGCAGGAGCTGCTGCATAGTGCTACCTCACACTGGGCCATATGGCGTGTGGGCGCTTTGGAATGATGCCTCCATTGTGCTGTGCGGTGCACGGTGATGGGCCTAGGCAAATGTTGTTGAATGTGCATGGGTGCGCGCTTACCTAGCTAATGTGTCAGGACCTGCACAAGGCCACACGCTTAATCACCAAAACTTCTTTGCATGGTATACCCTTGATCACGGGCAACCATTATGGGCAACCATTATGGGAATGCGCATGAGAAGGTAGTGACGAGTCGAGGTGTGTCTTGTGTCATTAGTCAGCATGGATGCAACGTGTAATGGCGTTGATAGAGCAGTGTATGTTCGCTAAGACATGTCCATTAAGACAAGGAAGAAAGGCAAGCCAGAAGGTCGTTTTGAGTGTCTTATCATTACTTGCGTAAACGCATATGTATGAGCAGAGTAGGAATGTACCACCAACTTTTGGACACCAAGCATGCTTGACTTTAAAGCATGCTTGGTCTCCAAAAGTTGGTGCTGCCTTCCTACCCGGCTCACATCAATATCATGCTTCATCATAGGGCCCATCTTAGGCTCTTATTATCGGGAACTGCCAGGGTCCCTGGACTTTGAAGGCCCGTCGTGTGCAGACATAAGCTACTCGGTTGTGCCGTACTGTACTGGATGATGCTGTAGTATCCTGGGTATCACGGGATCTGATGCAGGTCCTCATGTAGGGCGTCTCTCGAGCGTCAGCGATGGATTTGCCTTAATGTACCCGGATGCGCTCTGCCTTCGGGTCTGCATCCATGTTCCACTAGCGACGTGGACTGGGTCCAAATCGTATCATCTATCCTCCCGTGCATATTCCTGAAGGTCCATCCAAGCTGAGATCCCCCGGATTTCGAAGCTCCTTTGAGACGGTTGCCTGAGCTCTGTGCCTCATGTCCTTCGCGCATTCATAGGTGCCCTGGGTGTACGCGACACATGCTTCATCGCGGCCTTCTCGTACTTGATGTGTATCCTTGGGGCCTGGGAGTGGCTCCTTCATGGGCCCCCAACCCGCGTTAGCAACTGCATACATATCTGGCCTCTCCCCCGACTGCATCAAGTGCGTGCTTGTTTTTATCTCATTTTTGAACTACTTCCTCATGCGTGCAGTCAACTGCTATATTCTCGTGTTGCTGCCTTCTAGGCTGCTGTGGTGGTTTGTGCATTCGAATCCTTGAATTCAAGGGCGGCAGCTGTGTGCGGCTGAGCTGAGATTACTTGTGCTCCTGTAAGTGTCTCAGTTTTATCTGTTGCAGTAGTTTCTTTTAGTTTTTTTAAGAATTTTTACCATTGCTGGAATTGGCGGCATAGATCCGGCAATTAACCCACGGCTTAGGATTAGCATCTCTCCCACCAGACACGCTTGCCAGCAGATTTCCCCGCTGGCTGTTGGGGCTCCGACGGGTCATATGGATACTCTTTCCCACTCTGCCCGGCATTCCCCTGTACCTCTTTGCTACCAGCAGGGGTACCCGAAACCACAACGGGCTGCTCATTATCAAACTCCCATGTATTCACGGCGGATTCCGCATCGGTACTTGAATCGTTGTCTCCGCCCAAACCGGGCAATGGAATGGATGTGTTTAGGAAGTGTTCGTCAAAATGAACATTGCATGAAATCATGACCTGGCAAGTAAATGCGGTATCCCTTGCCACCAGGCTTGTAACCCACAAAATTCCCTTCACACTCGTGGGCTCCAGCTTATTGCGCTGGTTCCGTTCCACATAAACATAAACCCATGCAGTGCAGCCAAACACGCGAAAAAACGAAGCATCAGGCATGTACCCATGGAACAGCGCATATGGAGTGGCATCCTGCCACTCACCGGTGAGCAGTTCCGAATTGCATAAGCTGCCACCACGGCTTCAGCCCAGAACTCCTGCTCCAGGCCAGCATCCTGCAACATAGCGCGGACCTTTTCCAACAACGTGCGGTTCAAACGATCTGCGCGGCCGTTTTTCTCAGATGTATAGGGGGCAGACGCATTATGCAAAATCCCCTTCTCCCAAAAGAACTTTTGCAGGCTAACATTGATTTCTTCCTGCCCACTGTCAGATTGTAGCCCACGTACATGTTTGCCTGTCTGAGTTTCCGTCAACATAAGTGCTTCCTTAACGGCTTCGGACACAAGTGAAAAACTCGAGTGCTCGTCCAGGAGTGTGCCGCATACCGTGCACCACCCAAAAAATTAACAGGCACCTCGCAAACATCCGAATGAACACGCTGCAAAACAGAGTCAGACACGTTACTTGACGGAGGGTGGGATGCACGCGTGTGCTTGGCCTTAACGCAGGGCTCGCACATGCGCTTGGCCTCAATAGCGTGCTTCACATGCTCCCCTGTCAGAGGCAGCCAATCTACCATCCCCTTCTTTACGAGCTTGCTGATTCCATCATGGCCTAAGTGCGCAAACCAGCGGTGCCATCTTTCAACTGATTCCTCCAGCTATGTAAGCGTGGCGTGGCGAAACGTCTGCAGATTCATGTCATAAATCCCGCTCTTGCCCGGGGCGAGATGCCCTTGCATGATCAGTCGATAGTACCAGCACCCCGGTCGGGTCCGCTCGGGGCTCGTAACCTGTTAAACAGAGCAAAGCGCCGGACCCCTCCCGGGTCCTATTATTGCTGTCACAATTTCCTGGTATATGAGTGTCGGTCACACTCCAACACCTCCACCGTGAGCAACAATCTCTCGCTCACGGCACTCCCCTTATGCCTCATCCCGGCTTCCCAAGCTCTGGACAACAGCCACAGTGGGAATCGGATCCTTTCCGTGCAGCGCTCAGCGCTATCGGGGCTCATAACCTCTTAAACTGTTCCTTAATCCCGGACGAAAGGGGCGGAGAGGACAGGTCCGTATACGTTACATTAATGTAGAGAATAACATCGAGGTAGGGTAAACGATCTTAGGGAGTGCGGTGCAGATCCCTGGCTCCGGAACCCAGTTGGTCTGATCGACAGGCTAACAATGATGACAGCGATGCTTATGTTGTCAACTATCACCCAGGGCTGCGATTCATTTTTATTCATTCCATGCCACGCACACCATCCATTTCCATCTAAAACACTCCAATTAATTTATGAAAGAGAGATCCTCTGCTTGCGAGCGCGATCCCAACATTAGCCAGTGTGTAAGCTCCCCCAAATACGGAACAGCTTGGACAGCGAACCGTCTGCAAATTCCCCGCCCTCTCAATGCCTGGAGGACCTCCTGGCATAGAGGCGCATAGAGTTGCGTGGACAAGCAGCCCAGGCCGGGTAACGACCTTATTCCCAAAACCAATAACAAGCGTGTCCCAACAGCAGTGTGAAAAAGGAAATTGCGAGAGCTCAGCAAACAGCAGCCTGTTCGGGGCCCGTGCAGCTCCTACTAATCGGTGAATGAACTTGATCTATCATATTTAATCCATTTTGGATAGCCCTAGTGTATGGGCCCGTTACACCTTCGGAGAGTAACGCAACTCCAGATGGTGTATAAAACACACACATATATATGAACATGTGAAGCTTCAACATAGGAACAATCAGACAGCTCTTGAAAAGACCCTCCGCAGGATTGTTACGGTCACGGCGCTTGGTGTTTTGTGACAGGGTGAGTAGCTGCACATAGTACGGCACACGTATCATCTAAAAATATGTGCTAAGGTGCTCCGGTCACAGCCTTAGGAACAAATGGAACGACCTTTCATAAAACATGCAAGACCTAGCCGACCCGCTTCACTTGTCCTAGCCGCATAATTGCAGCAAAAGCTGTGCCATGCATCGCACGGTCTCTACTACGGAGACCTTTCACCTATTAGTACGGCACCTGGCTGGCGGGGCAGCAGCTGTTGTCCGCATTGAGCAGCGAGTACACGCAGCTGTTTCCGTAGCACAGCCCCGCCGGAGTGCCACACCTGCTGTTTCGACTCATGGCCAGACATACATACAGGTCGCCAGACGGGGTTGCGGGGAAGGTGCTGGCCAGGGAGGTGATCGTCATCACGCCGTATGCCTGCTCCCGCCAGGTCTTGTAGCTGTAGACGGGGGACACCGTCACACCGTTGATGGTGGTGACCCGGAATGAGTTGGGGAAGGACTCCACGCAGCTGGGGTCTGCGGCGAACCATGTAGGCGGAGGGGGGTTGGGGTCGGTGGGGAAGAGGGTGGAGTCTGTGTGATTGTCAACAGAAGGAAACGTAAGGCGGTGGGCAGTGGGGGGCGGATGAAGGCGGTGGGCAGAGTGAGCGAGGGACCCCAAAACACATACACACACGTGCATGTTGAGCACACGGCTGATAGATGAGGTGCCTGGAGGCCACCACGATGATCACAACTAGCTAGCTAGCACACAGTCACTCACCGATGACAATTTGAAGCTCATTGATGACCATCCTTGCACATGGGCTGGTGCTGTCCACTGTTGCTGAGGCGGAGATCCGGAAGCAGTAGGTGGCGGCGGTGGCGGTTACGTTGAACGGCCCCATGGGTGACGTCATCCGGTACGGTGTGAGGCTGACATCACTAGCACTGCAAGACGAGAAGGGGAACTTGTTGACCAGCAGGTTGTTTGCTGGTCGAGGTGGGGGCTGGGGTGCCTTGGGGACTTTGGGGGGTTTGGGGGCTCGGGGAGACTTAGGAGCCTTAGGTGCAGGTGGGGGTGGGCGGGGTGGAGGAGGTGGAGAAGGGGAAGGTGGTGGGGGAGGGGATGGCGAGGGTGGCCGGGGAGGGGGGCTGGGAGGGATGGGAGAAGGTGGCCGTGGAGGGGGTGGGGAAGGCAGGGATGGCGGGGGCGGGGGCAGTGGGCTTGGGAAAGGAGGCTGCGGTGATGGTGGCGATGGAGAAGGTGGCGATGGGGACGGCGGTAAGGGAGATGGGGGTAAAGGTGAGGAAGGTGGGGAAGGAGGAGGGGTTGGTGGGGGAGGTGCCGGGGATGGTGGAGGGGGAGGGGGGGATGGGACCGAAGGCGGGGGTTGCGGAGCTGGAGAGGGTGGCGGCAGAGGTGGTGGTGGGGAGGGAGGTAGTGGGGGGCTTGGGGACAACCTTGGTGGCGGTGGTGGTGGTGGTGGTGGCGATGGGGATGGCGGCCGAGGTGGCGAGGGTGATGGTGGCACGGGGGATGGCGGCTGAGGTGGCGGTGGTGATGGACAGGGGCAACGATCCACCCCCAATTTGACATAGCCCCAGGACTTGGGGGAGTTGGGGCATACCGGGTCAGAAGCGTTGCCAGCTGACACCCAGTCCGTAGCCAGCCAACCATAACGCTTCGGGGTGCTAAACAATGTGGCGGTATCTAAGAGGCGAGCAAAAATGTAGAAGGTCATCGGCTGGCAGGGTACATGACCCTGCTGGGTCAGTAAGGAACTCAGCAGGCCTAAGCCATAATCCAGTGATAAACAGCCGGTTATATTTGCACTGAACAGGGCGGGGAAGTCCACTAGAAAGTCTGGGTCACTGCAGCCACTGGTGCCATTGTAGCGGGCACTGAATTCCGCCTCCGTCAGAATGTACGCAGCAGGTTGGGATTGTGCAAAGGAACCCATTCGTGCGGCCACATTCACGGAACCGTTGGCTGCACCTAGATCATCATCACAAGAGGTGGGAACCTGTGTCAAGAACTGGGACCAGCCAACCGCTGCACCAGTCTGGTCCTCCCGGAAGGTTGCATTGATCATGGACACAGCGACACCATTATAGTAAAGTATGTCACCCGGCCCACAGGTGGGGACGGACGACGGCGGCGGCGGCTGGGCCGTGATGCCGCTGATCCGCGCCAGGAGCAGTATCACCAGCAGGGGCACCAGGCGGGGGACTGTCGCAGCTGCGAGGAAGGGGATCAGCTGCGGATAACTGCACCGTAGCTGTGGTGCTGATGAAGGTGCTGATGGCTGCGGAAGGCTGTTGCAGCTGGGGACCTGCTTCCTCAACATTGTCGTTTGGATGGTTTTCCTAGTCCTAGCTGTCATTGGAATCGACTGTGTTGTAATCCTTCTAGGGCTTCAGCGAAGGTTTCAGTTCCGGACCAATACGACCTGCGGAATGGAAGCAAGCGAAGGGAGCAACACATGATAAGTGGTTGCGGCTCTTATGATTTTATTTTCTTACAAGCGAAATAGAGGAGGCCGCAGGCGGGCTGAAAGACGCTAAGGAACGAAGTGTACTTTCGTTTACCCAGTTCGTGCGACCGACAGCTGCATCACATACATAATCATAAACTAGGTAAACATGGTCAGAGTGTTCCTACCTTGAGTTGTTACTGGCTGCCTTAAGTTACCCGTCGGCGGTCGCTGTTCCTGCCGTCGCTAGTGGGTGAAAAAGGGACCGCGACCCGGTGGTAGGCTGGCGAAAGGAGATTGCGTTGATTTGTACTGGAAATAGTTTGTTGAAGTAGCGCTTACGCCCAGTAACGTTACCAGGGTCCAGGGGAACCGGTAGGATAATTGGTGCACAATTTTTGTTTTCCGGTTTATCCTATCCTTTCGACTAGCGCCACGCCTACAGCATAATCGATGGCTTAAAATGACGAGGAAATTCGGGAATGGGAATAGGTATCGTTACCCCCTTCTATATCAACTGACGCCACTGAGCGCGGCCGTACGGCAGTAATTGCTGTACCCGACAGCTTTTCGACAAGTGAAGGGCTTGGAGCTTACCAGCCGAGTGCGTAATGTAAATATTTTAATATTTAATGCATGAAGTTCTCGGGATCAAAGGTTTTGATGTCGAAACTCGAAAATTCATGGCCGTAACGCGCATGATATTTGCGACAGTTGATCACGAGCTTGTATGTATGATCTCTGTGGCTTTTGCGAGGAAAAGTGGTCCCCATTGCTTGGCTTTAAGTCCTGTCTTTTCGCTGCCGCTTCGTTTAGCGTGTAATAAAGGCCGTCGGTCGCCGGCCAGAGCCCTGCTCGCTCACATATGAATTAATAAATGGTTGATGACGTTCGGTAATAAAGTGGAATCCCACTCCGCCTGAGCTTGACATCTATAAACATAGATGTAAACACAATGAACACACTCCATCCATATATGTACCCTCACACACATGTGCATACACTCAATGAGCACATGGTTACGTATGATGTACATGTACGGCACGGCAGGGCGACGTTGCTGTACTTATCGCGCGTGCCCGCCCTACTGCTGTATGTCGTCGTGCTCTATCTGCTGTCGCATACTTGCTGTAGGCTGCTGATTAATTAAAACTGCAATCATCTGACGCTTCAATTGGCCCCCACAGCAATCCAAACGTAGTATCATTCAGCTGGCGTCGTCGCATGCATGCGACCATCAAGCACTTGTGATGGGCATGGATCCTAAAAACAAGCTGATCTAGATAGATCCTCCCGTATACATGTATGTATGTACGCGCCGTGATGTGGTATACGATGTGGCCAACATGACTGGCAGGCTGCTGTCATGCCAAACTATTGGGCGTTTAGCTGTCGTACTATGTGAGCGCGGCGGATGGCTAGGCTGCGCGCTGAACCACTGCCAGCTTTATCGGATATGATTGTAAAGCTGATCTCTCTCCAGCAGGAGGGTCTTGCGGCTGGGCACGCGTCAGTCAAATTTCGTTCCTACCTGCGAAATAAGTAAACAATAACGGGGACGATTACATCAAAACAAAAAGAGCAATCGTGTGGCTTGGGGTCCCATTTTACGAGAATTGCGCAAGTGACAGCGGTATGTACGACAGCTGACTGGAGCTCCCGCAGTAGCAATAGTGGTTAGCAGTAGCCGTCGCCGTAGCCGCAGCAGTAGCAGTAGCGATGGCAACGCTAAAACCGACCATGCATGACAAAAGCAACAACAATAACAGCGTCGCTATCGGCAGCAGCGGCTCTGGAGCTTTTGCCACGTTTCAGTCGGAGGGGCATCTTCTAACCCACGTATATACCTTTCCGAGGGAGGCGTTTGCCTGAAACGTGCAAGGACCCGGACGTTACTTGACAGAAGCACCAAAATACCTGATGGCGTAATTAGTTGTTGCTCCATAGGTAAATGCCATTTTCTGTTACAAAGAATGAAAGAGAGAAAAGGACTGAGAGGCCCGAAGAAGACGGGCCTTACGAACGGAGAAAGAGACACCGCAACTGAACTAACGCGAGGCTGCGCCATAAACGGGCGGGCGGGCGGGCGCGCGCTGAACAACAAAAACAAGATAAGCTAACCAGCTTAATGCGCGCAATAAATGACGGCCCTGAGGACACGGGCCGTTGCGAAACAGTTAGTCTAACAGTTACGCATTGGGCCTTACGCCCAACTAACCCAGCTTACTTAACGCAAGCTCGCATTAGTTGTTGCTCCATAGGTAAATGCCAAAGGAGAAGATACCCCCTCTAGCGGAAATAACAAACAAACAAACTGAGCACCAAAACGGCGCAACGCGACGGGCCGCTAGAGGGACAAAGGACGCGAGAGCTGCCAGACAGGCACACACACCGACACGAAATAAAGCTCCCCAAGCAAAACGCCTCAACGACCTCCAAACGATACTCCAGCAGCAAGGACGGCGTACACGCCATCTCTACATAGGCAAAAGAGCGAACAAACAGAACGCTGCCAAAACCACAAGGACGAGGTCAAACCAGTGCTCTCCATCCGCGCACAGACTGACCCACCGGCCACAAACGCGACGGATCCCTCAACAAACGCTGACGGACGCCCACTGAAGGAATGGACGATAGACACGCGAGAATGCCAAACATGTGCCCGCTAAGGGTTGACTAAACGGCCAACTAGGGCTTGAACTGAACACCGGCTCTGCAATAACGACCGCTCCACGCGCCCAGGGCACTGACAGCAGGGATACGGATGACGAAACCCAGCACGACAAACAGCAAGGTCGGGCCACCTCCGAACCAACAGGTACAACGGCCAACTGTTCAAATCTTCCACACAGCACCTGCAATAAAGGCCAACACAAAGAGAGTCTGACAGAGCCACGGAGTGCTGCAAATGCAACCAACTACTGTAAAAAACGCCGCCAGCAGGGGCTGCCTCCAGCACAGGGCGCTCTTGGTTAACCGAGCAAGACATACACGGAGCTCACGGAGTTCACGGAGCTCATGGCACTGAAAATAAGGCTGAGCAGCACGGGCTTGGATAAAGCTCTTGGCAGCTAGGAACTGACCCCACAGGAGCCCGACATAAACGGAGTCAGAAAGAGCCCCAGCCTACCGCGACACAGAAAACGCACAAACACAGCGATGCAAAACTGCCAGGTCTTAGCACCAACCCTGGGACAAGGTAACCTGGCAACCGGCAAAGACATGCGGAATGGACCAACCCTAGGCCGGCGAGCGACAGCTGCGATACCAACAGGTTATCAAAGACCGGGGATGTCGCAACGGACTGCAGATCCAGCGAGAAACCGGGACCTATTCCGCGCCAAAGGTACTACTCGAATGTAGTCCCAAATCCAGCGGGGTTGGAACCAGCGGTACCACCGGATACCAAGCAAGTGAAACCGCTCCGAAATCACGAGAAACCAAACGCAGG
>NW_003307552.1:1946531-1948855 GCF_000143455.1 Volvox carteri f. nagariensis | reverse complement strand
GGTGAATAGCCGCCGAGCAGTGGTGGGTAGGGATGTCCGCCCACCAATCTAAGTCACGTAACGACNCACGGGACAAGCGAACTCGACCGGACCAGCCAACAGGTTGCTTAATGTCGTCGTAAAAATTGCGGAGAAATAAAGGCGCTGGGGTAAGGGCCAATTTGACACTCTGCGCAAAACCACAAAACTTAGCCAGCTCACGCTTCTGTACAAGACGCCGATTTTTCTTTGCCGTGATCCGCAACCCGATCGCGAGCCGCCGCAATTTGGCGAGCTTCTGCTTAGGCACCTCAAACACACCAGCTGCCGTATTGATCGTAATGCCTAAATGGTACACTGACTGCGACGGCTCCCACTGGCACTTGGTGGGGTGGCACGACAACCCCAAGAACTCGATACTCTCACGCACCCAGCGTGCACCAAGACGCGCTTGCTCCTCAGAACTAAACACGAAGAGGAAGTCATCCAAATACGGCAGCACTCGCGCACCCGGACGAGAAGGACGCCCTGTCCGGGAAACGGGAAAAAACTGGTGGGGCGGGAGCGGGGGCGAGAGACGCTTGCGACCTTTACCCGACGCAGCCAAAGGATCCCGCCAAAAACGCACCACATTGCGCATGATTTTCGTAAACCAATACGGGCTATTTAGCCACCCCATAGGCAGGGCGTTCATCTCGTACAGAACACCACAAAAACGAAAAGTGAAGAAACGCCGATCCGCTGGGCGAATAGGGATGTGGTAAAAAGCGTCCGCCAAATCAACCTTCACCATCCAGGAGCCCTCGAGGCCCATACGCCGCAGAGTGCGGAGGGTTTCATACCGGCACTTGTAAGCTTTCTGCGCTACGTTCATCCTCTTCAGGTTGACGACCAAACGCCAAGAACCACTGTCCGGTTTCGGGACACAAAAGGCGTTCACCACATGATCAACCGCACGGGAGGGGTCTACCCGCGAGATGGCCCCGAGCGCCACCAGGCGAGGCTCCTCCTTCTCCAACTACTCGTGCTGCCCCGGAAACTCCACGCCTGGGGTTGTAGAGCCCGTCGCCACGCGGAAGGGATGGGACACAGCGCACACATAGCCACCACCGGTGTGGGCGGACGTCGATTTCCTGATCCGCTGAAGAGCAAACCTTCAGCGTCGCGCCCAAACCTCGGCGATGAGCTTGATGAAATACGTCGTCAAGCGGACATTTAGTGTTGTAGCTGCAGGGGCAAGCTTGTTGGGTCCGGGGTGGGCGGGAGTTGTTGACCCGCTCCGGAGAAAGCAGGGGGCATAAACTGCGTCGCAGAAGCCCTCGAGGAAATGCCAGTCTGTGACATTCCAGTTAGCTATGTAGGATAGCTGTGAGTTGCCTCCACCAGCGGAGTCATGCCTAGCGATACCGGGACATGCGCCGCCACTAGCACTACTAAAGGTGCTTCAATAAGGTGGGCTAACTCTATGGTGCTAGTGCTTTATATTCTCCACTGCACTCTACCCGATGGGTCTCGCTGACGAGCCGAAGGCACAGCGGTATAGTAACAGAAAGCGCGCCGAAGGCGCGGGACCTGTTTTGTTGATCAGCGCGCGCTGAACAACAAAAACAAGATAAGCTAACCAGCTTAATGCGCGCAATAAATGACGGCCCTGAGGACACGGGCCGTTGCGAAACAGTTAGTCTAACAGTTACGCATTGGGCCTTACGCCCAACTAACCCAGCTTACTTAACGCAAGCTCGCATTATCTCATCCTCCAGCGAGCCCGCATCGGACACTGCTGGCTGACTGTGTTGATAAATATCCTTGGAAGGCTCATCTACTGCCTGTGGCATATCAGCGGTGTCCACCTTGTCTTTATCCAAAAGGTTGAGTACGTCGAGCGCCGCACCGAACCGCGACTGCCGGAAGCCTTGACCTTCATAAAAAAACCTCTTCGCGGCATATATGACTTACCAAGCAAATAAAATATTTACCATAGTACTGACAGATATTGCTTCCTGCATATGAGGCCATGGTTGGGAAGTAAAACGAATGAGGCAGCTGCAGGTGTGTTATTATTTGAGAAGGAAACAATTACAGATTAAAGTGATTAATGCTTATTGTGTAGATAAGAAAACAAGCGGTATGATTTGATCTATGTTGAAAATCAATGAAAATCAATGCCAATCTCGAATAGGACACCTTCGGTACGGCACTGGCGGCGTCCCCATAATGACGCATATTATCATCTAATTTTCCGAACTCACGATCCATGAGCCTCCTGGCTCGTCTGGGCCTTACGGGCTCTCGCGATCTTGTAACATAATATGCGTACGCTGAGTGACTGCCTGAGTGGTATGATA
>NW_003307552.1:1929516-1946419 GCF_000143455.1 Volvox carteri f. nagariensis | reverse complement strand
CTTCGCGTCGCGCCCAACCTCGGCGATGAGCTTGATGAAATACGTCGTCAAGCGGACATTTAGTGTTGTAGCTGCAGGGGCAAGCTTGTTGGGTCCGGGGTGGGCGGGAGTTGTTGACCCGCTCCGGAGAAAGCAGGGGGCATAAACTGCGTCGCAGAAGCCCTCGAGGAAATGCCAGTCTGTGACATTCCAGTTAGCTATGTAGGATAGCTGTGAGTTGCCTCCACCAGCGGAGTCATGCCTAGCGATACCGGGACATGCGCCGCCACTAGCACTACTAAAGGTGCTTCAATAAGGTGGGCTAACTCTATGGTGCTAGTGCTTTATATTCTCCACTGCACTCTACCCGATGGGTCTCGCTGACGAGCCGAAGGCACAGCGGTATAGTAACAGAAAGCGCGCCGAAGGCGCGGGACCTGTTTTGTTGATCAGCGCGCGCTGAACAACAAAAACAAGATAAGCTAACCAGCTTAATGCGCGCAATAAATGACGGCCCTGAGGACACGGGCCGTTGCGAAACAGTTAGTCTAACAGTTACGCATTGGGCCTTACGCCCAACTAACCCAGCTTACTTAACGCAAGCTCGCATTATTACATTTAGGGTTTTAGGGTTTTATGTAATGTATTATTAGTACGATTTGTGTGGTATGTTGCAAATCAGACGCATATTTTCGAATCTTCCGGTTTAGATTTCAATCGGTTCTCCATCTCTCTCTCGAGGCCACCATTGAGCATAGGCCTTGACTGCCCGCCGATCTTTACATCACCACGCACAGGCGTCACCACGATCCGGTTTGACACATTGGTACATGTACTATGCGGTAAAGTTGCCCAATGCAACGCAACCAGAAGGTTTTATCGTGCCATTGTTGTGAGCATGTGTGACACATACACACAACGCGAGCTGCAGTAGGACGGAGCGACGCAACGATGTGCGTGAGGCTCACCGCGCAAGATACGAGTGTATGTACGACTGTTAGCACGACTGTATGTATTGCTACCAAAAAAACGGAAGTAGGAGGACCTGCTGGCTAACTGTCAACAGTCCTTCTCATCCAGCGCTGCCAACCTTTGCTGGCGAGTGATCAATCATGAACCCAGGCAAAGAAGTAAAAGCACCCGCGCAGGCAGGCAGGGGCCATTGAGCAGGCATTCGGTTCCACACGCAGGCACGAGGGACAAGAAACGTCAACGACATTAAATTGTTTACCGTACCACTCAACCGTATGTACGTGCTGCCCAGGCGTACAGTTGCTTCTGACAGCAAATGTCCAACGCAGGTAGGCAAAATTCGAAGTAGCCTCCTTCAGATAGATCCTCGGCATCCCCAGGCACCGTCGCTTCCTACCACACGATACCGAACGAACAGGCCACGTCTGCGGCACAACACATCCAGGCGGCACATCAGCTGACGAAATGTGCCTCGCGCCCACAGCATCATAACAGTAGCAACGGCCGCAACGCCCGTGCTACATCACATTTCGTTGCGGGGGTGTAGGACACCGTCGATGCGCTTTTTTTCCTACTTACATACATGCATGCACACATGCTTAGGGTTTCTTCGTCTTTTCTGCTTCCCGTCAAAATAATGCCTTTTATAGTTACTGTTGACGACAACCACGATCGCGCGCCCGGCAGATCGCAGCCACAGACAGAGCACGAGTTTCTTGGAGGGCGGACCCCGCACGGCTCTCACGAACCACAACACGGCTAAGCAGCGCACGGAAAGTGTGTCCGTCATCGCGCCTCAAGCTTTTCCGAGCAACCAACATTACATCAAAACAGGAACAGCCCGGGCACACAACATCACTGACCCAGAAACCATAGCAGATGTCGGCGTGATAAGCCAATCCGACTGAAGTGCAAAACGTGAATGTGGAAGTCGTGGCAGTCACGCTGCAAGCAACGCTAGACAAATGTCTGACCATTCATAAGCGTGCATAAACACGAGGGGAGTACCAGTAATAAGGATAAGAGTACGTCGCAGGTCGCAGCCTGGCGTTTTGTGTTTGGGTGGTGGGGAACTGAAGGGCGGTTTGCCCCCCTGCTGTATGGCCCTCAGCACCCGCGTTCATAACAGGACAATAAATGTCAGACACATAATCAGTAAACTGCGATCATTGACAAAGTGCACGGAGGACATGCGTGCTTTTTCAGAAAATGTACGAGGACTGCTGCTTAAAACTGTACAACGCATTAGCAAATGGTGACATACCGTCTGACCCATAATTCCCATTCCACGTGGTGTAGAGCTCCATCGTTGGAATCAAAGTGCACCAAAGCGCAGCAGGGAGAGCGAGGAGGGAGAGGAGGGAGAGGAAAACACACAGGAGCTGTACGATTGTTCCCAGTCCCTCCCCCGCTCAGCACGCAGGTTGTAACCCCCCGTCCCTCCCAACCCCCGAATAGTGTCCTGGGGAGGCGGATTTCGTATTCGCCGCCGTTAGGGCCAAGCCTAAGTTCATTTGTCCATCTTAAATGGTTCCTTGCATAACGATCAGGGTCTCTCCCCTCATTCTCCGCCAGCCGGCAGTCCGAACAGCGCCGGATTGTCTTGCACCTGGTCCACCAGATAGCGGATGAAGTGCGTGGAGGCGACGCACAGCTCCGCCAGCTCGCTTCGGCTGATGCCCAGCACAGCCAGCGTATCGGAGTTGCACAGCGGCAGTAGGAACTCCTGGCCGGACTGCATTTGCAGGTCGAGTAGAATGGAATGTAGATTGGAAGTAGGATTAGTGAAAGCCGTGGTTGTTAATTTGTACGGCCCAAGGCCGTACAAATGATGGTTGACGCACAGCATCTGCCGAGGCCTCTTCAACGACCATGTAACCCAGCATGTAACCCTCCAGGGAGGTTGGGGAAGTTGACAAGGAGGTTCAAACGTTTGGAGGGTTTTTAAGCCTTATCCAGGCGAGGACAATCCCACCTTACACGGTTTGCTCCACATTGGTCTAGAAACACCGAGGGTTATACACACATACATACATACACACAGGGGAGATAGAGAACCATGGAGATAGCGCATCCTGCCAACACCATCGCCTTCTCGTACCTGCGCCGTCTCCTTGGCGCTGGTGGTGATGTTGTTGATCAGCGACTTCTTGTTGTCGGGGTTACGAGGGTCGAAGGCCTCTCGAGCAACCTGCGCAGAGTGGAGGGCGGAGGTGGAGGGCGGAGGTGGAGGGCGGAGGTGGAGCACCGCTCTTCGGCTTCTTTGGCACCTCCGGGAGAGGGGCCCCAGTTTTAAACCCGCAGCGTGGGCCAATAGCATGTTATGCCGTAAACCCCGTTCCGCCAAGAAGCATTTCATATCTTCAGCGACTCAATGGCCCCAATTCCCGACCCGCAGCCCTAGGACCAGCCCTACGCAGCCTCAACCCCGACATACCTTGGCGATGGATGGGAAGGCCCGCAGCTGCGAACCCGCGCGGTACACAACAATACGCAGCTCGAACTTGTGACCGACCTTGTTGGGATGAGGCCCGCCGACACCGCCACCGCCGCCGCCGCCGCCGCCGCAACCACCACGGCCGCCGCCCGCAGCGGCTGCACCGGCGCTGCCCGCAGGGGCATCGATGGTAGCTGTATCTAGGTACTCGCACACGGTGTATGGCAGTCCGCCGCATTGGAGGTTGTAGTTGGAGGCGACGGAATGAAGTGCCCGGTCCACCTGCGTGTGTGGGGAGGGAGCTGAATCGATGACTGCACGAAAACGAATCTGTGATTTTCTTAACGAAAATATCCGTTGGAAAGCCCTGGGCCCCGTAGCCTTATTACACGCATGGCAGGAAACAAGTAATCCTAGCTAACCGTACAACGCCGTAGTAAGCCGTACCTTGGCTGCTGTCTCTCCCCAGGAGGAGTTCCCGAAAAAGAACTCGATGCCATGTCCACAGCCTGTTCCCTACGGACAGCGGTGGAGCGCGGAGCATGTGGGCCGGGGAGCGGCTTTGGGGGTGGGAATGGGAGGAGCCTGTGGGGGGGGTAGCCGGGCTGTTAGCTGCCAGTTATTACCAGTGGGTGCGTCTGCCTGCCTGCATAGGGCCTCTTCCCCATCCACACAGCCATATTTACAGCACGCAATCCGGCCCGGTAGAACATGTAAGCTGCTGCGCCGCTGTGCTGCTGCTTTGCTGCTTTGCAGGAAAACAGTCGATGCACCCATAGTTACCACAGCTGTGGTGGCAGCTAGTGGATAGAGGATTTTTGGCGACATACAGCGTTAATTTTGGGGTTTCCAAATCGCATCGTACGGTAGGGTCGTCGCCGTACGGACGGGTTCCGTACCTGGGGTTTTATCACCGCCGGCGTGGCGTTGCACTGCAGCCAGGTCTGGATGCTAGAGATGAGCTCCGTCCGAGTTCGAGCCCGCCTGTGGAGAATGGTTTTTACAATTGTTAGTTGCTACACAGGTAGCGGGTGAATGGGTGTCTGCAGCGGGGACCCGATTTGTGATTTGGATGTAGATGGCGGGGGGCCGTACAGATGCAAACAGTTGGCCATTCGCGTGGTCCGCCGCAGCTCATCATAGCGACAATGTGCTCAACGTAACCGTTTTTATTTATCTCCGTACTTACACGCACAATGCTAAAACTCTCAACCCTAAACACCGAAGCCGTTAGCACCTACAGCATTAAGGAACACCAGGAATGCGTCAAACCCCAACAACTCACCTGAAGTTAATGGCGGGGGCCATGCATTGGAAGTGAGCGCCGAGCTCCTCGGAGCCGAAGAACTGGTTGTACAACTCGTACGCAACGCTCTGCATGAAAATATTTTAATGACAAAGCAAACCGCCCTAAGTAACAACCCCAACGAAACCAGCAACCGTGGTCATTCGTGATGTCGTACGCATGCCGTACCGCGATGACAAACATCAAAACATCAAACTCGCACCCGCACCTTATCCGCTCCGGCGGCATATCCGGCATTGTAACCCCGGAAGGCATTGAGGTCCAGTCGGTGATCGAACTGATAGCAAGTGTTGAGCACGAAGCGGTCGTTGATAGCGGCGTGAACCTGCGTGTGTCGGGGGGGTTATATCGAACACCGCCAGGACTTTTGGTTGTGGGGACTTGACTCGATCTTATCGATACCCCTCGTATATCTTACCACCTTGTATACTGCCCAAGCCACAGAGGCAGACGTATTGGCGATGCTTCCCCCTAACACAGACGTACCGACCGTCGGCACAGGTGTGCCGAGCCGAGGTAACGCCCCCCTTGTAAACCCCCTGTGTACCCTGAAATCCCCATGCACCCTGACAAGCTGGGACCTAACGCCGCCACCTAGCCAAACAAGATACCAAATCCCCCCCCCTGACGTGGACGCAAATGTGGAACTACTCCCTCCCAGGCTATCCTAAAGTATTAAACTAAAAAGGTGTTGATTCTTTCCTTGCATGGCGTTACGTACTTGCCAGTGTCAGACCTACATCACTTTTCCAAAGCAAGAGGCAACGTACCTGGCGCCCGAAGAGCATGAGCCGACCCGTGGGTCCATCCATCATGAAGTTGGCTCGGAACTGCTTCATGTAGCCCAGCACCACAGTGGGGCCGCTGGCGGGCATACTCTCGGGGCGCTTCTCGAGGCGTGTCATATTGGTGATGTTAATGCGGCGGCCTGCAAGGAGCGAAGTCCGAACCGAAAATTGCAACGATGCCATGGTGGTGTGGTGGTGGTGGTGGTGGTGGGGTCGGGCGGGCGGGGGATGGCCAGGATTGAGGGGCAGGATTGCAATTGGGACTGGGAAAGGAGTTTGCCCGTAACTAACAACGACAGTTGTCAACGTACGGCTTCGAGTAACATACGGCGCGCGTAGCTCAGCTTAGAACACATGTAAGCACAGGTCAATGCACAGCGTCTTGACTGAGCGAGGGTCGGGGTGGCCAATCCGACCATCCCCAGTACCCAGCAATACCGTACTGAAGAGACCCTACGCCCGCGAGCTAATATTAGCCCTCAAGAAATCCGGAAGAGCCGTTACCCAGTCGTGGCCATTTGCAAATGAAGATATATTGAAATCAACACACCGAAACGGACGGAAAGGACGAGACGAACAAACCCAATGTGGCGATTGCTCACCGGTTGCCTCGAAGCCCCTCTTGAGGGCCTCCACGTACAGCATCTTCTCATGCAAGGTACGGCTCACCGGTGGGTACGTCTCCTGTCCGGAGCTGGCGACCAACACAAGGACATCCGGCTGCGTCATGTGCGCAGCCAAATCGCTGTTATGGGGGAAGGCAGCAACACGAGGGAAGCGCGGATAGCAATCAGCAAGGGTTAGCAGGGCGGCCATAGGGGGTTGATAAGAGAGTAGTAAACGAGGTCGACGAAGGTTAGGAGATTCGTGTGGAAGGCGGAATGGGGATCGGAGGAGAAAACGGAGAATTTAGGGTCGCTCAGCTGACATGTAACACATTAGTTCAGCTCCCTCATCCCTAGGTCGTATAGATAATGCGTATATGCCTTACTATACCGTCCAGATCCAGCCCCAGATTAAAATGTTCCTTAGCCCACTTGTTTTAAATCACGCTAGCAGCCTAACCACCAGCTACCAACCACTAACTAACCTGAACGACCTCAGCACGTCCTCAACTGCCGCCTCCGTCAAATTGGTCAGACCGCTGATGCCCGTACCATTAATCTCAATGATGTGAAACTGGTTGCGACCTGATGGTGCAAAAAAGAGGGTGCAGCGTCGTCGCAGCGAGGGAGCTAAGTCATCTAGCATGTATGTTTGCTCTTTGAAATCTTGACTGATTGTTGAACGTCCATGGTGCGGCATCTAGGCAGCGCCAGCAACACCAGCCGCAATGGCGCAGAGCCGTAGTAAAGGCTGATGCAAGGGCTGTATATAGCAGTCGCCAGCAGCGGCAGATGCTGCGGTAAGAAAACTGCAGCGAAACTTAAGATAAATCAGAAATCCGTCCCCGCGAACAAGCACCACACTCCCACTCGCCAAACAAACCGCATATGCCGATTAAGGACCCCCCCTACCTGCACGGCCAATGCAAGTTGTGGATTCTAAACGCCGCAAGGAACCGTCGGGGCGCACCTGTGGTGGCTTCCCGTGTGACAAGGACGTCCAACGGCGCCACAACGAACAACGGCCGCTGACTGTGGTCTCGGAGCTCGACCGCTGAGGCCCCTTGGATCTCCTGCAGCAGCTCGATGTCCTGCTGCCTGCACAGCCCCGGGAGAGGAGAGAACAACAGATAGGGGGGTAAGCAGAAGGCGGCGGCGCGAGGCGAACCGAAGAGAGCCGATGAGAGAAGAGGAAAGGAGTAAATGGTTGAGGATGTTGTAGGACGGGGAGGGAAAAGTCGAATGAGGAAGAGGAAGGGGGCTAAGGGTTGGGACGGGTGTGGTGTTTAAGCCGATTGTGACTTGGGAGCCAGGATTATGGGGCTACGGTTCGAGTCGCGTCATGTGAAATGCGGGAGTGAAGCGGCTTTGAAGCAGGGTTTAGCGTCAAGGGGTTATTGGGCAAGGGCCAGAAGGAGCCAGTGTCTCCAATAACCCAAGTCGCTTTGAGTGTAAGTGACTGATTCCAGGTCGATTTCGGGGTTTTTAAGCGTAATGTTTACATCGCATCGAATTCAAGCCAGGATTGTTAACAATCGATTTGCGCGCAACGTCCTCTCGGCTTATACTGTTCGATGCAATTGCCCGAAGGAAGCAGCACCACCGTCAAGTGCTTTGGCAAGGCACGCGCCAAGCCAGGGGCACCTACGGGACTACGGCGCTACCTGGCGATTTCGGAGCGGTCCTCCATGTGATGGCCAAGCATCTCGCAGCATCCCAGCAGCGTAGCGAGGGACATGTGCAGGAGGGAGGGTTCCGTGGACGCGGTGAAACTTGAGGGCGCAGCGCCGTGGGTTGTTGTCGTAGTTCCGGCCGTGGCAGACGGCACGGCGGCGCTGATGGGTAACTGCTGCTGTTTGGCCTTCAGGGGCAAGGACAGGAGGTGGAGGTGGAGGGGGTTGCAAAGGAGGATTGACCGAGCGAAGGAGCTCACACCAAGGTTGGGTTATTTTCAACAGGCGTTTTCGCGATGGCTGGATCCCCCATAGCTCTGCAAATTCGCTCAGCGTTTGCATGTGCCGTGCACGTAGCTCGGTATGTGTACTTGGGCGCCGTCAGCTCGCCGATTGAAACATTTCTTGCGTGGGGGGCTGAAAAGGCGCGCGGCGGTGTGCGAGGTGAATTAAGCACGATGTACAGCTTATGAAAAAAGCTGCGGAAGCTGCTACGAAAATTCAAAAGGCTACCATGAAGCTGCGCGCTGCGCGCACAGAAGTCAGGTGGTGATTCACGTCACTTCCAGTCGTAGCCTCTCCTACCTCAGTTGCGCAAGGGAAGAGTGGATGACACGGCGTGTTGGGCGATGTGCCCAGCACGCTGATGGCGGCAAAGAGGCTGCTGACGGTGGACTCGGGACTGAGTCCCATGGGGTCGATCAAGTCGTCGGCCGCATCGAACGGGGTGCGTTCGCATGCGCCTGGAATGGGCGTGGACCACGCTGCGGTGGCGGTGTAGGACGCTGACGACATGGCGTTGCTTCACTCTTTACTTCCCTGCTGGATGATGAATGCTTGTTTCAACGAAAATGTGCAGGTTCTCACGTTAAGAAGCCGGGCTGCGGTGAGGAAAAGGGTGACGCAAGATGTAGTTGGTCATTGTAGGTCGAAGGCGGCGAACAAAAACAGCAGAAATCGAGGTAGTCTTTTACCCGCCTAGAAAAGACAGGCAATCATTAAGACATCGTGGCAGTCTTGACATTGAATATTTTTAGCTCTAAATTGCGTGTAAAGTAATGATTCCGTGAAGGCTGGCATGACCCGTTCCGTATTGCACGTAACAAGGAGCGCTTACCTTTGCAAACGCCCCAGTATTTCCTAAAATATGTACGCAGTAAACTTACAAGTTATGGTGGCTCCACTGTGGCCAAGACCTTCACAAATGCTAGCAAAGGCAGTAGCTACTATCGAAGCTCGTTACAGAGCCGCTCAAAATTTGAGCGTAATGACCTTGTCGTAAATAGAATGATATGCTGATACAAGAAAAATTGTCGCATAAGAATGGAGTACATTCGCATGAAAATTCGGTTCCGATTCGCACATATCTGGCTCCGGATCCTCATGAACGACAGAGTTCAAACACCGAAAGCCCGACATATTTATGGCTGGTTGCAATACTTATTGTGGATGCCAGATGAAGTGCATTCCTGCGTACGGCTAATAACTCGCAAAGTCGCAAGTCGCAATTCGCAAGCAATCTATACGCGAGCACATACGTGGTTCGGTTTTCCGCGCCTGTCATCCGACAATGGCCGAGACACATAACCGTAAATACATTCAAGTGGCATGCCGCATATATGGGCTCGTCTGCCTCAGCAAGGAAATGGGCTCACACAAAATGAAATGCCGAATGTGCTTTCCAGCCCAGTTTAAAATGCCTTTGCCTGTCAAAGAGGTCTCAGTGGTATTCTTATCGCCGGCCGCTCCTGCTTTACTGTAGGCTTCTTCTTTTTCGCCTGGCGTCTCCTGCCGCTCGTCCTGGGACTTGCTTTTAGAATATCCTCTACTACATATGGATGCTGTTGATATCGTATTATCGCCAGAGAACTTGGCTAATACCTTGTTGGTATTCCATCGACGGAACCTTGTTGGTATTCGGAAGCCCTTTGGAGGCTAGCGCTAGATGGCTTCCCTGCCTTTCCTATGCATAGAGCGCAGCGTGAGAGAGGAATGGGTGTGTGTGGGAGGTTGTGTGCCTCGCTGCCATCTGCTCACCCAATCTCGGTCGCCGTTTGTTGTGTAGGGAGGGTCTTCAGGCCAACATGGGCCTGTCCACGTCAGCTCTTCACCGCATTGCTTGCGGTGTCATATCTTTTGTGTGTGTGTGTTACATGGTTGGGGGTGCGTGACCCCATACCTGTAAAACTACCCATACGCGCCGAAGGCCCAAGGGCAATATCTATACGCCTAAAAGCCACGGAGAACAGGAAACACCGCACATCAGCCCAGACTATGATTACGTAGTAGGTATTTTTAAAAAAATTACAAAATTTAAGCATAAAATTAAAGGCATAAGAATTATAGAGGATACAGGTTCTTTACGGAATTTTACTGCATCATTAGATGATGTAGAAAGTTCTAGCAAATAGGAAGAATTAGGAAGGATTAGGAAGAAAAAGGGGGTAACTGAGTTTCGGTAAGCCCACATACGTTCCAACATCCGCGCCAGACGTACTGGTTCCCATTTCATGGCCTCCAACATGCTCTGTGTTTATCTGATTTTTGGGCCCGTTTAACTGCTTTTGCGACACGGGATAACCTGTGGGAACACGTGTCTCACAACCAACCTTTCTTGTATGTCAACTATGCAAACAAGGTTGTTTGCCGTTTACCGGTGTACAATGAGGAGGTTTGGCGGCTCACGTCTGAGCCTCATCTTTTTTGTATAAGAGTACTAACTGAGGAATTGTGTCAAGCGTACGCCCCGGCCGAGTTCTGTTTGCACAAGGCCCATGGCGTTGTGCGAGAGGCGTTCCTAGGGGCGCTGCACTCGACCCGTTCGGGGTCCACTGTAACAATCGCATCCTCTACTTCACGGGGCGGCACTCTCAACCCGCACGCTGTCTTCTGCTGCCACCAAGCGTTCCCTGTTGCGGATCTTTCCAACCTTCCGCAACCAGTCTTAGTCTCATTCATCAGACGGTGCCAACATCGTATGATGTGTGAAACAGGGGGTTACATCTTCACCTGTGGCAGCTACCCTGCGAAACCCTGCCTTCCCCGGTATTTCGGGGCAACCTCATCCAGTCACCTTAGTCAACTTCTCAGTGGATCGCCCAGGTTCCCCACCCACCACCAGCATCCAACGGAATCTGCCGGGTCGACAGCGGCCCAACTCCATTCCTGGTCGGCTCGCAGGTTAACTTTATTCCAGGTCACCACCGTCTATCAACTAGGGGCGCAATACCTTCCACCATCGGAAGGATATTCGACCCTGACAGGTCTTGTTCCCGGGATCTCCCGGGGGCAATGCGCGTTACCAGTAGTGGCTGACCTATGAATATCATCTATTGGCCAGGGAAGCTCTGCGCACGAATTTTCAGTAAGCATTCTGTGGACCAAGCTTGCCAGCGTGTGGTGCACGCCGTAGAGCTTCCCGCATTACTTCATTCTTCCATGTCGTACGTTGTTGCATAGAAGTCGCAGTGGGCACGAGGAAGCCGGGTGGCAAAAGGGTACATTACGGCTTCCCGGAATGTTTCGTCGCAACAGGTGAATTCTCTATATCTCTATTTAGCTTAAGGCAATGATCGGTGCCCTGGGTTTTCATAATCATAACTCGGGATGGGGCTCTCCTAGCTAGGCTTCGTCCCGAGCAGTAAAATAGCTGGTAGCCTCACGGGACGGTGATTACACATGTAATGCGCCGCTCCCTTTAACTGCTTGATAGCTTATTTGCTTGCTCTCCAATGTGTTGTGGCCGTGGAGTACAGCAAGGGCGGTGAATTAGGCCAGGCAGTACTTTTAGGGGACTGTAACAGTAAGTATTGTTTACCGGCCCGCATGCCATGCGTTACAGTGTAACCCCAGGCGGTGTATGTACGTGGCCATGCACACATCAGTTGTTGTCCAGTGGGATATTCCAATATGGCCAAGTGCACCGAAGCGTGGGGCAAAAGAATTCATCGATCTATTGTATTACGTGGTTCGGGCTGTAACAACGCCTGCTCTATCTTCCGAATTCCTCTGGAGTCCCCGAGCCTGCAAGGAGAGGTAAATGCCATATATGCACCTTCCGCAACCTCATTCCATTCATATTTTGGTTTTCAACAAAGGAAGCAAGCATCTCCATCCCAGCGCAAGCAGTCTCTCAGATCCTGTCTCCCAGGGCTGCGCCTAAACAGGTACATACAGAGCATCCGCGTGCAAACCCTAAGGATTAACTAATGTGTCGCAGCACCACCAAGGAAGAAAACGTCCCGTGGCTCGCGTGGGTAGCAGCAGTAATAGTTTGAGTACCGAAATGACAGTCCCTTACTCGACGAGCCACAGAAAGTAGCGAAAGTTGCATGTCGATCGCTAATTCAAAGGATAAACCTTTAAGTCTGATGGGGGGTCCTCCACCCCATCGCCAACCTGAACCTCGACACCAGGATAACGGTAATTGACTCGATGGACGGCGCCATAGCTGCTCTGGATTCTGCATTGAGAGGCAGGAACAGATAGCCGCCTGTCGCCAATGCGCTGGGGAACCAGCTAAGAGAGCGACAATAGCACCAAAGCACTCACTTCACTTACGAAAGGTACAAAGGGATTGGGCTAGTGGGTTCTGCGGCTGGAGGTATTGGTCCACTGTTTGATGCAACGCCCTGCGCATTGCTATCCCTGCCTGGTCCGGTGTGTGCATAACCACATCTAGAGCATCCCGCGCAAGGAGAACATCCCCCAAAGTGTTTTTTTACAGTGCTATAGCGTTGGCGCGCTTGATGTCGAAACTCCAGCCCTGGGCGGATGCTATCTGACGGGACAGCCAACCTCTTTTCAACAAGAAAGAACACGGTTTCCCGACAGAGGCAAACTCCAACATCACGCATTCGGAACTAACGGATGTTAGACGTCAACATCTTCAAGTAAGGGGAGGTACGCCAACGCTGTAGCAATGCGCTGAACATGTGGCCGTAGAACGATTAACCCAAACCAAGGCACCCCAACATGGGGCGTACGTAAATAGACACATGGGATCCTCCGTCGGGTAAAGGGCATGCCGAAAAGAGCGCATGACCAAGACCCTGGGCGGTCGTGTTAAAATGCTGGACTATCTCTGACTATCGCCCTCACAAAACGCACGCCCAGCACGTCCAACACGCTTGAACATGCTCTCGAACGGCTAATGTCCCGAAACCGCCCAAAGATGGATGGTCATATTGTTGTTGTTGTTACAGAGCGGGAGGCTTCTGGGACAATTTAACATATTGTCATTTCTACGATTTATCACCGTACAGCGCCATCCACCATTACCACACTGTACTACGCCATACGAACTGCAAGTCCAAGGCGGTTGATCCTGCCTCCTAGGATCCCTCCTCATCCAGTCACCCGAACATCCGCAGAGACAGAGGGTTCGGCAATCGCCACAAATTCAGCGTGCGAATCTCGGTCCATCAACAAAATGGTCATATAACAATGGTCATATAACAAAACTCTTAGGAACCCCAGTGCGCTGTCTGTTATGTGCGTGTACTGTACTGTGGAGGTGCGGCATAATCACCCCAAGCTCGTATGGAAGTGTGCGCCGTTATAGCCGTTGATAACAGCCTCATGCGCCTCCGAACCCCCCTTGTGTGGGGGCAGCAGCTTGGAATGCTACAAGTCAACGGCCGCAAACCGGTTAGTGCTTTGTAAGGCCACTTCGCCTAACAACCGCCAGGCGAAACACGTTTTGGGGGACAGCGGCAGTTAACACTGAAACGGCACTGATATCGGTTAACACTGATATCGATTTAAACCTACGTCTGCAATTAAAATGCAGAACGACCTGTTTTGATAGCATACCTTGCTTAGCTAATCCATCACTTCGCCGCAACCTTTCTCATGTGCATGAATACTAAAACCAAGCGAATAGGATAATGGCAGGTGAGACCAATGCGCTTAATCAATGTGAGATGTGCGTGCCCTAACAGTCCTCACTTCATACACGACGATGACGATAGCAGCAAAGCCACAAGGGTTGTTCCAGTAGTAGTCGGCGCGGAGACTACCGCGCCTTTACATGCAACGATGCTGCAACGGTCACTGCCGTGCCAAAGCTCTTGACACCTGCGTTAGACCAAGGTCAACGCAGCACGACTTATGCCTATAGGCATTATTAGCTAACAACGTACGCGCAACTGCGGTGCTAGCAACGTTGATCAGCACATTTAACGCCCTGAGAAAGAAAATTCAGCTACAGTCTAATGACGTTCATCTCGGACCAGCGGTTCTCTCCAAATTGCCTGAGACTGCAAGCATTGCAGCATCCTCGGTGCTGGAAAGTTGCAGCTCAACGTGTCTCGTCACCCCTTTAGTCCTGTATGGCCTCGTTTACGGTTACGTGCAGCAGCTGCCTCCTCACAACAAACGTGCAAGATACAAACGCTCAATCCATGTTGTCATACCGCTAGAGCTCTTGGGTGTGTCTGTGTACGTGGTGTATGTGCCACGTATGTGCATGCATCCGTGCGGGAGGAAGGAAGAGTGGCGGCCTTATCTGATCTACTATGCATTCATCACCACCTATTATGCATGCATCATCACTATGCTTTCATCTCCTGGGTACATCTGCACGGGTCGTCCTTTGTCTATTGTTTGTGTAGAAAATGCTGGTTTAATGATGTCCCTCACCCCACGTCCCATAGGACCGATGTTCGCAACTAGGGTTTTAGGGGTTTAGGTAAAACCCTAAGGTATGCGGCGCACACGACCATTATTGCCATGCAGCCCATCCACACGCGCAAAAGCACATCTGCGCAGGCATAGGCATATTCACGGCTTTTCCTGCAGCTTGGAGGTCGTTCATCTCACCTACCTACCCAATCCTCACCCGTTGAGCTGCACGCTGCCACCCACCCACGTGCATTGGAATGAAAACTTGAATTTTGGAGTTGGAACCGACTGGGCTCCCTATGGCTGTAAGCCATATCTACGCCACCCTACCCTAGGGATTCCTTCGCGAGGGCATCTGACGTCCACTCACCCACCTGCCCTCCTCGCCTCCCTCCCTCCAGGTGCTCAACCCCTACCCTGAAAACCCCCCGGCTCTCTGCGTGCCTCAAACTTTGACGATCTTTCCTCATCCCAGTTCAGTTCTGACCCCAGCTGTGGAGACCACTCTCTTCACCTGTGCTTTTCCCTTCTCAATGGTGACCGGAAAGACGGGGACAGCAAGCCGTAAGGAAAGGACTGCAGATTGGCATATACTGGGGCTATACAGCGGATCCCTGTTCCCAACTGCCACCCCCTACGCCTTTCTTTAGGATAAAACTGCGTGGTAGTGTAGGTATATCCCTACGGTGCCTGGGTTTTATCCGCTGGTGTGGTGAAGAGGCAGGTTAGCGATTCCAATTTCCCACCTCAGCCCTGGCCGAGCCGAGCCGAGCCGGGCTCTTGCGGGTATTGTACCACCTGGGGTTTGATCGAGTGCTTTGGTGAAAACGGCCAAACATGGGAGCATTGTGTAGGGATGTGGGTTGGCGCGCAAGGGCAGCATCAAGGGTGCCGCGGTTGAGTGGGCCATTTGTAACCCAGAAACCTGCCACGTTGGGGCTGTGTTACCAGCGGCAAAAGGGTGGGGGGGCCGCAGCTCGCTCAGCTGGTGAATTGTCCTGCCGTCGTCGCTGCTTTCGCCGCGTCATCAGGCGCCGAGGGGGCGGCTGCGGCGGCTGCGGCGGCTGCAACCTCCCTCGAGGCGTTTTGCAGCAGCTTGGTGATGGAGCGGACCATGTCCTCCAGATTGGCCAGCTGCACGGCGTGTGTGGCCGACAACGCCAAGCCGTTGAGACAGGCCTTGAGCGTTCCTTGCAGCTCCTGAAGGTTTCGGTGACATAGAAAAAGTGTTAGGATTGGGAGGGGTAGGAGGGGTAGAGTTAGTTTCGTTACTGCCCAAAAGCCAAGACCTAACTCCGTGCAGTAGCTTCAACTGCCGCACCGCGTCAGTCACTCACCGTGTCCGTGTCGTACCACTCCAGCACATGTGCCAGCGCCGCCGTCCACTGGGCCAGTAACGAGGGATCCACGCCTCTCTCAGCCGCGTACTCAAACACCCTGCAGCCCGCCTTGGTCGCCTCCTTCTTGCTGAATGGCTGCCCCTCTGCAAAGGGCCCGGAGGGCCGTCGAGGCGTTGCCGCCACTGCCGCTGCCGCTGCTGTAGCGGAGCAACCAACCTCCGCCGTGGGCATCGCCTTCACACCGCGGCCGGAGGCAGTGGTAGCAGCTGCCGCAGCGCTCTGCTGCGCAAGGTTTGCCACGGGAGGGGGTGCAGCAGCTCCCGCCGCCAGGCCGTTCGGCGCTGTAGCAGCTTGGAGGCCCTGCAGCTGTGCCGGCGGCGGCGGCGGCGAGCGTGGAGCTCGCCGCTGCGGAGACGGCTGAGTTGGAGATGGCTGCGCTGCCGCCTCCACCTCTGCCGCAGGGGAGGGTGAAATGCCTGCGGCGTCAGGGATTTCTTTATGGGCAACGGAGGTGCCGCCGTCTGCTACAGGTGCAGGTGCAGATGCTGCTGCCGCTGCCGGCGTGGGTGCTGCGGCTGCCGTTGCCGCAGCCGTTGCTGCAGGTTGTGTTGTTTCTGCTGCGCGCTCATCGCTGCGTGGCGGCGGCGGCGGCGGCTTCACGGTTGCCGCTTCAGTCGCCGCCGGCTGCGGCAGCGGCGGGAGCGGCGCAGCAGCAGCCTGTGCATCTGCTCCCGTACCTTGCGCTGTTATGTCGGCGGTTACTCCCTGCTGCTGTTGCTGCTGCGTCGCTGCCGCCGCCGGCGCTGCATTCGGCTTGGAAGCGGCCCCATCGTTGGCGGCGTCTTTATTGGTGTTGAGCATCATCAGCGCCGCAGCAGCGTCCGTGTCGTCCATGGGGATGCTGCCTGTCGACCCTGCCACCGCACGCAGGCCCCTCCCCGCCCTTGAGGTGACGAACACCCGGGAGGGTCGACCTCGCCTGCCCCCTCTGCCACGCACCGCTGCCGCTGACCCACCCTGCTGCGCCGCCGCCGCCGCCGCCGCCGCCGTAGCGGCACCTGTAGCTTTAAGCTTCCCTGCGGCTGCAGAGCCCCCGCCGGGCTCGCCTGCCGAATCCTCCTCATCCGCTTCCTCTTCCGAGGTACTGCCGCTGCCGCTGCTGATATTCCCCTCATAGGC
>NW_003307552.1:1916971-1929353 GCF_000143455.1 Volvox carteri f. nagariensis | reverse complement strand
GCACGGCTGCGGAGCCGCCTTGCGGCGGCGGCGGCGCCGCCGCCTCTGCGGCCCCGCCCACGGCCCGGCTTCCGGCCGCTGCCGCGCCCGCCTGCCTGCGCGGCTGCCCTGCCACGTCCAGGTCGGATGCCACCACCCCTTCCTCCTCCTCCTCCTCCTCGTCTCCGAGCCGATGCAGGCCCCCCGGCTGAAGGGGCCTTCAGGACCTCACCCACCACTTCGACGTCGCTGCCGTTGCTGCTGTCATCACTCCCCGTAGACTCCGCATCCGTGCCCTCAGTATCCCCGCCAGCGCTGGCGTCCCCAGCCGGCGCTGTGCTGGTGGCGGCACGCCTCGCCGCCAGCTCTGCTGTTCGTGTCGATTGCCGCTGGGGGGCCTGCCGCGACGCCGGCGACTCCTCCTCCTCTACCTCCGCCTCCTCCTCGCCGTCGCCGCTGCTGCTGTTGTCAATGGCATCATCCTCGCCGCCTTCTTCGGAGTTCTGCAGTGGAAGGGGTGATCATTACGGTCGATTTCAAAAGGGCAAAAAGAAAGAAAGCACCGGGTAAATTTTACAGGGTAGTGCCAGGTTATCGGGTTCTTCATTACGCGCCCCGTACTTGTTTTCTCTGGAGAGGACACGCCACCTCCATCCCAACCCTCCACCCCCTTGCACCCAATATCATGATCCGCAATAGCCCTGATGGACGTCATGGCACCTCTCCCGCTATCACTGCCTTTCCTCCTCCTCCTCCTGCTCCTGCTTCTACGCCTCCTACCTCACTACTGGGCTCATAATCCCCGTCCTGCAGTCGCCGACCAGCAGCTCGCCCCCGGCGAGGGCCAGTTCCCTCCGCCACCTCAGCATCACTGACATCGGACAACTCGCCGTCGCCGTCGCCGTCGCTCCCGCTGCCGGCCGCTTCCGCCGCGGGTGCTGCTCGTGCTCGGGGTTGTCCCGCTGCGGCGGAAGGTCCGAAAAGATCGCCAGCTGCGGTCAAGGACTGGTGCTGGCCTTTGGCGGCGGCCGCGGCTCTGACGGCGACGTCGGGGGATGGTGGAGATCCACTTGGCTCAGATGCAGCAGATCGATAGTCGTCGTCCTCACTCCCCTGGCGGCGTCGAGCGGCCTCCGCGGCCTCCGCCTCCGCCCCCCCCACGTCCACCATCTCGACGTCGGCGGCGCCTACGCCGCCTTTGGCTGCGCCGACCAAGCCCTGGCGCGCAATTCCCGCCCCCTGCAGCCGCCCGCCAGCACCATCCCCTTCTGCCATCCCCTTGCCGCTATCATGGCGCTTACGACGCTGGGCCGTGCGCTGCGTCCCTTGCCCGTCAGCCAAGTCCACGACACCATCGCCTTCGCCTTCGCCGGGGTTGATGCTACGGTGGCGCTTTACACCGACGCGCCTTTGCCCCACGGCCTCAGCCCCGCCATCTTCCACAGCTTTATCCTGATCGTCATCATGCACCACCTCCAGCTCCACCTCCGCATCCGCCTTCGCCGCACCTGGAACGCTTTCCCCCTGCTGCTGGGCCAGGCCTCTCGCCGCCGCCGTCGACAGCCGAGCCGCTTTGCGAATCTGCGCCGCCCCTGCTGCTGCCGCCGCATCGGAGGCGGCGGCCGTCTCCGGCAGCTGCTGATCCCGCTCGCCTGTCGAGTCGCGCGGGCGCTTGGCATCGGGTCGGCTGCCACCCTTGCCGCCGTCGCCGGCAGCGACTGCATTGGCGCTGTCCCGTCTCGCCGCCGCCGCCGTCGCCTCCACCACCCCCGTTCCCTCCCCCACCTCACCGTCCTCGACGTATTCAGCGGAGCTCAGCGTCGTCCCACTCGTGTCGTCCACGCGACAGAGAACTTCACCCGTAACCACCACATCGCCAATGTCGTCATCAACGCCATCGTCGTCGTCGTCTGGATCGGACGCCGCACCGTCCAGCTCCTTCTTCACGAGTGAATGTGGAGGTTGACCCGTCGCAGCGTCGTGTGGGACCTGCTGCCCCTGAGAGGGGCCGCCCCGGGGCCCCGGGGGCCCGGCCCCAAAGAGACATGCAGCGCCACCCGCGGTGGCCCCCCGGGCTTTGCCACCCGCGGCGTTGGCGTTGGTGGCGCTGAACATCGCCTGGCAGTATCTGCGTGGAGCGGGTGGCGGGTGGTGTCCCAGACGAGGACCGCCGTCAGGCAGCGAAGCACGTGTACATGCCGCCCCGGGGATTATAGCAATGATGGTGGTGGTGGCGGTCGTGATGGCGGCGGCGCTAACAACGAGGACAAGCGGTGGCAAGGGGGAGAGAAAGAGAGAAAGAGGGGGAGGTGAAAGGGGGCGCAAAGGCAACACCCACTCACCTCGCCTTCTCGCCGTCCAAGGCACCATCCCTCTGGCCCACACACCTTTCCCCGCGCAACGCCTCCAGCCCCTTGCTTACAGCCCCTCCCACCCAGCTGCGCATAGCAGCCCACTTCGCTACCCTCCCCTCCCCCTCCCCCCACCCAGATCTCCCCATCACCACCACGACCCACATCCCCCCTCCCACCTGCACCTCCAGTTGTCATCCAGGTCCTCCGGATCGACACCCCCCAGGCAGGAACAGCAGTACGAATCCACACAGCTGCTCAAGGAAAGGGGGAAGAGGGGAAGGGGGAGGGGGCCCCAGGCAGGGGTCAGGAAGGTTCGGAATCTGGGACAAGTGCTATCGAGTTTGTTCAATGATCGTAAAAACCCCCTGGCCGGAATCAGCTGCAGGTAAGAGGCAGGGGTTGGCCCGGCGGGGGTTAGCACTTAGCAGGGGACATACACACACAAAGAGACACGCGAAGGCTCCGTTCCTTAACCCGCATACATGACACAGACGCACGTACCACATACACATACACACAGGGACAGCCGCGATCGCTACTTCTCAGCGCCCCCCATCCCGGTGTGCCGCATTCCTGACCCTTCTGGTGGGAAAACAGGCCCTTCTTACCCCGCCCCACCTCCAACCTCCCCACCACATGGCAAATCGCAACGTCCCCCCTCCAGCACCACTCACGAGTCGCAAGCCACCACCATCTGGCCCACAACGCCGCACTGCACACAGAAGCCAACATTGGCGTCCACATCATCCAGCCGTAGGGCCTCCAACACCTGACAGAGTGACATACACACAGGAAAGAGCGTAGCGGAAACGGAGCGGGACGGGAGGGTGGGATGGAAAGACGAACCACGAGCGAGTGAAGGGGTGGGAGGGAGCGTGGGAGTGTGGGAGGGAGGGAGCATGGGAGGGCGGGAGTGTGGGGGAGTTATTCGTCAAAATACGTCAAAACCCAATGGGAATAAGAACTGCCGACACCCACGGGAGGGCGGGGAAAGGAGGAGTTGACTCGTATCATGTTCGGGGCGCCCAATGAAATGCCCAAAACACTTGTTAGTGCAATATCTCCCGCTCTGGGTAAGGGGTGAGTCCCCTGCACTCCTTTCCCCACCTGAAACCGTGTCGCCCCGAGGTCGCGCAGGAAAGCATCCACGGGGTGAGCTGCTGCTGCTGTTGTTGTTGTTGGCCCTGCATGTTGGCTGCCACTGAGGCCGCCCCCACCAACCCCAGCCGCATCAGCCCCTTGGTGCTGTTGCTGTTGCTGAAACAGCTGTGTGTTTCGGCTGTTGTAGGTGACATCCCCTTCCAGCAGTTCGCCCAGTCGGGCGTGAAGTTGCCCGGGGGCCAACTGGCGGGTGGAAAACACACACGAGGGGTCACGGGAGGACAATTAACAGCTGCGGGTGGGTGAGATGTGGATGGCAGATGGGCAGGTAAGAAGGGGGAGAGGGTCGTGGGGAGAGGGAGAGGGGTGAGGGAGCGGGGAAAAAAAGGAGGTCAGGGCGGGGCGAGCTGGGCAAGAGGGAGAAGTGAGTGTGTAAGTGTGTCTGTGTGTGTTGGAGGGGACGACGAACCACGTGAACGAGTGAAGCTGATGCCAAGGAAAGACTGATGCGCCCCAGAAGTAAAGAAGGCACAACTAACCAGTCAGCGGTTGTGAAGAAGTCGTCCTCGCGATGATGTTAGTAGTGATGATGATAGCGGAAAACTACCTACCTAGCCATAAAGATTATATAAAATGCAGAAAGAGATCAGGAAAACATCCGTAATATTATAGAGGTAGGTGTAAAGGCGGCGAAGAGCAAAAAAACTGACGTGAGTAATAGAAGAGGTGACGTTCGTTAGGAATATATTTGCACGCCGGCCTGGCGGCGGAATTGAGGAACCTGGACAGAACTGGCTGATAAGCTGTGCTGGTGACATGCAAGTGCTCCGCCCAACCCCCCAACACGCGCCCGACCCGACCGATCCAACTATCCTAGTCCGGCTAGCGGGGGCCCGGGGAAAGACGGAGGTCAGGGCTTGTAAATGTTTGGGTTTAGTCATAGCTACGACAGCAGTAGCCACAAGGCAAGGCAGCACCAAAGTGTTCCTGCCGTTGTATGACGGGGTTCACCTGCCCTTGCTGTCCGCCTTCAGTTCCCTTCGTCGTGGACTTTGCTCCCCGGGCCCCACCCCCGGCCTCCTCCATGACCTACCCCTACCTTCTGTACCCTCCTCTCACCCCCTCACCCTACTCGGCGGCTAGACGCTCTTTCACAACCTAGAAGGCCACGTCGCCGCGACCACTACTACCTCCCAAATCACTACTAGTCGGTGACTTCATACGATTGTATTCTACAGCCCCTGTCTATTACTCGAGCGTCTTTGTAGCGCTGGTGTCAGCACCCCTCGTCTGTGGTTTGTCTTTCACCCCCTCACCCCACCTTCCACGGCCCGCCCTGCGTCCGCTTGTTGCGCCTCTTCAGCAGCGCAGCCAGCCGCTGCAGGGGCAGCACGAATCCGGGCCTGAAGAGAGGGAGGAGTGTGTTGATGTGGAGCAGCAGTAGAGGGACAATGGCATAGGGACCGGATGAGGTGGGGCCAGGTTGGCAGGGAACTGTTCGTCCTGTGGCAGGCCAGTGCGCCTGCAGCCGAGTAGACGGCTTTCTTTCCTCTATGGCCACCGGCCACAACAACAACTAGTTTGCTTCTCGTCTCGCCCTCGTAGACTCCTTGATCACCCGATCACCCACCCTCGCCCCCCCATCACCATCACCATCACCCCCCCCCGGACCCCACAAAAAACCCACACACACTGCGAAGCGAGTCTTACCTCATTTTGAACCCACCGCCCCTGGCGGTACTCAATGTACGAGCCACTGCACCCACAACCGCCCCCAGCGATAAGTCTTTCTGACCCAGCACCTCCATCGCCACGCTGAACCGCAGCGGTGGCGTGTTCAACACCTCCAGAAGCGACGTCGGCGGCTTTCCCATATCGCGCCCGCCCAAACACAGCAGCGAAGGACGCAGGCAGTTGCCGTATGACTGTACGTCTTCATTCTCGCGTACGGCAAAGGCCCAGGGCCGCAGCTGTGCGGCGACGGCCAAGGAGGGGTTACCGGCGACTGGGGCTGGGGCAGCTGGGCCGGCGATGCTACTGCTGCGCCTCTGGGCCATCCCGCCAGGGGTGCTGCTGGGACCCGGGGCAGCGGCGGGGGCAGCGGCGGCGCTGCCGCCCTTGAGAGCCGCCGCCGCCGCCGCTGCCGCAGCCGCGTCTGGGAACTCCAGGAACTGTACAGCGATGGGGATGAAGGTGACGCCACCCGTCGGACACATGCGTGCATGTGCGTCTGTTTCTGTGGTGTCTACATCTATATGCGTGTGTTTCATGTACGGTGTGTACGTGTATGTGTATGTGTGTGACGTAACCCGCTGTAACGACCTCTCAGCCATGTTTACCCCTGCCTAGGCACCCCCCCTGTCTCCCATTCCCGAATCTAGGACCTCCAGGGGATCAAATCCACCTTCACTCGCTCTGGCAGCTGCTGAACCCACGTTTTTGCATCTTCGCACACACCGGCCCCCCCCATCCCACCACCCTACCTGCGGCGACAGCACCCAGTCCGCGATAGCCAGCAACGCATGCGACAGCGTCTGCAGCGCCGCACCCGGAACTGCAAAGTTCAGGTTCCGGAGCCGTTCCACCTCCGCAGCCGGCAACTCAGCACTAAACCGCTCTGCGGCCGCGGCGGCGCTTTTCGCGCTATTTAACAGATGTGATGGACTGGGCCTCGCAGCTGGTGCTGCTGCTGCCGCCTCAGGTGGGACGGTAACAGCAGGAGCGCTACCGCCCGCTCCGTCATTAGCCGCCGTCGCTGCTGCTGTGGTAGGTTCGACGGCTCGTACGGCAGCCGCCACGTCGCCACTGGCGGAGGCGGCCGCCGAGGGCAAGGTGAGGAGGTAGTTCTGATGCCGCGGTGGAGGGGGACAGAATAAGAGAAAACGCTGAGTCAGGCGGAGGGAGAGTAGAGGAAGGGGGAGGAAGGAGCGCAGGACAGGACAGGGCAGGACAGACTGTCAGCCGCCTCCAGCAACACAGTTCTCGTTCTGTTCGCATGGCTACCAGCTCTCGAACCGCCCTACGTTACCGCCCGGCTGTGTTTTCTAATGCCGACACCTCCCCTCCCCTTCCCCTTCTCCCCCCCATAACAAGCACTCCTCCGTTGCCGCCTCCTCGCGGTCTTCTGCCTTGAACTTCTTCTGTCCTCTTTCTCCATTCTTTCACACAACACAGCAAGCACATCCAGATTTATGATCTCTTCTCCCATGACCCAAAGAGGACCGTCTAACCCCAAAGAGAAATCCCGCGGAGATGATACGAACCGTTCTCCTGACGGGCTTGATATCGCCACACCGCATCGCACCTACCGTGGCCCCATCCCACCCTTCCACCCCCACACCGCCCAGGGACTGAAGCGACTGAAACCCTTTCCCCCACCCGGGTCAGGTCCCATTTGGTCTCCGGGGGCCTGGTAAGACACCTCCCGAGTCCCCAGCCCCCATCCGCCACTGCCCCTAGGGCCGCTCGCGCAGCCTACCCTACCCGCGTGTACGTGACGTCCACACGCGCCGCGTACAATGTTTTGCCCTTCACCGGACTGCTGCGAGCTTCAAAGTACTCCTGCAGCAACACGCCACCGCTGCAGGAATCAGCCACACGCTGCTGCTGATGATAATGATCCCGTGCTGCCGCTGTAATGGCCCCGGCGCTGCCGCTGGCAGTAGCTGCAACTGCAGCTCTCTCGCCGTCGGGGCCTACCTCCCCCCCGGCTGCAGCACCCACGGGGCCCGTTCCGCCTCCGTCAGCTCCGTGTGTCTGGCTCCGGGACTGCGCTGCTTCTCGCTCCGGCAGCGACACTCCCGCCGCCGCCGCCGCAGCAGCAGCGTTGTCCCTACTTGCCCCCGCCTCCGTCAGGCCCCCCTTCACCCCTGGTCCTGACGCCAGCACGGCAGGACCCGGAGTGGAAGTAGTCCTACGGGTCTGAGCTCTCTCCGGCCGCGGCGGCGACTTGATAGCTTTGGAGGTGCCAACACCTCCACCAACACCAGCACCGCCGCCGCCGCCAGCGGCGGCGGTGGTGGTAGTAATGGTGGTGGTCCTGTCCTTCGCCGTGGCTGCCCGTGTGGGAGGAGGGCAGGTGGGCGGGCGGGGCCGCATGGGGACTACACCGCCGGAGGCGGTGGGGGTGGGCGGCAGGGCGGCGGCGGCGGCCACCGCCTCGGCGGCTCCAGCAGCATCAGCTGCTACTGCTGCTGCTGCTGTGGTCCCGTTGGCGTGTGCGGTCAATCCGTTTCGGCAGTCTGCACAGAGGAAGTCAAGGTTGTGCCAGAGCCGTACGAGTGCGACTGGCGGGGAGACGGATGTGTCCACGAGGCTGGTGAGGTAGACCTGAGAGAGAGGGGGAGGAGGGCATGCATGTGGGCGTGTGTGGGTGGGGGAGGAGAAGGAAACATATGCAAAAGTCAAGGAAACAACTAGGGAGCGGCGAGGCGGAGGGAAGGGGAACTAAAAGTAGGCGGGTACTGCAAAGGAAGGTTTTGCGGGCGCAAAGAAACTCGGGATTACTGTAGCAGAGTTTAGGCAAACAGATGTGAGGAGGTGCAGGAGAGTAGAGGGCGGTAGGGGAGGAAGAAGGAAGAGCCCTAATGGAAGATGGATGAGCGGATGAACGGAAATTTGATGCAAGATGCGCAAAAGAGCAAATACCCGATCGCCAAACCACCAGCGCCCAAAACCTAAAGCTAGCTGACTTGTCAGCGCGCCCGCTTTCAAGTCCTCTGTTTTCGCTGGGGTCCTCCCGAGTACAGAGATGGAGGTTGGACACAGGCTGGTAGGCGGCGCGAGAAAGGTTTGGGAAGCGTAAAGGCCGTAAGCGATGGGCCGGGAGGTTGCTGCCCGCAGGGCGTAAATGGATGACGCGCTCGTTTGTCTGCCGCGGATGGCAACATGGGCTGTCCGTCTTCGCGCTGTGCATTTTGCTGTGAGCTGCTGTGTGTTAGCTTGTGAACTTGTGAGCCCCAAGACGCTCTGCAATGCCGCTAAAGGGACCCAGGAGCAACAATATCGTATTGTGTGAAATGCCGCATAGCCCGACAAAGCGCAAAGGTGTCTGCAGGTTTAGGCGCAGAAAAAAACGTTTGTAGCAACGCGCCCGCCCTGCTGTGTCTTCACCACTCACAGGGTCATAATTATTTGTTGTCTCGCGCGTGTTGCAGTTCGTGCATTGAAGTTGAAAGCCTGCGTTAATGCCTTTGAACTGCAGGTCTAACACACGACGAATACCCCGTCTGAGGCGCGCATCTTGGTAGGTATCCCCTTTGGAATTAAACAGCTCCAACAGCCTGCGTCCCAGGAAGTGCACCGACTTTCGGGTGTCCGCAAACGATGTCCAAGTTGTCAATAGCAAGTTTAAAAGCTCTTACCCTTTTTCCGACATTCCAAGCTTATATTTGTATGCTTACTTAAACACAAGCTGTAATTACTGCCCTAACGTTTCCAGCATACCTTTGCCCTGTCGGCAGGAGTTGTGCCCTCACGGGAATACTATCCATGCCATCTGCATCATCTTTCTATTAAAGCAAATACTCAGGTATCACCTTCTGTGAGAGCTATGTGCGTCTCCCCAGCTCAGGGTCTTGGTCATTAGCTTCACTCTTTCTCAGCATGCCACCATCTGTACTCGTACAACCTCCTCCTCTGCCGACCTGCTAATTGCTCGTCAGTTTCAAGCCATATCTTTATTACTTGAGCATATTAGGTGGAACTCACGCGAAAGGCATGGGCGTATCTCGGGCACATCGTGCGACCCAAGACCACCGCACGCACAGCGTGGTAAACGCAGCAATCCTCAAAAAGCTTGCAAATCTCACACTAAACATGCTCCTTAAAATTATGTGAGAGGGAATTATAGAAGAGCTCTGAAGTCGAGGTCAGTAAAGACGAGCCGTATATGGAACACCACCGGGATACGAACCCCTGATCAGCAGCTCGACAGTAATAAATTAGAGTGCACAAGCCAAGTAAATCCGTCACCAATTGAAGTATCCAACCGTCCGAGGGCAACTCCAAGCTCCAACTCAAGTGACGGGCACGAAAGTTAGTAGCAAACTGCCAACAATCACACACACCCGGCACGGGCCAGACTAGCGAAAAAGTCTCAGCTGCGAAGGAACGCAAAAGCCGAGCCACTGCATCTGGGCACTGGGAAACTGTGTTGGTATGGGGCTTTGCGCATCGGGACCACTCCAGATGCTTGACCCCGCGTTGCCCGGCATTGCATTGGACGTGCGCACCGGCTGAATGCACCGGTGAAGGCGAGCAAAAAGCTGTGCCCGGTACATTTCTTGCGGAGTAGCATGCGGGGAGACCCATCATATACACTTGCGTTGTCTCATCTGGGTGGTAGTCTAGTTTGTATATTAGTCTCTAGTGCAGTGCACGGCCAGCTGGCCCGCTGGCCCGCTGGCTCTACTCTTCGTAAGTTTTGAGCCCACTAAAACAACCACACACATATACACACACGAGTGGGGATTTGGTCAGCAGCGGACGGCATTTCCCGAGCATCGATGGGACTTAGGTAACGATTTTTGTTGGGCGCACCACGGCCACCGACGGCCAGATTGAACCACCTCCCTCCGCACCCGTTGTCGAAAATAAGCTACCACTCTTACTGAAGAGATATGCTGCTTGAATACGATTTTTTTTACAGACGCCTCCAAAGCGCGCGACCAGCACTCATATTGCAGCAGCTTACACACTGATACCGTAGATGCCTGTAGTGCATACAAATGCCCCTTGCTTGCTACTCGGTCAAGTGACATTCTTTGGGTTATGGCGGTCAAGCCGGGTGCCATGCGCATACGTAAACGCGCACAATGATAACAGTGACTTTGGCGGGCCTGGTGATTGAAAAGTCGTACGGCAGATCCACACAAACCAATGCTGAACCTGCGTGCGCATTGAGCACCGAGATTCCGGGCACACTCGTAAGGCGGTTCATTCCTTATTAATACCCCTTGGCATTCGACATCTCCTGAACGCCGCAAAACCTGTCACGATGGTGAATTTCCACGCAGAGAGTTTTTAAATGTGCACGTGGGCCGTCAGGCCGCGTCGTACAGGCTGTAGTACGGAAAAGAGCGAACCCCAACCCACACTCCACGTGCCCGCCTGACCCCCAATTGCTCGACTTCCTCTTCCCTAACCCTCTTCCCTCATCTCTCTCTTTTTTCTCTTTCCCCGGCACATGCCCGCACTCACCCTCGCCGAAAATCACCAATTTACCAAACCATGTACGACATATGCCCAACCGCCGGCTTCCCCCCTAACCATGTCCTGTGTATGCGTGCATGTCTGGCCGCCTTTACATCCGCGCGCTAGGTCTGGCGGCCCAGATACCCATCTGTGTCCGAAACTGTTCGTGGTCTTCACCGCCATCACCCCGCACATCACTGGAAATTGGGCCTGTCCGTGAGGCCGCGCCACCGGCCCCACGAAGCCATCATCGCCATAATCATAAAACAGCGTCAAGGTAAAAATATGAACTCATTATTATTGTTTGTTATTGTTTGTTATTGATCGTTATTGGTTGTTATGAATTTACTCATACTCGTGCCGGCAGCGCCGCACCCAGCCCCACAGACATCCTCCTCCTCCTCTTCCCTCTCCCTCTCCCTCTTCCCTCTTCCCTCTCCGCACCCGACGGACTATTCCCACCGCCACGCGACGCAATGCACTGCCGCAAAGCGCGCGACAACCCACGACGTGGTGTTTCCCATACCTTTCTCTTTTGCATGGAGACTGACACACACAAGCACACACACACACACACTCCTAAAATTCTCTCACCCCGCCCCCTCCTTCCCCTCTGCCAGCCCAAACACGGCCCCTTCACCCCCAATTTCTCCGGATATACAACCCTCTTACACCGCCCACACCACAGCCCTAAACCACGTCCATATCATCCCCCTCCTCCAAACCTCCGCCCCCGCCCCCAGGCCCCATGCCCGCCACCGCGCGCTTCTTCTGCAGGCGGCTCACACTGACAGCCAGGTGCCTGGGCAGTAGCCGCCTGAGCCAGGGCGGCAGGCAGGCAGCTACAGCGCAGGCAGTAGAGGCCAGGGCCTCCGTCCCCCCGGCCAGGCAGCTCACCCCCAGCAGGATGCATAACCAGCTGGCCAGACGAACAACCTGACACAGGGTAGGAGTAATGTTGGAAGATGCGCTCGCGCGCGCGCATGTGTGTGTGTGTGTGTGTGTGTGGCGGGTTTGTGTGGGGTGTGGCGCGGGATTTGGGGGAATGCGGGGTGTGGGATGAAGGGTGAAGGTTGAGAGGTGCTCGGCCGGGCGAGGGAAGCGTAAGTGGGGGGAGAAAACCCGGGAAAACCAGACAGACAGACAGACAGACGATAAAAGGTTCAAGAGCGCCGCTTTTGACGACAGAACCTGTCCAGACCGACCCGCCTGGCCAAGTACCTAGCAGCAGCTAAAAGCACTGTGCTGCCCGTCTCCCTGCTCCCCCTCCCCCTCCGCCTGCTCCTCCTGCCCTCCCACCGCGCTGTCCTACCCCAACCCCTAACTTCTCCCCCCTCACCACCACCACCGACCGATCGAGGTCTGTGTGTTTTCCCCCCTTCCAAACCCCATTACCCCACCCAACCACCAACCAAACTCTCAACGAACCAAACAAAACACATATGCACAACTCCCCCTCTGCCTCTGGCACCCCCCGCTTCCTTCTCGCCCCCCCCCGGCCCTCCAGCTCACCTTCATTCCATGTCCCGTGGGCAGCTTCTCATCCAGTGCCACCATGCCTGCCAGCACCCCGCATATCATGGAGGAGGTCGCTGCCGCCACACACACCACCACGGTGTTCCCCGCCTTGAGCCCCCGGGTCTGAAGCAGGAAGCCGGTGCTGGTAAGGCCCACAGAGGCGGCTAGTCCGAGGGGTACCCACACAACCGATAACTTGGCAGACAGGATGAAACCTGTGTGAGGGGATCCTCAGA
>NW_003307552.1:1916126-1916921 GCF_000143455.1 Volvox carteri f. nagariensis | reverse complement strand
CTTCCCTGCCCCCCTTCCCACCCACACCAGAAAGCTCCATGACGCGCACACGCCGCGCCGCTTTGGTTTTGTACGGCACGTCATGGTTACTCACCGGTACGACACGCCGCCGCAGAGAAGCCAAAACACGCCCCTGCCTCTAAGCCGCAAAGCACCGCGTCGGCCGCCGCGGCAGCGGCAGTACCACCGCCGCCGCCGGCGGATGCGCCGCTGCCGCCGCCGCCACCACCACCACCGCCGCCACCTCCTAGCTGCGACGCTAGCGACGAGCTTCGTTGCATCGGCGGCGGCGACTTACCATGATGGTGGTGGTGGTGGTGATGGTGGACCTGAGAGCCCGAGTGTGCGGAATGTCGCCACCAACATTCGAAGCCTGCAGTGCGCGAGCGGGCAACGGAAGGACACGGCGCCAGCCAGGCGGCATGCGAGGGGCGACATCACGGCACCTCAACCACACGTACAGGAGCTGCACTGGCAACGTCCTGTCTAGGCACACTGTAATAACCCGCCCACTGCGCCCCTCGAGCCTCTCACCCGCCCTCACCCTCCTTTCTCGCTACACACTTCCCCACCTCAACCCCCTTCCCTTTCCCCATCTCCCTCCTCTCTTTTTGTTCCCTCTCCTGCCCCAAAGACAGTCCCCCCCTTCGTTCAAAAGCGTTCGTGGTTCGTCTTTTCCCCCCGTCCCCGTCTGGTATCAGCTTCACCCGCTCGCGGTTCGTCTTACACCCCTCCCCTCCCCTTCTCGCCCTCCCTCCCTCCCTCCCTTCCCTCCTCCCGTTATCAAGCTCACCC
>NW_003307552.1:1909545-1914575 GCF_000143455.1 Volvox carteri f. nagariensis | reverse complement strand
CCCATACCAAGNCAAGGCCTCTACCCTCCTCCCCCCGTTCTCCCTTTACACTCTTCTCCCCCCTTTGTTTCCTTGCATGCGATTCCCCCCTTTTCCGCCTCCCCCGGTCCCGCTACTCCTCACCTTGAGGTAGAAGTGGGAGAAGATGAGCAGTATGACGAGACCCACCCCGGACACGGGCTGAACCACGGACACCTGACGACCGGGAGAGGGCGGGGGGGGGGGAGGGAGGGAAAGACGAACCACAAACGAGTGAGCTGCTGGGAGGGCAAGAATGTACCAGACGTAGGACTGACCGAAAGGCGAGGGAGGGAGGGAAGGGAGGGAAGGGTCGAGGAGGCAAGGGCATGCTATGCGGGCTGGGTGAACGGGTGGGTGTATTGGTACGAGTGTGCGCCTACTTTCTAGACACGGGTAGCCGGTTGCTGTTGGGGGGGACAAAGGAACAGGAGAGACACGGTGTCCTCTGTCGAGACGTGCGGTTCCGGAGCTGAATACCGTGCGCCGTACTGTCTCACGATCATGTTATGCCCGTGCCGTTGTAACGCTTAGCCCCTCGCCTCTGCCCCGCCGCTCCCCCACCCTACTCCTAACCACTTCCAACACCTTCCCTCTCCTTTCATACACCAGGTTTCTCATTCCCCCCCTCCCTTTTCACTACCTCTCCCCTCCTTTCTAGCCTCATAACACAGGCTCCCAACCTTTCCCCTCTCCCCCTTACGGTACCTTACTTTGCTCTTCGCCGCCTTTACGCTTGCTCCTAGAATATTACGGATTCGTTTTTTCTGCTTTCTTTCCGCATTATATTTTAGTCTTCGCGGCTAGGTAGGTAGTTCTTCCGATGACTACATCACCGCGAAGACTTCATCTTCACAAGTCGCGACTGGTTAGTTACTTCTTAGGTACTTGTGGCGTATCAGTCTATATCCTCCTTGGCATCAGCTTTCACTCGTTCACGTGGTTCGGTTTCCCCCCTCTTCCCCCCCGGTCCCCGTGAAGGCCCCTTGGGCAACTGAGGGCACCATGTACGGCTTGGGTTGGGGGCTCTAGTCTTATGAAATCCGGATCCGCTGGATCTTAGGGTTCCATGGTTTCCCTCTTTTTCCTCTTCCCCTTCTGCTGCACACTTGACACGGACCCCGCGGCTCGTTAGCTGTTTTCCATCCCCTCTCCTCCTGCTGCTTTCTCCCCTGCACAACTCCCTGTTGCGCCACCTGCCGCGTCGCTCTGTCCTTTCCTCTGTTTGCCTGTCTGTCTGTCTGTCTGTGTGTATCCGTCTGCTTGCGTCTGTTCGTCTGGCTGGAAGTCCTAGCGAAGCAGAAAGCCCGGATGGCCTAGGATGCACACAGCACCCCTCCCCCCGGCGGCTCCATTCCCACAGAGGTGCAGCGGGCGGCATACCAAGGGGGCCGAGCCCCATGGCCCCTGAACCAACACGCCCAACCTCCTCTGGACTCCGGTATCCGTAGGGCTCCTCAGGTAAGTAGGCTCCACAGGTTGCGGGGAGAGGGGGATGAAGACAAGGGCCGGGACCCTACCCTACCCTGCCCTACCCCTGGAACGGGGAGCTCCCCACCCCAACCCCGTCTGTCCTAGCACCATCAGAGGTCTGGATAGGGAAGCTCTCAGATTAGGAAGGGGATCATTAGGGGATACAAAATCCAAAGCACCAACCGCCAGAGTTCAGGGCCGGGTTCGGGTCTGGAAGGTAGAGGTGCAGGAAGGGGGAGGGGAGCTCACCGGCGCGTTAGCGAAGGCGACGATCATGAGGAGGGCTCCGCCCAGGTCAGTGAGCATGCCGGTAAGCCATAGCCCGGAGCGGAGGTACAGCAGAAGCGTGGTGCGATTGAGCACCAGCCGCGGCAGCGTCCGTGTTGCCTGCTTTTGTAGGACCTTTCCGATGTTGTTTCCCGCAGCTGCCAGCACAGTGATGAGGATGGCAAACCACATGGGCGCGGAAAAGCGTGCTCGCGGGCGTGATGGAGTGCTCGTGTGAGCAGAATGTGTCACCGATGCCTACGCTGTTTCAGTAGATGCATGGTCGGTCCTATCTGATCTGTGACATGGTCGAGAAGAAGAAACTCAGGTCTGAGCGCAGTTGCAAATATGGAGCGAGCTGCTGGTCAAGGAGAATTCACAAGAACAACTTTACAATGGAGATGCATTCATTGCAATTATGGCAAAGAAGCAGTTATCTGGTGTTTTTCTTTGGAACCTCATCCTGGAAACCGCGTCGGGTAGCAATCCCGACAATAAAATGAACGGCACTCCACCCGTAGACGCACATACCAAATGCAAAAACGTGCACAGATCCAAAACAGACAGCACCCAATAACAGCGCAACGTAGAAAGAATGTGATGCTGAGAAAATCCTGTCAAACGCCCAGCAAAACAGGAGCCTATATGTCCACCAACGAAACCACAACGTCCCGTTGCACGCAGCAGCACTCTTCTCCTCAACTACCAGTCCTAATCTTGGGAAAAAGTTGCACTGAAACAATGCCGCTTCAGCGCATGCTTGCCCTAACCTACCCCTCAAAGAGCCTACAAATACAAAGTACACGTCCTGCTCGCAGCTTGCTACGCAACACAGTCTCATTGCATCAATGAAGTAAGCTCAATTTAAGCGCTTCACCTCGTCCGGGTGCGTCTTAGCCCACTGGTTGCAATACGTGGCAAAGTTCTTAGGTACCAGCACCAAGCTGACGTACCATAGTAGCGCAACCGGAATACTGGCAATTAGTGTCGTCTTGAGGCCTGGGCTCTCCAAAAGGTTCGCCAGCAGCACAAAAGCAAGGCCGGCAGGCACCACGAATGCCCTCTGTTGCCACCACGGCCAAGAGCGACTGTAGTGCCAGTAGTTCGTGTCAAGGGGGCAATTTGTCTGAGACGGTGATGATGGCTGCAGACCGCTTGAGGAACTCGGCTCAGACCGCTTCTGGGGTTCCGCGCTTGCTTGTGGAACCAGTGCAGCGCCTCGCCTCGCATGAAGCGCTGGGCACCGCCTTAAGATTACCAATGAAAACTTTGCGCATGAACCCATAGCGACAGGCCTCCTCAGATGTGTGGCCATCGTGTCACGACTAGGACGTATCGCCTGAAGTCTCAATAAGAGCAGGCTGTGCAACTGTTATTTATTTTAATAAATGTAGGCGATATCGATATCGGTCTGAACGGAGCCAACTCTCAGTCTGTATGGCGTGTCTGAGCGGGAGACAACAAGTTCGTCTGATGCTGGACGAATAAATCACTCTTAACTATCGCCGATCCTTATATATAACACGTTATATAATACGCGAAGTTTATAGGCCGATGAAGAATGCGATGGCGCAACATTGTAGGGAGCAATGCGGTACCCAACAACACAACAGAGAATGCCGCCCATCTATCTTAGGAGTTACAGTTCATCACAACCTCTTACTTCATGGAATATTTCTGCCTAGTAAAGTCAGCGGTGGAGGACAGGGTGGTCCAAGGGTCAGTACTGTCCGCGCTCACCGACCTTAAGCAGGTTTTGGTTCTTGTCAGGAATTAAATCTAGTCACTCGTAGTGCCTGGACATCAAGGCAGTCTAGGAGGATTGTGATGCAAGAGCTAAAAGGACGCAAAATGGCGCATTCAGAACGCATAACTCTTCATGGCAATCCAAGTTGAGTAAAATGCATATTAAAAATGGGAAAACTAGGTTGCACAGCTTCCATTTGAGTTGGACACTGTTGTACTCTTCTGTACCTCTTACCGTGAGAGCAAAGGTTCGTCAAGAATGCAAATGATGCTCCAATATGCGGTGAACTTTATCCTGAAGTACCCACAACAGCTTGTGACGTGCTGGATAGCGATAGCAGTGTCTGGATGCTGCTTGTTCGAAGCCACTTTGGGTAAGCCCCAAAGAGCTGCGTCAACGGAATGCAGTTTTAATACATTATCGATGGACGCATAGGATTTGTCCCTTGACTCACCATAGGTTTTCCACAGCTTCTGTGCCCCGAATAGAAATTCCTTGGGAAGCATACCGAAAAGAGGCACCTGTGCGGCTCGCTACGAAGAACTATGCTTCGCGCTTTGTCTCGCACCTCCGCGGGCCGAAGATCGAACCAACCTCCACATGATCGCACCCCCAGCTCTCCCTCTTCGCATGTCCGCGTCCCCGCCCCCGCTCCGCGTAACGCTGGCTGGGGGCTTCTGGTGAGCCTTGCACTTTTGCTGGGCCTTGTGCTGTACTGGTACGGCACAGCCCTCCCGCAGTGAGTGCCGTGAAAGCGACGACGAGATGTGGGGGGCGGGGAACGGAGCGGACGCACACACACGCACACACACAGCTACCCCCTCTCTCTGCTGGGTTAAGGGAAAATGAGCTTTCACCCATAATGCATCACATCGCATCACACATGGGGCAGATAGGGACGCAACGTAAGCACTTCAGCCTTCTACCTTCTGGATCTCTTGAAGCGCGGAGAGCAACTCACCCGCCCGTCCACTCACCCACCCCACCATGCACCCCGTCAGAGGAGCCCCGGAGGGGGCCCTTCCGGACTTCTTGCCATTCTACCATTCGAAGCCCTCGGGGCCCTTGGGGGGTTTCGTCACGGGGCGGAATGGGAAGGGGGGCGAATACCCCGCGAGAGGGGGACTGGCCGCCATGCCGGGCCCATTGCCTTGTGGATATGTAGGTATGTAGGTATGTATGTACGTCCTTAGCAGTCCCCTCCCCCAACCTGTCCCCCGTCCTGGCCCCTCTTGATCCGACACCCCTTAGACCAGACAGACCTTCTTCTTCATGCAACCCCTTACCCCGCAGGGAAGGCAGTCAGCAACGGCCTAGTAACCACCACAACCGTCAGCGGCAACCGTACAACTACCACCTCTTGCCGTTGCAACAGCTGCTGATCAGCCCCTTCTCCAGCAGCCACCAGCGCTACCTCCGCCATACGGCAAGCCCACTGTCCGTGTGCCGCTCTTCCGGTGCGTGCGTTCCGATGGGGGGCGTTTTGCCTGAGGGGGGTGGGTGGGGGTGGGGGTGGGGGTGAGCG
>NW_003307552.1:1903648-1908821 GCF_000143455.1 Volvox carteri f. nagariensis | reverse complement strand
CCTCCCTTTCCGCCCCTCGCCCCGACTGACCGTCCCACCCCCCTCCCCCCGCCACCTCCATTGGTGCCGTCTCCCCACCCTAACCCACCCTAACTCACCCTGCCGCACCCCACCTCCGCCGTGGCGATGATGGGAATCATGATGATGATGATGATGGTAATTATGCTGACTACGGTATGACGGCGACCTCTGCAGTCATGCCAAGCACAGCCGCCACCGCCGCCGGCAGCAGCAGCAGCAGCAGCGCGCCGCTGAAGGAGTACTACTCGCTATGGGCAATGCCCAAAGGCAAGTTGGGCGACCAGCTGCGGAGCGAGATTGCCCACCTGGCCCAGCGGTACGGCGGACCCGCCTTCCCCCCCCACGTGACTGTGTTGGGGGACATTGAGAAGTCCAGGGAGGAGGTCCAGGCGCTGGCCAAGGAGCTGGCGGCGCAAGTCAAGGTACGGCGGCGCGCGGCGGTGGATTGTTGAGGGGTCGTTAGGACTCTGTTCAGACCCTCCTCCTCCCTCCTCCCCCCTCCTCTCCCCTCCTCTCCCCTCCTCTCCCCTCCTCCCCCCTCTTCTCCCCGCCCAACCTAGCCGTACACCTTTCTCTCTCATTCCCCTACTTCCACTGCCAGCTCTCCTCCTTTTGGCCCAGCAGTTGACCCCTTGAGCTTCTTGTCATGTGTTTTACCTCCAACCCCCTAAAACACACACGCACACACCTCCCACGTCCCCCGTGCAGAAGTACCGGATTAATTTTGTGGAGGTCACCCAGGGGACGTTCTTCTATCAGAACGTGTTCATGCTGGTGGCGAAGGACGACGGGACTATGGCCGCGGCGGCGGCGGCGCGCAGCGTGTACGGCATGACCACGCCGCCGTACATGCCGCACCTCTCGCTGCTGTACGCCGATATGGATGACGCGGAGAAGGCCAAGGTGGGTTTTACGTTAGGGGTCTGCGGACCCACAACGGTCGGGATTTACCGCTGAAGGTGCCAGGTGTCCGTGTATGGCCCTCCCCCTCCCCCCTTCCATACCTATCTGGCCGCGTCGCTGCGATGGCTATTACCCAAGGCTCTACTGGGCGGTAACTTTGGGTTTGGGGGTTTTAGGGTCTAAGAAAACTTAGGGTTTTTTTAAAAACCTTCCCGATGCGGTGCGTATCTGTCTGTGTAAAATATCAGTCTATCCCTGGTATCAACAGCGTCACTCGTGTCTTATCACCCCCCACCCCCACTAGCCCGCCTCTCTCGTAACATGCCGGAGGGATGTACGTGGTGGCTACGCACCACTGATCGAGTGTCGTACACGCTCCACAGGTCGTCGAGTACGAGACCGGCCGACTGTACGGCGAGTCCTCTGGGTACGACACGCTCCTGGTGGAGACGGGGTACGAGGTGGACAGTTTCACGTTGTGGTACAGCCCCATAGAGGACCGGACCACCCGGTCCTGGTGCCTTGTGGAGGAGTACCCCCTGACCGGCTGATGATGCGGTGTGGTGGTGTGCTGATGTGGTGGTGTCATGATATGGTTTCTAGACGGCGTTTGAGGCGTAAGATGTAGGTGTGGTGGTGGTGGTGGTGGTGCAGAAGAGGGGAAAAGAAGCAAGAAGCGGATCTATGGCCATTGGCTGGGGTGTTTCTTTTCTCTTTTCGTCTTTCTTCATTTTCGTACTTTTTTGCTCTACCAGTGTATTAGTTCTGACTTGCAGGCGTTACTGTTGGAATTTGTTAGGGTGCTGTGTTGATGTGGTGGTTATCGTCTTTGTTGTTATCGTTGTTCTTCGCTCGGAAGGAGGGCAAATAAAGGTCTCACAGGGTGGATCGGTGGGACTGGGTGGAGGTCCCGGATAACCGTACAGTTGCAAGGGGGGGGGGAGGGGCAGGCTGTCCGTGTCTCGTTCGGAGTTCGTGATGGGAAATGGGTGGTGTTGGGACGAAGGAGGGGGGATAATGGACGAGGGGTAGGCGTGCGGCATTGTTACGCGACCTGCCGCAAGCTGGTCTCCCTTTCGTGGAGGTTCATCCGCACGGATATCCGTCTCAACAGCACGCCAAGATCAGATGCGTATGTCCCCAATATCTCGCTTATGTGGGTTGCCGGGGAAGGCCGGGGTAAATATTGACGTTCGTCCGTCTGTATGATGTGTGAAACAGGGGGGTATATCTTCACCCGTGGCAGCTACCCTGCGAAACCCTGCCCTCCCCCGTATTTCGGGGCACCTTCATCTAGTCACCCTAGTAAACTTCTCAGTGGATCGCTCAGGTTCCGCACCCACCACCAGCATCCAACGGAATCGGCCGGGTCGACAGCGGCCCAACTCCATTCCTGGTCGGCTCGCAGATTAACTTTATCCCAGGTCACCGCCGTCCATCAACTAGGGGCGCACTGCCTTCCACAGGTCTCGAAATATTGACGTTCGTCCGTCTGTATGTATCTGTCCGTCTGTAATGTGAACCTGAGACGGCCAACGGTCCGATTAGTACAACATGCCACTCGTGTGCATTGCCGTACAAACTTCCAGTACCTTGTTCCTTCCCAGCATCCTGCCGTGCGCCTTTCCGCCGTACATGTACCATGCAGGCCAGTATGAGCGACACCCCACCGCGCAAACAGGATTGCCACCTCTTATGGTCCTCAACGCGCAGATCTGCTACCGTCCAGCTGTTTCTCCTCTCCTGCATATATATATATTTATCTCTCACTCACACACTCACACACGGAGTCGTCATCCCGCATCGCGTCAACCTAATCCCTGCCCCTCGCAACCCCTGGCCCCTTCTTTATTTCTTCCCCTCTGTTTTTCAGCCCCACGTCCCCTCCCTCGCTCTCCCCCTCACAAATCGACAGACGAGAATCCATGCATGCGGACGCTCGGGGGCCGGAGCGCACATGCCACCACCACTAACTACCATTACCACCATGACCAACACGATATTGGTTCGATATACGGAAGCAAACTAACCAACTAACAACTGAACCAAATAGCCAACAAATCGTTGGTTTGAGCCTATAAAGAGGGGGGCAGAAGGAGCCATCTCTTGCCTCAACCCCCGGGGGGTGTGGGGGGAGGGAGGAGAAGTAGCGCTTGAGCAGCAAGGAGACCGCACGAAGGCAGGCACTGGCAGCAGCACACTGGTCGCGCAGCCGGGAAGCGGGCAGGACTATTACTGCGAAGTGTAGGGGCCCCGGGTGTCCCCTCTTAACAGGGCTCCTTCCCCTCGTGGACATATCTACGTCCACGGGTTGGAGATCTGGTCGTACGGGATCAGATTCTTGCCCTTGACCAGTGACAAGATGATGTCGGGGTTGGAACGCAGCATGGCCGTCACCTGTACGGGTGGTAGTGGGTGGTACGGGTGGGTGTTAGTGGGTGGTACGGGTGGGTGTTAGTGGGTGGTACGGCTGGGTGTTAGTGGGTGGTACGGCTGGGTGTTAGTGGGTGGTACGGCTGGGTGTTAGTGGGTGGTACGGCTGGGTGTTGCAAAGGCCCTTCGCAACGAAGTGCCTCCTCGGGCAGCGCCACAAGCGCGACCGCTCTTGCCTCATCCTTCTTTCCACCCCTCTTCCCGTCTCTGCACCTCTCACACGTACACACGTATGTACATATGTGTTTACATACACATGCACAGAAGCACACAGACACAACCCTACACACAACCCTACACACAACCCTACACACACACACACACACAGTCCGGTCCAGACGCACATCTGTCCCGGGCAGGATCCTCCGCGCGTCCTCCAGAGCCATTTCGAAGCACTCCACGTCCAGCACCAGCGGAAAGGTCTCCACAAAACTGAAGAGAGGCCGACAGGCAAAGCCAGGGAGGGGGGAAGGATAAAGGGGAGGAGAGGGACAGACCAAACACGAGAAAACTTAACACGAAACCATTGCTGCTGCTGCTGCTGCTGCTGCTGACGACTAGGGGAATTTTGGTGTGGGTGGGCGGTGGGAAGAAGTAAGACGTGGGTGGCAGAGCTGAGCACATTTGCACGCGGACTTGGAGGCAGAGGAGAGAGGGAGTGGACGCGTGGGCAACCCGGAGAGGGGGAAGGGGGATTGAGGGGGGGGGAGGGAAATCATCATATGCGAGGAACGCAGAAATGAACTGCTGTCCGCGTCTAACGTCCGAAACTGCTGGAATCGTGCGCAATGGAGTCAACGACGCATCTCGTAAGGACAATCAGCACGACGACCTGTAGCGACGGTCAGAAAACATGCGAAAGAAACGAATTATGGGTTAGCACGATGGAAAAAACGGGATATGTATGTATGCGTACGGAAGTACGGATGAGATGTACAAAAGCAAAGGACAAGGATGAAGCGTAAGTCCTCCTGTGGTAACAGCAGCTCCAGAGAAGATGATAGAAGTGCAATGGCGTGGGCGTAGAGTTCAGGGTCGGTCCTTGGTTCAAGTTGAGGGGGAGGGAGGGAGGGAGTGAGAGAGGGAGAGAAAGAGGGGGAAGGGGAGCGTGTGCATTGAAGAACGCCCGCATGAGCCTGTTTTGACATGAGCGGCAGCCAGTGGTGAGAGTGGAGCACCGGGAACGTCCCCAGGTGCTAGTTACGCAGTAAAACGAGGTAAGCTGTGCAACGGCAAAACGGCCGCACCCACTCTTCCACAGCCCCTACGACCTCTTCCACTCACTCCCCCGCTTGACCAGTTTTAGGTACATGTACACCCCCCTACTTCTGCACCACCCTATACCCCCCGCCATCCAGCCCAGTTCTCCCTAGCAAGACGGTCCACCTTCGCGCACAGAACTACCAATTACCTTACAGCTTATTTTCACCCGCTTAACTCCCACCACGCACCTCACCTCACCCCACCCCACCCCACCCCACCTCACCTCACCTCGCCTCACCTCACCTCACCTCACCTCACCTCACCTCACCTCACCTCACCTCACCTCACCTCACCTCACCTCACCCCACCCCACCCCACCTCACCTCACCTCACCACCCCCACCCCGCCAGCCAGGGCGCCCCCCAGCAACCCACCGGTCCAAATGTATTCCGGGCAGCAGCTCCCTCAGCCTCTCCGCAGCCGCCTCCACCTGGCCCATCTCGTCATCCAGCAACAGACTAAGCCGGTTGCCCACCATGGTGGATAGGTTGGCCTGGGCGGGGGAAGGGGGAAGGGAGGAGGGGGAGGGGAGTTCGGGTCTTCCCTCAGCTAA
>NW_003307552.1:1861404-1903598 GCF_000143455.1 Volvox carteri f. nagariensis | reverse complement strand
CAGCTAACCGGCGGCAAGTTGTCAGCTCCGCAATGCAGAACGCCACACAGAACGGCCAGGCTCACTTCCGCCACAACTGCACCATCCATCACCACGAACCCCTAGCACTCCTAGAGACATATCCCTCACAGAAAACACATTCATTTGGACACATACATACATATTTACATACATACGGACCTGTGGAAAGGTTATTTTCAGTCTTAGCAGCCGCTGCGCCACCTCGCCCGTATTTGCTGCCAGACGAGCCACTAGCTTGGGAGGTGCCTGCTCCAGGGACAGGGGGCCGTAGCCACCGCGGAGGAGGGCCCCACGCGGGTCCCAGGAAGGGCGTGAGGGAGCTGGGAGCAACAACAAAAGCCGCATTGGCCGCCCTGAGCACCTTAGCACAACCTGGCCGGCCCGATCGAGTCAGGAGGAGGAGAAGAGGAAGAGAAGGAGGAGGAGGAGGACGGAGAGGAAGAGGACGGAGAGGAAGAGGAAGAGGAGAAAAAAAGAGTGGAATGCATGGAGGCGAGGAAGAGGACAACACTGCCAGCCTGAGGTGCCCCCTTAAGACCACTGCACCCGCGCTGTCCCCCATCACCGGCCCTCCCACCGACCCCCACGATACCTTGGCCAACCTGGACTGTAAACCCGGCAGTAGAGCTCCTAGCTGCTGTAGCCGCTCGTCCATGTCCTCATCGCTAATGCCCAGCTCATCACTGGCGATGCGCTACAGGGAGGTAGGAAGCGGGGGAGCTAAGGAGGGAGAAAGTGGAGGGAAGGAGGCATCGGCATGCAGGGAACTCATTGGCCCCTGGTCTTTGTTAGCACGTGATGCCATCACGTGCCAGCCCTGTTATCCTAGCCAGCCCTATTGACCTCCGCTGCCCTGAGCTTCCAGCCTGACCTTGATGAGACGAGTTTTAAGGTCATCGTTCCAGTAGACGTTGCGCTCGTTCATTTGCCAGCCCACCTTCGCGTGTTGAGTACGTGGGGGCCAGTCGGCTTTGTTGTAACCAGGTTCGAGCAATGAGCAACAGTATGTGGACGACGCAACGCACAGGGGTCGCAGACAGGGGCCATATGGAGGAAAGGGTTAGTGGGGGAACAGCTGGGGAACGTCCATACCTGCCATGGGGCTGAGGGCCTGCCGCTGGCGGAGCCCGGCAGCTGCTCAGCAGGGGTTTCATCCAGAGCTGGGAAAATATGCTCAATTGTTGCCTGTTAAGAGGCGGGTGCAGAAAGTTGCATTCCAATAACCACGGCAATGCTTCAACGCAGATTTATCCGTTGCTGCCAGGTTCTTACTTTCTGCTTTTTGCCATCCGAGTCGTTATATGGATATGCTTTGGCTGATTCTTCAAGTGCAACTTTAGCGCTGACGCCCTCAGAACTTGATGACTGTGCACAAATGCGTCCAGTGTGGGCGGACCATGAGAGGTGTAGCGCCTCTGTTGTTGATAGACTTCTCGTTGTCAGGCAATTCCGTTTGCACAAGCGCAATGAACACATCCGACCAAAACCTGGTCGCTGATTGTGAAGCCCTAAGTCTGCTTGCATTCTTATGGTTGCAGTCAGACAGGTGCTATCTATACTTAAAACATTTCAAGGACTATCTATTATAACTGATTTTCATACAACGCACCCCATTTCATTATAACCCGTACATACGGTCTCAGGCGTGCCTACCCCGACATCCAAGTTTAATCTAATGCGTTTTGCTTATCCTTTCTTAGATTGGACATTCACAGTAACACATATAAGCGCGCAGCGAGCTCTGGTCAGGTCATCCACCCTTTCCTAAATCTAGCTTTCTGCTGTAGCGCACATGAGACCCTTCCGAAGGATCAGCCGCCGGCAACGTGCCAAACACTTATCCTTACTACCTTATGACGAGATGCTTAACATGAAGGGCCGACTGCAAGGCCAACTCATCAAGGACAGCACACCTCCACATGGCAGGCTCGCCACCATAAGCCAAGAGATGTTCCCCAACCACCAGTACACCAAGCAATTTTTTTACAAATTAGTGACACTCTACTGTACACCATCCCCACTTTAAACACGGGATGAGAAGCGGGCGGGACACATGCCGGCGAATACAGACTCAACGACTTAAGACTAATCTACAGCTTACGCCCCCAAGCCCACGAACTTCCAAATGAGCGGGAGTAGTAGGAACCACTGAAAGACCCCTGCTTGGTCCACAAAAACGAGGACGAAAGAGCAGCGCAACGACATGACAAGTAACCTCCAAAACACGCGCACGACTACTCTCTTCTTCCTTCAAGAGGTGTGAGGAAGGCCCACTACAAGACCGAAACGCACACACATACACAGACGTGCGCGCGCATTTGAAGCACGCATAAAGGCAGTGACCTAGCAGACCAAAGCCAAGCCATAAAATGCGCGTAGCTAATGCATGCACGGGGAGCACAGCACACCAGCACAGGCGATGCGATGCTCGCCGCTGCCACCACAATCGTCCATCTCCTTACCTACCACCTCACCGTTACGGTCTCCATGACCAACACACCACCGCCAGTCCGTCCACTCGTGAAAAACTTCATCCCCTCCAGACCCCGAGTGCAGCAACGCACCCGCGCAAACATGCTGCGCCGCAACCAGGCGCCAGCCACAAATCATCTCGCGCCATGGCATCGTTGAAGAAAAGAAGTATCTCGCCACGCCTAGCCACAACCCCTTAAGAGCATACGATGACACCAAGCGAGACACGCACACCGATCGACCGACTGACAGGCAGAAGAGACAGATGCGCGATGAGGGAAAAGATCCGTATTTTAAAAATCCACAACCATCATCACCATCACAACCATCATCACCATCACGCACAGCGGCAAAAAAGGGCGCTCTAAAATGGCCCCGCAACAGCTCACGCCGCAACGCACACCACTCAAAACTTATCGAGGACAGCATGCCGAGGTAGCCAGGCACCGGCATGTGCGCCGGCCTCAAGAGGCCAGCACCGGGCTTGGCTCCTAAGCCGCCGTCGCCGCGCACACACACACACACACACACATATATAATATATCCCGAGAGGCTCCCAGCACATCCCAGACATGCACCCATTTCTTCACGCGCCGTGCCGTGCCGGTTGCGGCGCTCACATGCCCTAAGCCCTTAACCCGGTTAAACAACCGCCCCGCCCCTTGAAAGTGGGGCGGCCAGGAAAGAAAGGAACACACGCGGGCAGCGGGTTAGCGTAACGCCCGACAACCCAATATCCAGACAGAAAACAACCCAAAAACATACCATGCATCACGACACAAAGTAGACAAACGGACGACGCATTACAAAAACCACTGTACCCAAAATATGAAGACATTATGTGAAATGGATACAGACAGAGCCACTAAACAGACAGGCACCGTTTAACTGGCGGTGGAGAAGAACGACGCAACACCGGCAGCGCGGCAGCAGGTAGAGGCTGGCGCAACCCTGAAGAATGCAGCTCGCCCTGTGATCACCCGCGGCCTGGAGAGCCGCGGCTCAAATAAAGCCGGTTTCCACCTTTCTCTCCTTCCCTCCCTCATCCGTAACTGCCATGCACACATTAAACACCTAAGCATGGTGTTTCCTTGACACCCGACACACGCTCTCACAAAAGGAATCTGACTGTGCCTCTAAGGGACGGGTAATGCTTTTTATAGCCAATGTCGGCGAGGGAAGGGAATGAAGGAGTGGCATGAGCCTCTTAGCCATCATCGGCTGCAAATGAACACACATCGTGACACTCAAATCTAGGGCAAATCAATTACGCTGGCTAGTAGTACTGTGGGGCATATAAGAACCATCGAAATGACAGCATCGGAATAATGCAACAGAAAAAACGCGGACAAAGACGACACTCACGCACACATACCGAAATTATTTCCCAAACACCCATACCACACGATACACCGACGTGCAGAACTCCCAGAACATCTCTCTTATGATGCCGCCGCGTAGAATCGAACTACGGCGGCAGATCTGAGGCCGAAGATCAGCTATAGACCCCGACCAGGCTCGAACAGACAAGGACATAAAGGCACAAAGCGGAGTTGAGTGCAGCGGGGAAAGGACGAAATCGCCAAAGACACTGTCATGCCAGCGTCACTTCGGCACGGCGCAGCATCGTCAGCTTGCACCGTGGTAAAATATCTTGCTCAGAAAGCACGCCGCACAGTAGTGGCGAGGGGGGCCACGGAACGGACCCTACATCAACACGGGCGTTGCATGAATCCGCGAGCGCCGCCGTTCCCAGGCTCCAGCTGAACGTCCTCTCGCACCCCAAAACACCTCCACGACTGCGCCAAGGGCTCAAAAACTATTTGTGGACTGCAAACGTGGGGGGCGGCTGCGGAGACAAGCGCGCTCCCCTCGCATTTCTTTACTTTTAGATAACGTGAACAGCCACACAGCCACAGCCATGTCTTCCTTCACCGCCACCCCAACCACGAGTGCACAGCACGCATTGGACGGCTTGTGACGGCTTTCGCGTGCGGACAGCCCTGCAAGCTGCGACACGCTGCGTGTGGTCCGCAGTGCAGAGGGCCTCCATGGCTGGCGCATGCTAGATGCGGCACCCCATCCCTGCCGGTGGCCGCACGCCCGGACAGGTTAGCGTGCAAACACCAGTAAATGCGACAGTCTTGCCAGACACATGCAACGAGCTAGGGAGGCTAGGTCAGTTGAAGTGGCCGCGACAAACACAACGTCGCCGCGCCTGCGTTGCAACCCCCTCAAGTGCACTCAGCGCCTCAGCAACACATCTGTGAAAAAAGGCAGGTGTTCCGCAATATTGCGGTCACAGCTTAGCTAGCTAGGTAGCTAGATAGCCCGACATAAATCCGGCCCGGCACCAGAGACGATAGGAGGCACGCTAAACTGGCAGGCAGGTAGGTAGGTAGGTAGGCAAAGGGCCTCCCAGCGCACTGCCCTGTGCTGGACTCTGTCACACCTCCCAACTCCTTCCCTACTCTTATCGGCCTCTCCTTAAGCCTTCTCCCTTGGACCTATTCGTGTTGTGTGTATTGCGCCGCCGGGTGCCAGTTGTCCAATTCTCGACAACCGGTCATGTCAAAGCTGGTCATACATTTGCACGGTTACGTTCCAATAACCGACTAAGTCCAGAGGGCACTTCAGGACACCGTATGCAGGGAGGTCCAGGATGAGCCACCATAAAGGGTCTCGCCGGCACATGTGGCAAGGGGGAGGGTTGCCTTCCACCGCATCTTACCCCACAACCGCGGGCCCTAGGACGCCCAGCGAGGTAAGTCGCCTGGTGCGACAGACACACCGCGACTGAGGCCGTTTTGCTGGCGACTGCTGCATCCGACGGACGGACTTCGCAGCCTCTATGTGCGCCGGCGGAATCCAGGTGGCTCCAGGACAGAGCCGAGCCGAACTGACAAGCCGTACTGAGCTGCTCCGAAGCTTTCTCCCGTTAATTAGACCATCGCTTTCGGAGAGAGGACCTCCAGCGTATGCAGCGCAGCAATTCGCCCCCACCCTCACACCGCCACGATGTCAAATATCCCGTATCTCATAACCCAGGTCCGCCCGCCCGCGCGTAACAGCATTCGGCATAGCGCTGTGTCTCCGTCCTCTCCGCTGCCGCCACACTGCCGTTCGCGCGCGGTCCTGCGGGTGAATGGTGCGCCAGGGCCTTTACTTGCACCGGTCACCCCAGCTAACAAGCGGCGGCAAGCCTGCGCCGCCGATGATGACGCCAGCAGCAAGGCCGTAAAGGCTGCTAAGGCCTCGTTGCGGCTGCTGCGATGGCTGCTGCTGTGGCTGGAATAGCGGCTGGGGCCGATAGGGCATTGCGTATAACTGAGCGGCCGGCAGCTGCAAAACCGGTGGAGGCGGCGGCGGTGGCGGCTGCGGTTGCTGCGGCTGCAAGAGCAAACCCGGAGTGAGCTGTTGAAGATATTGGAGGTGTTGCTGCACAGACTGTGGCTGCGATGGCTGGGGAGGGGCGGGTTGCGGCTGTGGCAGCTGCGGCTGCGGCGCAAGCTGCCGCATGGCCTGCGGCGGTAATGCATACTGCATATTACCGTACTGCTGCTGTAGCTGTGGCTGCAGTTGAAAGGGCGACATTGGTTGCGGCTGCTGTGGCGGCGACTGCTGTGCGTGCTGCGGCTGCAACTGCGCCAGCAGCTGCGGTTGCTGCTGCTGTGGCGGCTGTTGCTGCTGCAATGGCGGCGACAACGGATGTTGCTGATGCTGCTGCATCGCTGCTGCCGCGGCGGCGGCGGCGGCAGCAGCGGCAGCATGAAGCTGCTGCCTCGCCAGAAGTGCCTGTGGCGCCTGTAGAGGCGGCGGCGGCGGGGGTATGGGCGCGCCCGCCCCCGGGCTTCGAACCTGCGTTGGGCCAACCCCTGCCGCGGCGGAAACCAGCGATACAGGCGGTATCCCGGCAAAGCGCCATTGCACCAAGCCACCCGCACCGCCACCAGCGACAGCAGCCGGCCCGGCTCCGCCGGCGCTGCCACTAAGCAGCTGCGGCAGATGAGCTGCGGCCGGCGGCTGCGCCGTAGTGTCGCTGTCCAGCACCGCTGCCGCCGCCGCTGCCGCGGCGGCGCTGGCGCTGCTTGCATTGGAAGCCTGGCGCTCCAGTCGGAGGATCTCCTGCAGCTGCATGGCCAGCTCCTGGAAACTCGGCCGGTTTGCGGGGTTGGGGTCCATACACGTCTCCACCAAGGAGCGCCACTCGGGCTCGCAGGCGGGTGGAATGGCCAGGTGCAGGTTGCCGTGCAGCAGCCCCGTGAGGATCTCCTGCGCAGTGAGGTGCGCAAACGGTACCTCGCCTGTGTACATCTCCCACATGACCACGCCCATAGAGTACACGTCCACCTTCTCCGAGATGTTGCCGTTGCCAGATACGAGCTCGTACGCCATGTACGGCAGGGTGCCGCGAAGATCCCGGCAGGAAACGTAGTTGCTTAGCTTGTGCTTGCTGAGACCGAAGTCCGCGACCTGGCGACGGCGAGGGGCGCGGCAATGGCAGATAGAGACAAGGTCGTGGGATCAGAAGCGCAGAGAGAAAAACAAACGGCCTAGGCGGGCTGCAAGGGAAAAGGACGGTCTCATGACCCTCAAAGCACCAGGCTTCGTCCCACCCAAGCGCCCGCCCTTCACCGTCCCTGTCCCGCCCGCTGTTCGCCTCGATCCAGCATGTAGAAGTAAATGCCAAAAGAAACGACGACCTGGAAAAAACTGGTTGCTGGAGATTGCCTAGCCACTGAATCCCTTATTAAGCGGATTCCTTTGCTGCCGTTCCCACACGTGACCAGAGGCGCGTGGGCTCATGTGCGCTGCACACGCAGAAGGAAACCCGGATACGCACACAGCGGTACTACCACCCGGAGTATCAAGACAGGCGACACAATTAGGGTCGAGCTTCTCAGCCCTGCGTCATGTGTATGGGAGAGGTTCCTACCCTACCGACTCCTTACCGACCTTGATGACCATGCTGTCCCCCTCTCCGTCCACCAGCAGATTGTCCGGCTTCAGGTCGAAGTGCACCACCGCGGGAGACTGCTCGTGGAGGTACGCCATCCCCAGGGCAGCCTACGAGGAAGCAAGCACACGACACCGAAGACGACGCAAGGCGGGTCAGCTTCGCGGAGTAGTATTCTGATCGGGATCTAAGAAATGGAAACAACCCTAGGTTGTTACGGAATATGTGTACAACATTGGAAGACATACAGAAATCCGTTCGGATTTGGCCAAGGGCCCAACACACTTTCTGTAACCTGACGCACTTTACCGGCGACCGGTCTTCAGTTCTGTAACGAATTTCCAAGCCTGCAAAACATGCTCGCTTCCTAAGCTCCAGCCGTACAAGTCTGCTCGCACAATGCTGCGGCTTAATACAAGGCAGAATGCCGTAACTGCCTTCTACCAAAGCCAGGTGCTACTGTTGTAAGCTGGCCTTGCACAAGAACTTGTGGTGAACACGTCTTTTTCACCACGTGCACACGTCTCTACCCTCAATAATTAATTAGTGCAACAGGTTAAGTAATTTCGTGGCCCATGATACAAGCTGGCCATTTTCTTCTGGAAGCAAATTGGGGTGGTGGTGTCGGGTGTGCGAGATGGCCCCGAGGGTCTGTCGACACACATTCCGAACTCTTCCCCCAGCTCTTGACTCTTTTTTGGCTTTACCTACTTCACAAGTATGCCAACGTCACAATAGAGAACACGCTTCGGAAAGTACCGGTTGCGATATAACGTTTCTGGGAGGCTAAAAGCTTTGCTAAGGTTCGTTAGCATCGTCAAGCGCTGAATCCGAATTGATTGATGTTTGACTGGAGGGAAGGACACCGCAATACATGCCCCTCCGTTCTTGTTTAATCCCAGTCCTGCCAGTTCCATCAACAGCACCGCCTTGGCGTTACTACTAGGGTTGCGCCGACCATTAGAAATAGAATTCTAACGTAGAATAATTCTAATGAGAAATCACCATATAAATGAGAAGGGCCTGCTTCTGGGATTAGAATGAGAAAGCTGTACGACAGCCTGGATCCTGCATTAGAATCGCCAAAAATAGAGGCTTGTGCATTATGATACTTGCATATTAGTACCTTACCTATAGATGTTACTCTGGGTCAGCTATGGCAGATCAAGCGGACAAGCCTGACACAAAGCAACCTGACCATCAGCCCGACAACATTGAAGTTTATAAGTATGGTGACAAGAATTTAGACGCCCCTGCCTACGGTAATGTTCTCAAAGAAGCCAAGGCAAAGCAGCGCGCGTCGTGGTGGGTTCGTTTCAACGTCCTGCTGACAGCTGGCGCTGTGTGGCTCCAATGCGTCCGCTGCAACAAGATCCTTAGCGCTAAGAATCCGTCACAAGTTTGCTCTCAGCACGTCAGAGCACGCGACAAGAAGCTGATGGAGGCGGCTGCAGGAGGCTCCAGAATGCCTCCCTCGCCCAGCCCGCAGCCTGGGCCTTCCACCACACCCTCCACCGCTCCCCCTGCTGCTCCCTCCCAATGATCCGTCCGCCGGCCCGTCCGCTGGCCCCTCCGCTCCTCCCGGCCTCTTTGCCGGCCCCGCCGCCGACCCCTCCACCGCCACCCCTTCCACTCCCCTCGATGCCTCTGTCAAGAAGCGCCCTCGCACCGACGGTTCAGACGTTCGCAGCTTCTACCCCTCTTCTGTTGCCATCTCCCGGTTCCTCTGGGGCCGTTGCGTACCCCTGAGTACTTGGGACTCTCGTTCTATTGATGTTCCTGACGCAGATTGTTGGGTTTGAATTTAGCATACTGGTGTTTGTATCCGTCTGGCGCCCTCCGTTCGGGCCTGGAGGCCGTTGCGTACCCCTGAGTACATGAATGGAATGGTTGGTGGGACTGCGTGCCTTCCACTATAGTGACGGCACGTTCATACAGGCCTTTCGGTTCCGTGAGGCAGGGTGGGGTTCCCAGACAGTGACTGAATTGCCCCATGCAACTGGCTGGAAATAACAACACTTGGCAAGGTTGGCTTTGCATTCTAAGGGAGGGTATAAATGGCCAAGAGGTACACCCTTCTGGGTTACGACCCCCGCCATCGACTTTCGGCATAAAAAATTGGAAGCGCCTGGATAACCATGAGCCGCCATGCCCACAAATTCTCAGTTAATCTTTCGCGCTGGGTGAAAAGATAGCAAAGTAATTCTCATTCTCATATTCTAATTTACTTCTAATTAGAAATGATATGAGAAGGAATTTTCTTCTACGGTTAGGAACAAGCCTAGTTACTGCTGCCTCACCTCGTCCCACTGACTGGCCACCCCGGGCTCCTCGAGACTACTGCCCTCTGCCCTGACCCACCACCTCTTTGGGCAAGTTGCTGCATTCAGGGCCCCATCCCCTTCCCGAGCCTCTTCCGTTCCCGTTTCCTCCCTCCCACCAAAGCAGCCAGGCTGCGTTGCTCTTGGCCACTGCCGCCCTCCTGTCCCCATACCAGCATCACCCGCATTGACCTTCCCTCCCAAGTGAGGCGCCATGCCCTAACACGCGATTGGAAATGATCCGGCTAACTCCTTCCTTCCGGGATATCGGACGATTGGCTGAGGGCGAAGTCCACTGTGAGGCAATAAGTTCTGAGGATCTCCGGCAAAATTCGCTGGGAGATCTCGAGATCCCATCTACCCACCTAAGCCGTAAGGCCAGCTTTGGGAGCCCTGTACTTCTGCCTTTTAACACTAAATATACTAGCATATACTAGACGCTGTCGTCACACTCTTTCGCTTAAAGCCTTATGACTGTAACTACAGTCTTATAACACCCCCTGTCGTTGCCCCTGGGAGATTTTCACCAGTTTTCAGGTAGTGCATGTCACCCACACGCACGAGAAAGATTAATTGGCCGCCCCTCACCAGCGGCCTCATACACATGGGCCGCGGAAAAATGCGCGATATGGGTCAGCCATAGCATGCATGTAGAGAGCAAACCACGTGTCCCTCAGGAAGACCCGTCGCCGAGCGTTTTGCAATGCCGAAAGGAGGCACAAGGCGATCCTAAGCCGGAGAGGATGTGGGTCCACACTCGCATCCGCCACCTGGAAAGCCTGACGGATGCGCTCAAGACGCCCCCACCGTGCATCATCCCTTACCTGCAGCGCAATCATGGCGCGTTGCCGCAGCGATAGCCGCCTGCCGTTTAGCGAGCGCAAGTATTGTCCCAGACTGCCATTGCGCACAAACTCCGTGATGATGCCGCCAATCAGCCCTGTGGGCGTCCCAGCGCCGCTGGCGGCACCGCCACCACCGCCGTTGTTGCCTCCTGAGCCCCCCCCACTGCCACCCTGGACACCGTGCGCCGGCGCCTGGGCGAGCCCGCCGCCGTTGCTGACGTTACCCCCGCCGAAGGTGGGCGCGTCGGGCGTGTCCATGACCAAGCCATACATACGAATAATGTTCGGGTGATTCAGCTTCGCCAGTGTCTCCGCCTCGCGCTGGAAAGACTCCGAATACTTGGCGAAGCGCTCTCGCTGCAAAAGGGCGCGAAAAACTTGGAAATTAATGAAGCGAATAAGAATGGACGATTAAGCAGGATTGGGGTCGCGCGAGGAGGATTATGAACCGCATCAGCCTAACTGGCCTTAGCATCACGACTTTGTCATGTAGGCATGAAGAAGGCAACGGTAGACCGCCCAATGCCCATGTGCTTACCTATCTCCTATGTGCGCACCATGCCACCGCTACACGTCCTTTACGTACACAGTCTCTAGTGCTGGGTTGGAAACACCGCGAAACACACCTCCAGGACTGAAAGCTCCAGTGAAATGCCAGCATTCCACACATCCCATCCCACCCACCGACAGCTCCCGAAGCCCAGCCCCGCTCTCCCTTACCTTGAGCCACTTTATGGCTACAATGCCATATGGGAACACTTGTGCCTGTGACACCTCTCCAAACCTGCGAAACAGACGTTACGTTACACAGCGGCGTCAGGGAGCAGCCGACACCAGCATTTCCACACTCGCCAAATGCAGTTTGGCAGACGTGCAGCACACCCCTCGAGTACCACCATCATGTATGACCGAAATCATTTTTGCAATTCTAGCATGCATGAACGATGCGCCCCTCATTCCTCCTCCCCTGAGCCCACCAGAAATCACCAGAAGTAGAAATTCACATCCCTTAGACTTAGAACTTGTGCCAACGACCTCAGCACTCGTGTCTGCTGCTGGAGTCGCTACAATCATGGAAGGTGAATCCCCTGTCCCCAGGCCAAGCATCACACGGTGCACCGCGCTGGTTCGTGCGATTATTGCGATTGCATTCCGTATCAAATCCAAGCCTCAGGTGTTGCGTTTTTGCATCGATGTTTTCACTGGGACTACCGAAATCGTGCCGACCTGCGGGGCATGGCAACCTACAGGGGCCCCCCATTCCATAGACCTGGCCACCAGGACTCACATAGACCTCATGCCCCAAGCCCAGCGTCACCCATGCTACCACTTACGCGCCCTCGCCAATCTTGGCCAGTATTGACACCTCCGACTTGCGCTTCTTGACCACACCCTTCAGCGGATGGCTGTGTCCTGACCCCGAGCCGAGATGGCTCAGCCCGTCCCCGCCCAGGCCCGTCCCCAGGCCAAGCCCGGCCCGTGACAACGGGTCCAGCGGCAAGCCGCCGCCGCCGCCCCCGTCGCCCAGAGTGTCTTCAAGGCCGCCCCTGTGGTCCTCCTGCTCCAGTATTGAACTGCGCTCCTTTATCCCAAATTCCTGCGTGATGCACAGGCGGCTGTCGCCAGCCACAATATCATTCGCAGGGCCCAGCAACATGGCTGCGCTGGTCTTCGCCCCGGTGGGAGCTGTATCGCCCGAATTCGCGTGAAGAGCAGGCCAATGAACAAAGGCCCCGGCCCCGGCACCACCATGCAGTGCAAGCCGATGCAATCCGCCGCCGCCACCGGGCCGGCTGCTGCCGCCCCCGTGCAGGGAGTCGTCATCCCCGAAAATCGTGATGCGAGACGGCAGCAGCGGCCCACTACCGCCAGCACCTCCGCCGCGGCTGTCATCGCGGCTGCTTTCTCCAAAGGCACTGATGTGGCGAGGGAGCATATCAACTGCCGCGGGCAGCCGCCCTAAGAGCCCGCCGGCACCCGCGCCGCCCATGCAACGGGTGCCGTTGTGCCCCGATGTCTGCTCGCCGGCCACTGCCATGTCAGCTGCACGCTGTCGCGTCACCCGCAACGCGCCATCGCTGGCTACGCTGCTGCGATTGCGAATCCCCGCATGGTCCGCGAGCTGCAGCGCTCGGAGCCCAGCGCCCACTGCGGCCGTGCCGGCATCATCTGAATCGCCATACGGATCCTCCAGCTCTTCTTCACAATAAAAGCCCATGCTGGACTGCAGAAGCGCGTCCGGGTATTGCTGGTGATTTGAACTCTGCCTCTCCTGCGTCTGCGTCTGCTGCTGCTCTAATGTACTTTGCTGCTCCTGCATCTGTGTCTGCTGCCTCTCCTGCGTACGCTGCTGCTCTACCCGATTCCGCTCCAGTCCGCGGTAATGCTGCCAGTCACCTAGTGCTTGGTCGCACCTCTCCCTACCCGCTCCCGCCAAGTTAAACTCAGGCCGTTCCTTGTACGGCGGCCGTTGCTGCTCCTGATGACAAGACTTTCCGCCAGGGGCATAGGTACCGTAATCAGCCCGCGCCCAGACCCCGTGGTGCCACTCGTTCTCCCTCTCAGCTCCCCCCGCCTCCGCCTGCTCTGCTGCCGCTCCCTCCGCATCCTCCGGCTCCTCCCCTTCATCCCACACCTGTTCCGCACAATGCTCAAGCTGCTCGGCATCCGTAAGGGTGCCAATCGCTCCTCCGTAGCACGCTTCCCCATACAAGTACTCCGCCGCGGTGCCCATGTCCGCGACGCCGTACGCGCCCGGGTGGAGCCCCTCTTGGAGCTCCAGCTCTGTATGCTCTTTGCAAAAGGGAAGCGGAGTGACAGGGCCCGATGCTGCCGCTGCTGCTGCCGCCGGCAGTACCCCGTATTGTGGCCTAGAGACCCCCGCATAGCCGCCACTGCTGCCGCTTCCGCTGCCGCCAGTACCGCTCTTTCCTTCACTTGAGGTCCCGTGTGCTGAAGCCCGTCTTTGCTGAGGCGGCAGGTGGAAAAGCACGCCAAAAGGAGGCTTCGCGTGGGTAAGTCCCTGCGCAGGTGCCTTGCTTCCCCCTACGCCAAGCACATCCCCTTGGCCACCAGACGTGGATGGCGCAAGGTGGGTGTTGACATGTGTCCTGCCGCTGGTGATACTGTTCATGCTCATGCTGATGTTGTGCAACGCCGCTGTGGCGGCGGCGGACGCAACGGCAGCCGCGGAGCTGCATGTAATACACAGACGGGGCAGCCGTGTGAGGACAAATACCTGAGCGTGGATGGATCCTGGGATGCAAGGACAACAAGAGAAACGTACACGTGCATGTGCACATAGCAGCTGCGATCCGGCGCTGCTGCTTACATGCTCACAAGTGACCCAAGAGCTGTCGATGGACGCACCTGGTGTGTGGTTCAGCGTCCGAAGATAATTGGCCAGAGGGGATGCTGCTTTGCGTGGCCTCGTAGTCATCCGGCTCACCCCAGTCACTCCAGTTTGGACCACATTCACCATGGTCACAGCTGCACACACATCCACATGTGCAAACAGTGACAACCTTTAAGCTGGTGCAACAAAGAGGGGCTTATAAAGGCGGTATACTTAAAACACGACCGTGTTGCCACGTGCTTCCATGTTGCTGCGTGCGTGTTTCTTGAAGCAAACACTCTTATGGACGTTTGCCAAGGACTTCAAAGGGTCCGTCACTTCCGTAGCGCACATGTGGAACAAACATAGCAGATTATCTAAAGAGCTTTTGGGAGCTTGGCGCACCCAGGGTGCCGCTGCTACTGGCTGTGCCGCGGCCAGTGTCGGAAGACCAACCTGGATAACTGCTCAGCTGCATAGCAGTCGTCAGCCAAGTCCATCAGCTCATCGCTTTCTCCCAGCTCTTCATCCAGCTCCTGCACCTCCCGCTCAAAGATGACTGCCCTGAAGACAAACACCTTGATGCGCACAGTTTTGACCGGCGTGCTAGGCTTCTGTAGCGCATTTTGGTACTCATCATACATTTCCTACGGACACGAGTAAATAAAAGGAGGACTTATCCCGTTGTAAACGAACTGAATACCTCGAGAAGCTCACTGGCAACGTCGAGCAATCAAACCGTCCACAAGCTTCGTTGCGAGCACCAGCAACCAAGCCATGTCACCATCTTCAAATTGAATGCATACTGTTTCAAAGATCAAGCCTCGTGGCCAGATAAAGCATCCGTGGCTATGGCGGCGGAACATTCAGGCGGGGAACTGCGAGGAACCCTCCCAGAAACGCACCCGCAGGTCGTCATCGCCCTGAACTTGCACGAGGTTATCTGGATCAACATCGTCACCGGGGCACAGATACTTGAAGCTGACTGTATCGCCAAACTTGTCGTTGAGACGCTTCATGACCTCCGCATACTTGCTATCCAAAGGAAAGCTCTCGTTGTACACCTCTCCACCGACATAGCGCCACTGGCGTGGACCATCCTGATAACAACAATGCTGCGCAGTGAAAGTGATGCAAGAGGACGAAGTAGTCATTTAAACGCACCTGGGCAAAGGTCCCACCGAAGTGCAGCCGCACTCGTATGCGTGGCTTATCCTCTACATCAGTGGAATGCAGAGCTCCAGCACCCTCCGACATCAGCGCGGCCATGCTGCTCATAGGCGATAAATTGGGTCGGTTCGGGCCATCCTTCTTTTGGAGGGGCGCGGGGCCGCCTAAGTGCGGCCTACCAACGCCAAGGGCATGAAGGGGAGGGTTGAGGCGTGTTGCGCCATACGAGGCTCACACAGCCCAACCCAGGGCAGCAGCGGCCCTGCCGGTGTGTTCGGGTTGTTCAGAAATTGCTCAGTGAAGAAATGGAGTAGACAATAGTATTGCAACTCTACGAGGCTTTCTAACCTAATTTTCCTTGCAGTGGCATGTTGCTAAAAGGATTGCCTAGTACGTTGTGACACTTCAGTACGGCAAGGCAGGTAAGACTACACCTGCTTGAGCACAGTTCGAGGCAGCACAATTGCAAGGACATGCTCTAACCTACATTAGCCACATGTTGCGTGCATGTCATGTCGCTAGATGAGCGAAAATGCGCAATGGGGACCTGGGAGATACGCTATATTCTTTTTGAGATGTAAATTGCTTTTTTTATTCCCTTGCATTTTGCACGACCTTGAAGCGCGTAGGCGCAACCGACTGCACAAAAGCACTTCCAAACTGAGTCAATGTCAGGCGTTCGTATCTTGTTGGGATCTAGCAATGGAAGACACCTCGTGCTGCATTCGCGCCCTAAAATCTTACATTTCGTACGGATTCTCGTATCTCTAGAGCTTCTCCAGTACGGAGTGGTACGCCATGCTGTTTCATGTCTGACTTGATAGCATAGGACTGACGGGTTATTTTGGCTGTGCATCTCCTGGATTTAAGATGCATCAACAGGTCTGGCCCTTCGGACCCGCAGCTGTCTGGTGCGACGCCGTGGCAATAGTCCAGCGACAACAGCCCAGCTGTGGTGCCGCAACGCATTACACCTACGAGTGTTTATACTGCGACATGCCATGAAATGGAAAGACAGGGCCAGAAAATTAGCTCATTCCTGCAAGGCACGCAACGCACTTCACATCCCAGCCACTTTGCCTGGACCCGCCCGCAATCCTTCCCATCCTTAACCCGCTACATCCACTCAACTGTCCAGCGGCCTTGGGTCGGTTCTTGGTCTGCATCCCGGCTTTGAGATCCATGAATTTGCTTTCCCTTGATGTCTAACTTCCGGGATGTGTCTTTACAAAAACGCACCTAAACACAGCTCTCCACCCGATAAGGAGAAATGCCAGGCAGCGGTATCATGATCTTCTACACGACCGACAGGAAAACGATCGGACGCATGAATTTATCTGCATGCCGTCGCTACGTACATGCACATGTGCACACATACATGCCTATAAACAGTCCCGCCTCGCGTTTCACCTCTGCCAACCGCCCCATCATTCGGTCGCTCCCTCACCCCGCCGCTCCCTCACCCCGCCGACAGGCAGCTGTCCGTTCCTTGTCACACATAGCCAGCCTCCAACCCAGTATCCCCAACCTTACTACCTCGACGCCATTCTTCCTCACTCACACTCTCACTCCCCAAAACTCGCATCAGGAAACCTACCTCCTCGCTGTTCACATTCTTTAGACACATCCTTGATTGGCCAACGTATCGCCATTCGACTCTGGCTCTCTCTGCGCTCGCCCGCGCCCTCGCCCTCGCTTTCTGACGATCGCATGGTTTCCCTCGCGGCTCTCCCCTCCATCGAGCTGCGTACCCCGATACACAGCTGCACACTACCAATCGGCCACCTCGGGAGCGCGTGTCGGACAGCCTCCTCCATCGTCTTTTCGCACTGCTATTACTTCTACTGCCACTCGTGCTAGTGCGCCTCCGTCTGCACATCCACCTCGATCAGGAGGATCAAATGACGTTTCGTGTCCCTCACAACACCCTCCTCGTCTCGACAAAGGGCCCACAATTAATGACGTATATATATGTCGTATAATGGCTCTCACAACCTCCACGACCGCATTAGAATGACTTGACTGACTTGTTGCCCACGTTGAGCGACAACTTATAACCAACCGCCCATCAGTCCAACCACCCAACTTGCGTGCAACCGCCTAACTCGCACCTTGAAATGCTCAACTACCCTTTGCGTCATCATTAGAGATATTAGAGGAGAGGGGAGGCGATAAGGCGTGTAGCCTATTCTGGCACCATATGACTTTTTCGCCTACAAGAGGAAAGGCAATTGAATCACGATCAACGACTTGACAGGAAGACGAACAGACCAGTATAACACCAATGTATACAGGCAGATGGACGGAAAGGGAAGACGGACGGACAAACAAACAAACGGACAAAAACACGCAGGAGCAGTGCCGCGCCACAACCCGCTGCTCCGCCAACACCTTTAGCAACCATACCACCAACACCAACAACATCAATAACAACCGAACGCTCCACAACCATCAACTCCAAGCAACCGCAAAACCGGCGATGACAGCACGGACTCCACTGTGCCAGGCCAGCCCTGATGTTGCGACGGACGGACAGACAGATGCACACACACACACAGACACACGTACAAGCTCAGTTACCTGGACCACATCCTCCGGCCACGACCCCACAACCCACACTTCGATATTCTTTTTCTTCTCTCCTCTCCCCCCTTCCAAACCCGGGATATCTTCCACGCCGAAAGAGGTCCCGGGGTCCGCCAATCCCTACCGCTCACCCCGATCCAAACTGTCCTCCAGAGTCAGTCGTTGCTGACTGCAACCCGGGCGCCCTCCCTCCCCTTCGGTGTTCGCGATCGTGGATCGACCCGTTACCCTTCCCCTAGGCACGAATTGCATACTCCTTTTTTGCCCCTTTCCGTTCCTCTTCGCTTTTCCTTCTCCCTAACATCTTTCCCGCGTACCCCACCAGGGGGGAGGCCTCAGATCGCCGCATCGAGGAACCTCCCAAGCGCAGTCGACAGGGCCGCCTCCACCTCCGCCGTCAGGATACCGGTACGACCAAGCTCCTGGTGTACGGTAAGGATGTACGATCCGTTCACCCGCATATATATATACAAGGGCGATGCCAATGGAAAGGAGAGGAAGGAAGACGGATATCGGTATCGTTATCGGTCGGGAGTGCGGGAACGCGGGGAGGATGGGGCTGATGGTTAGGAGGTAGCTGGGGGAAATGTACATGCAGCTGCACACAGCATCGGAAGACGACTACACAGTAAGACTGGTTTTTCGAGGCAAGATGGATTCCGGGGAGAACTCTTCTAAGGAGTACTGGCATGTTGGCGTGGTTGGCGTTACTTTTATGTTGCCTCCTCCTCCTCCTCCTTCTCCTTCTGCTGCTCCTCGCCATCATCACCATCACCATATCATGCTAAGATATGTTTCCCGCAACTTCAGGGCCACCCAACCCCTTTGCCCAACCATGCTCACACCCGGACACCCCACCCCCCGAAAGCACCTGCATGGCTGCTGGCGCCCCCTGGGCCCCCGCTAGGTAGCCCATAGCTCCCTGAAGCCAGACAGACAGCTGCTCGGGGGGTACGGCGTCCGTAAAGCCCCGCTGTACCGCAAACAGCGTTGCCACCTGCATGCGGGGCGGGGCCCCCCGGCGGCGCGGAGGGTCGGGGAGGAAGACGGGGTGAGAGGTCAATCAAGTTCAGTGAGATGGGGCCGCAACGTCCTACAAATCCTTTTCAGATGACGGAGGGCGGGGCGGAGGGAAAGAAGGCGCGAGGGTGAGTACGTGGCTGACCCAGTAGTTAGCTCAAGAGGTCGGGGCAGTTTACCTCCCTCTTCTCTTCTCTTCCAGGTTAGGGCTGACCCTTGTTCGTTTGACGATAGCAAACCGCCTTATTATGCCCTCGTTTCCGTTGGTACCGCGCCCTAGGAGACGCACATAGACACACACGCGCGCGCGCACATGCACACGCCACACAAAAGGCCACCTTTCCCCGCAAGGTCCTAAGGAACCTCTTCCGCCGCCTGACCAGCCTTCATTCGCCCCGGGTAGCGGCAACGGGTCGGGTCGGGTCGGGTCGCGAGCTCAGGTCCCTACAAGCTCCCGCACCTGTTCCGCCAGTGACGCGGGCCGCCCGGGGGATTGCAGCAGCGCAGCCGACAGACGCCGAGCCAGCGCGTCTGCACGCAGATCCGCCACTGACAGCCGTACAGCGCCGCCGCCGCTGCCGCCGCCGCCAAGATCGAGGCTGCTGCCGCTGGCGGCGCTGCTGGTAGATGCGGCGGCGGCGGCACCGCCGAAGCGGCGGGCATCGTCCGCTTGAGCTAGGTCTAGCCGTACCTACATAATGTTAGCGTTCGGTTATATGAGGACAATTGACGGTTAGCCAGTTGGCTGTTAGGGGTTGAGCAGGAGGTTAGGGAGAGAAAGAGCATCGCGTTGATACCTACATACAAATACATAACCCGTCCTAGCTTCCAAAGCACTGTGTGTCATTAACTTTCATCAAATAGCACATATACACATACAGACATACGTCTCAGTTTGTATTCAACCAATAACCTTACGCACAGAACATGTATCTGCTTGTTAGCCTTTTCGCCATGAATCGTACGTCTCAAAAAACTCGGTTTTCATGGTTTTATGGAACCGCTCGCAAACGATTCGGTAGATCATCGGAAAAGCTAGAGACCTTCTCCCCTTGAATATTAAATTAGAATAAAGCTTTTGAAAGCAAAAAGATTCGGTAGATCCCGTGTGGCCTGTACACAGGTATATTCGGCATTACCTACGGCATTACCGGAAACACACACACACACACACACACACACACACACACACACACACACACACACACGCGCGCGCGCACGCGTGCGCGCACAAGCACGCACCTACCTCCCTAAGCAGATCCCGGGCACCGCCAACCGCCCAGCCACCCTTACCTGAGGTGCCAGCTGTTCAAGGGCCTTATAATACGCCCGAGTGCCGATACGGGTGATGGAGAGCTTGGGGTTCACGGAGTATGCCGGGGGTGCTGCTGCGGAGGATGCGGAGGAGGATGCGGAAGAAGGAGAAAGCACCGCCTGCTGCTGCTTGCTGCGCTGTTGCGACCCCTCCAGCACCACCTGCCCGTCTGCTATGGAAATGAACTCCTCCACCACTTCGGTCGCCAACTCGCCGCTGCCGGCACCCGCAGCCAGCTCCTCAGCCAGCATCTTGGCGCGCAACGCTGCCTGCGGGAATCGAACCGGGGTTCGGAAGGTTTTTTGCAGCGGAAATGGCGAATTTGTGGAGAGGGGCCCAGGAAAGACCCGCGTATCTCCATACGCATACAAAGTGTCCACATGCACACACGCCATCATCATCATCAGGTTGTCAAGGTAATGCCAGCACCAGGCCCCAGTTCCCCCACCACCCGGGGACCCACCTCCAGCTTGGCCAGTTGCTCTGGACTTAGCGTCTTGTACCTGGGCGGCGTGTGCGTGTGCACATGTACGTATGTATGCATGTATGTGAGTGCGGGTGGGGGGAAAGGGAAAGACGAACCACGAACGAGTAAAGCTGCTGCTAAGGAAAGGGGAAGGGGGAAACATCAAATGAGGGAGGCTACTCCCGGGGGTTGCGTATCGCCATTCCTACACCCTCATACCCCCTTCTCTCCTACCCGCCTTCCTCCGCGTGCATCTCCTCTCCACCCCGGCCTTTCCTCTTCCTCTTCCACCGAGCGGCCTCCCCACCACCACCACCACCACCACCACCACCACTCCCCTCGTGCTACCGCCCGACCCGGGGCGCCTCCCCCTTCCCAGACGCACTTCCTCATGTCGATTCGTTTGCTAACTCCTGTTGCACAAGTGCCCGGCACCAGCAGCATCAGCGACATGGAGCCCCCCCCGTTGCTGCGAGACATCTTGGCCGCTCGCATGAAGAACGTGGACAGGAAACTACAAGCAAGCAGACGGGAGGCAGGGAGGGAGGCAGGGAGGGGGGAAAGCGGGAGAAGTATATGCACGTGTACGAAGTCAGGGGGCAGTCAGTGAGGGCGGGACAGAGGCAGGTAGACGAGGCGGTGAAAGCATATGAAGACGTCAAGGCGAAGGGGGGAGGTGCAGCTAGGGCCAGGAGATAGCAGCAGGGGCGAAAAGGGTTGGTGGGGGCCGCCAAGCGGGCGGGCGGGCGGGCGGGCGCGGTATTGAGGCTGCATTTACAGACTGGACTGTCCCCTGGCGCACTCACGCACACCCACAGGAGGTCCGGAGCCGCCTCCGCTCACTCACCCTCGCCTCTGCGCCACGGCCCCCGAGACCAGCATCCCTTCATATTCCACAAGTGCCCCCTCCTCCTCGTCCAGAGAAACGCTGGCACGGATGCTGCTATTGCCGGTGCTGCCGCTGCCAGCCGCAGGGCCGCCGGCGCTGGACACAGCCGTAGTGCCGGCGGCAGCCGATGAGGGCGACGGGGAGGAGGTGGAAGAGGAGGAGGAGGAGGAAGTGGGAGGGGTGGCGGACGCCGTGCCGTCGGAGGCAGAGGCGGAGGCGGCCGTCCCCGGCGGCGGTACGACGGGCATGTCCCGTCCTCGCTCGTCCTTGACGAGACCTTCTCGAAGCAGCGCGGGGCCCAGACCTGTGAACCCACGGGTTTGCACATACAAATAAACATACATACATACGTACATACGTACATACATACATACATACGTACATACATACATACATACATTAGGCAGGCGGCTGGCAGAAGTTAAGGCCTGACTTCTGCTCCCAGTCGATCCAGTCGACCCGGGTTCAAATCCGCCTGCCAGCTCCTCGGGTGATTGAGGAGTGATGAAATGGGAGGTGGCCCCCCATCATATGGACGGTGTAGGACGTGATAATATCAACTTGCGAGCTGACCAGGAACTAAGTTGATGCGCCGTTGATCCGCTAGATTTGGTTTGATGCTGGTGGTGAGTTGCCGAACCCAACGAATACATTCTGAAGTCGGATGGGGTGACGGATTAGGGTGCCCCTCTAGCAGGGGAGAGCAGGGACTGCCCCGGGAAAGGGGGCCGCTGGCGAAGTTAACCACCCTGTAACAACATACATACATACATACATACATACAAAATATAAACATACTACATAACACGTCACTGTTGATATTGAAACTAGCCTATCTGCAAAGCGCTGGTGCCGTATCGGTGTACGGCAGGTACATACGTACGGCACGTCCTTCCATTCGCTCGTTGTGGGGCACTTACATTACATTCCTCGACGACCACCCGGGGGCCCCCTTGTCACCCCCGGAGGTACTTCCACAGCCCGAACCGAAGATGCCTGAGTCCCAACCCCACGGTCAGACACACCCAGAAAAACCCTCGACTCGGTCCCCCGTACTCGGGCATATGTGGAGGTATTCTCCTTGCCTGGTACGTCATTCACGTCGTACAATCCACTCTAGTCGCGTACGACCCTCACCTCCCTACCTGCCAATCCGCTGAGAAGCTGCTCCCACACGTCACTCAGTGGCCGGATATCGTCCACCACCACCAGGCTGTGGCCCCCTTCATCACGAATGCGCTCTGAAACCACGGTACGACAGGAGGAGTTCGTTCATCGTGTACCCCGTCGTACAGGGGGATGGTGGCCGGTCGGCAGCAAGTGGCAAGGGGCGCGCGAACCACCGAGCCACCAATGATGACCAAGGATGGGGTTGCGGGTTGCGGGGTAGCTGGGGGCTTCAGTGCCGGTGTCGGCGATATGTACCATCAGGTAACAGATCAAAAGTTCACGTGCGCATCGGGGAAATGAAGATATGCAGTACGAGCCCATTGTACGGAGTTACGAAGCTATGTACAGCAGGTCAACTAAATACCACCCCAGTCATAATCCCCCGGACGATGCCGCCCCATATAGAAGCGCCTTGAAGTGAATTGGTGTGGAGGGAGAGACGGCGGTCGGTGCGGTCGGGGGAAAATCTAGTGGGTTGCTCATTAGCGCTGTCGCCAAAATACACTGCGTTTGTATGTTTGTATGTTTGTGCGTTCCATGAGCTTCAGTGGAGGCAGGAGGAAGAGGATTTCTGGCGAGGAAGGTTCCTGTTTCTGTTTCTACCTCGGACCTATTTTTTCCTTTTTTCCGCACGGACTGCGCCTTCAGCCCACCATCACACCAAGTCTACACCTACCGCGCACCTACCCATACCGCCCCCCATAATTGATACATGGTGTCATATGACCACACCTCCCCCCTCCGCCTGGACTGTATCCGTCCATCTCTGGTATCTGCTTCATTCGCCAGTGGTTCGTCTTCCCCCCCCCTCCTCCCCCTTCATCCGCACCTCCAATCGAGCAAGCGCAGCACATGGCCGCATACTGGTGACCCGCAGGGGCCTCGGAATCCACCGCCACCACCGCAGTGTTCAACAAACAGCCCGAGGAACGGAGCTCCGAAACCACCGCCTGATGGGCATGAAAAATGTACATGGGTGGAGGTAGGTTGGGCGAAGGTCTATGTAAGAAGAGAGAGAGGGGTGAGAAGATGGGGGAACGATGGAGAAACAAAAAAAGGGATGAGAAGAAGGGGAGGAGGCCATGCAAAAGACTGGGGCGATGGGGGTTCGAGGGGGGGAAGCGGGGAAAGGGAGGGGTTATAGAACTTTAGTTCACCAGTCCCAGCACTGCGCGCACAGGGGCTGGGCGCTAAGATGGGCCTCATAGCCCGGGTCTCATAGGCCGGGGGTGACACCTCAGCTTCAGTCGAGCAGGGCGGATGGATGGATGGATGTGCTAAAGGCCCCGGAGCTGGCCCGTGGGTAAGTACGGTTTCCGCCGGACACTACCGGACAGCCCCCTCTGCTACCACCCACCTTCACCTCCTCCTTGGTCCGCCCCACCAGCGCCAATACACACCGTACGGCACCTCCAGGGGGGCTGGGTACGGCGGAGGCGGCGGAAGCGGCGGCCCCGCTCCACCTTGTCTGCCCCGCGATTGCGTCCAGAGCGAGGCGGGTCTTCCCTGCCCCCCCGGGACCGATGACCAGCAAGGAGGCGCCCCGGCCGAACGGCGTCAGGATGTCCAAAGCCTGTAGCAACATCAACAGCAGTAGCAGCAGCAGCAGCAGTAGTTACTGGTCCTGCAGCAGTAGCGGCACTAGACAGTTGCAGTCGGAGTTTTAGCGCAGCAGTATCAGCTGTGGTTATAACAGCAGCAGTAGCAACACTTTCAACTGCTGCTATTCGTATAGCACTGCTGCTATTCGCTTTTGCTACTGCTGCTATTCGCTTTTGCTGCTGCTACTGCTGCTATATACGGAAGCCCTGAGCCTGAAACGAGTTCTCAGAAAGTTCGGTGGTTGGTTGGTCCAGCACAACGAACAATCACCAACCGACTGCCGTACGCACCTTAACCCCCGTCAGCAATGACTCGTTGATCTGCTCCCGGTTCTTCATCTCCACTTGCTGATTCACCAGCGGTCGAGATCGACTACTGCTACTGCCGCTGCTACTACTGCTACTGCTGCCGCTGCGGGACGCTGTCGTCGCTTCTGTAGTTGCGACTGCCGCTACTGCGGCGGCGGTAGCCGGTACGATTTCGTCGTACTCTGGCAGGTGCCGGCCGATGTGGTCGCACACCCTGCCGAACATGTCCTCCCCCGCCGGCACGTTGAACATCTCGAAGTCCTTCCGGGTAATGGGGCCCTTGACGTCGTCCACCACCTGGGGAAACCCCACATGTGTATGTGTGTATGTATGTATGTACGTATATATGTATGTATTCTCATGAACTTAGCCGCGGGCAGGAGCTGCGTGTATGCGGGGGGGTTGTTTCAGAGAGCCTTTGACTTTGCCCTAGCTGAGACTTGTGGACTCGCTCTAGCGGGACCTGAGAGCCCTTCGTGGTGTTTTCACTGCAGCGCCATCCCCGGATGGAAGTGGCTGCGTAGAGTGTTGGCAGTCTGAGTCGGGGTCGGGAGCACACAAGACTAACCGACTTGTGCTGTGTGCTCCCGACCCTTGCGCTGTGTTTCGGCTTCGGCCCCCGGCTCTCGCGGCCCACAGTGTAATCTAAGTCACACACACAATGGAATTTCAAAAAACTAATCAGGATGAGTGTATATCATTATGTACACCATCAAATCCAAACCCGGGCCGGGGAGGAAAACGATCCCCTTACACCTACCCGATCAATGGGTGGGGGGATGAGGCTTCAGGAGGTGATGTGGTACGAGGTGGTGCCAGATGATGTGACGCCCTGACTATCCCCCCAACCCCTTCACAGAAACACACACACACATACATACACACATACATACACACATACACATACACACACCACGGCTCAGACCAATAAAACACACCTCCACGTCACCCCCCCTACTCCCCGACCCGAACTGACCCGACCCGTACACCCACCTGCAGTACCCCTTTGATCTTACACTCCACAGGTGTGCCTTCGCTGACAGTTGACTGCAGGTAGTTGGCAGTTGGCAGTTGGGGAAGGCAATTATATTTTAAAGTGGGCTCTCATGTCCAGCTCAACGACGTGTGAATTGGGCGTACGACACGCATATCCTTGTAAGGACGCACCCATACCCACATCGGCACCCACGACATATGCCCCACAGAAAAATTCAACGAGCCCCCCCAATAAACACGCAAACTCATACCCACACGAACGCAAGGCCCGCGGGCCCCCTTCTCGCAGCCCCAAACCCTCCGTCCCCCCTCCAGACAAACCGACATACACACTCACGCACACCCCAACATGGCTCACCGGATCCCCGAGCACCAGACAGAACGATAGGTTGTCGGAGCGGTGCCACAAGAGAACACTGCGACATCGTACAGTACGACGGGGTACGGCAAGCTAAGGGAACGACAAATCATTTTAACGTTTTTCCAAACTTCTATCGCCTGTGGGACTGCTGCTCCCCCTCTGGCTCCCCCCGCCCGCGGGCCCCGGGGGGACGCCACGCGGGGAAGGACATGTGCCCCGGAGCTCTGTGTGTGTATGTGTGCAAGTGTACGTGCGTATGTATGTATGTGTGTCTCTTCTACTGATCTGGGGCACAGCTCCGGAACTGGCGAGGAGGATACATGAGACACACACACACACACACATAGGACAGCAGCGACTTCACGAAGCAGGTGGTGTGGGAGGAATGCATGTGTGTGTGTGTACTTGCGCAAGCTATGTGCGTGGGACGACTTGGTGCTGCTGCTGCTGCTTGGATTGACTGTCTGGACAGCCTCTCCTCCCCTCCCCTCCCCTCAAGCGTGTGCATGATGCATGGGTTTCAACTTTGGAGCCACCCCAATATCCCATATTCCCCTCCCCAAGGGAACCCCTCCCCTCTCCCTCTCTCCTTTCCAACATCTCATATCCCCCTCGGCCCCTCTCCCCTGATCTGTAGGACGCCGACCTTCACCTTTTCCCCCTCCCCCCTCCGCGGCAGTTTACCACTACTTTGCGAGTCCGACATAACATGCGATCTTCCTTTCCACCCCCACTCTCCCCCCTCCCTTCCCCCCCACTCTCCCCCCTCCCCCCCCCTCCCCTCCCCGGCTCTCACCCCGCTGTGCCCGTCACGAAGGACACCTTGGTGCCCAGCGGGGCATCCGTGTTGAGACCCGACACGATGGCGAGGCCGTCACGAGCGTAAAGAACCTGCGCCACACCACACCACAACATGCCACAGGACAGCGGGAGGGATATACGCCAAGCCAAGAATACAACTGCCCACGCCCAAAGCGGAGGTTGGGGGTCAGCGCACTATACACGCACAGACAACCCCCCCTTAGACATTTTCATCAGTTGGCTAGCAGAGGCAAGGAGGAATGACGTTGAGGGCCTATGCCTCATGTGGGGCAGGTGCCGAGGCGCATTAGCCCGGGCCGAGGCGCTCCGTCGATGAAAAAGTGGGAAAACCCCCACCATCGCTACCACCCACCGGGCAGCCTCCCACGGGGGCTCTTGTGCATTTCGCCCCAGGGCCTGCCTCCATACCCACGCCTTGCACCGTGACAACGTGCCACCCCAACTGCACACACACACACACACACAGGCTCGCGTGTTCGTGCAACCCCCCAACCCCCTATCAAATCTTAGAGATATCCGTGTCCCCATGGTATCGCTGCCGTGACCTTGCCAGTACTCAAACACCTGGCTGCTGCCATCCCCCGCCTGCGGTACCTTTCCGACTGAGACCTTGGCTTCCAATTCGCGAAGCGTGGCGAGCTGATTTGGGCGGGAGATGCGCTGCTTAAATATGCTCATCTCCGCCTCCCAGTCCGGTTCCTCGTCTGTACCGCCGTTGCCTTGTCCGCCGCGGCCTGCCTGTGCGGCCGCGGCGACATGGCGACGCCCCGGCCGGCTAGGCCGCTGTGCTGCGGAGGCGCTGGTCGCGGATGGGAAGGAGGAGGGGTGGCCAGAGACCGCGTGCGCGGGGCCCAGGCATCGCCGCGCGGACTGAGGCGTGATGAACCCGCGATGGCTGGACAGCGATGGGCTAGCTGCAGGTGGGCTGGCCTGAGAAGTTCCAGCATATAATTGAGATTTCGAAATATGGCTTTGTTGGACAAAGGTTCGCGACATCATTCCAAAGCGGCGTCTGCGTCACAGCCAACGGTTTGCGTCCACCCGAGTTGATTTTCGTTATAACAGCGCAAGGCTAAGAAGCGCCTGCGGGGAACGTAGCTAAATGAATAGCGTTGCTTGAAGATATGAGTCCTAACCTTATCCAATTAACCCGCCCACCCTTTTGAGTTGGCAAGCACTCTTTCAGTCAGTGCCATGCACTTCCAAACACAAATCCTGAACAATTTTCCTTTTCTGGGTTGAAAGTGACGAGAAGCGTTCTGAAGCCAATAAGCCGTACAAACCCGGGTTCCAAATTACAACTTCTTGTGGCCCTGACATCGTTGATTTAAGGAACCAGAGCATGCAATGGGTAAGAGAAGCGCAATGTGGTTTAAAACTCCTCAACTTCATCGTGGTTGCAGTGACGCGGTTCTAGCTGTGCGTACGTGCGGGTGTGCAGGCCTCAAACTTGAGGACCAAGCGCAACCAGGCCCTGCCTGTTAGGTATATATGCCTGTTAGGTCTAATATAAAGGCGGGAAATGATAGCCACAGCGAAATGCGAGCGAGGGACGGTTTCGTTGTTTTCCCATTTAATAGCAAGACGTCCAAAGCTCAGCCCGGGGTGATCAGCCCTCGCCCGGGCCTTTGCCGGCTTGCCGATCGATGCGGATTGAACAGAGTCATACGCAGGCGGCCACAGCCAGAGTCCTATGAAGGTATTAGTGATTGTTACAGTCCAAAACGATAGACGTCTTTGGCTGACCTGGCTGGAGAGCGCCGGAAAACTGAACGAGTTGCTGACGGAAACGCCAATCCCAAGTTCAACAACGCACCGTATGGATTGATCGTCAATCTCCGACGAGTCCGCGTCGGGCGTATCGGCATGCCGTCCCCCGCACTCAGGTCGTGAAGCTATACAAGCGACATACAACTTTTCTAGTGGACCAACAAAACAACTTCTGAGTGCACGCTTGAGAATCTGGGGCGGTAATATGGTTTAGTGCAAGGGCTGATCCTTCCCGAAAGAAACACCCACAATGCAACGAGCCTGGGGCGATCACGCCCCAAGGTGCCAACACTGTCCGTGTCTAAGTATGTTGGGGACCCCTACTGCGAGGTGATTTTTTCCAGGGGCGTTACAGCCATGGGGACTGGCCCCAGGGGTTTTGGTGTGTAGGTGAGCTCAGCCCTGGGCTCACCTACCACCCCCTGGCGACAATCCAGGTCCTGCGCCTCGCGGTTCCAGCTGCCATTCAGTTACAGCTTTGGAGGACAGGAATGAGGTATGGGCCCATCAACGCGGGATTGGATTGCGACACCGTCGGAGACGCAGGACAGGGAGGGGCCGGGGTGTTGTTCGTTGCGTGAGCCATAAGCAAGGGCCGAATGCACGATCAAGGCCGGTCCCTAAGACCCAACAGCGCCCAGCGCACAAAGCTTGACGTCTATAACTTATTTGGAAATGGTCCTGTGCTTCCCATGCCTCTCCCGAAGGAGTGGGGGCTGGATGGGTGGGTGCTCGGATTCCGACTAGGAGGCCCACCATTTATAATATTGCCCTTGCCGCAATGACATTTGCCATCACATGCTTGTAACGCGTGACCAGGACATGGCTTGTGCGGAGCTTGCTACGTACAAATGTGGCGAGGCGACCTGCAGACTGCCGCCCGTCACCACAAATATCTGCTCAGGGTATAGGCACCCAAAGCTATTCTTCTTCGCACCATCAACTGACCTACTAAAATCCTTCGTGCATGCGGGAGCTGCGTCCGACAAGAAAACAAGGTTTGTCGCAGCTGTCAGCACGAGTCAGCAGTGGCGATGCCAAGGCGAGGTATTCGTCAAGATACTTAGAAGGATCATAAACACAGTATGCATGGTTTGAACACACGTAACGGTGTTAGCGGACTTTCGCCCAGTGACCGTCGATACCAAGAAGTGCACATCGCAAAGCGTAAAAAACTGCATTATGAAGTGCCCTTAATTTTTTATGATGGGGCTTTTTACATACGTGTAGAAATTGAGGCACGATGCGTCGCGGTGTTGAATCGCTATTGCTGACTGTACAAAAAATGGGCTTTCGATGCGACTGATCGTTTTATCGAAACAAGCTTACATATTCATAAGGTTGCATGTATCTCATCCCATAACATTTACAAAGGAACAGGATTAATCAGCTTTTGGGGTACCGTAGTTCAATTTTCAGTGTTTTCAATTCAGTATGGCGGCTATCCAGGACGTGCCGCGATTAGTGCTGCAGGCTATCTTAGCTTCTCAGAGTCCACAGGCACTTCCACAGCAGCGTAAAGAGGCTGTCGCGTTTCTGGAGCAGGTGAGGCAGGCGCGAGATCCTTTCGTCAACGGATGCGTATAGCACGACCCCGATCAGCCTTCGGTACTACGTAATGTCTGATTTCCCAAAGGTCATCGTGCATATTCGAAAACATGGCCGTACAGGCAGCCATGCACAGCATACATCGTGTGTGTATAGGCGGAAGGGAGGATCGCGCAGGGACATGTTATTCCGAAGCTTTCTCAGCTGGAACATGCACATTTAAGATTTCTATGTTACAAGTGCCCTTAGGAGCCCGCCGCCTGTTCAAAACACCTGATCCCACTCAATGGTCGATAACACACAACCCCCTCATAACCCGGCAGTTCAAATGCGCGGACGTCACGTCTGTGTTTTCCACGTGCGCAACACTGATTTCGCTACAGCAGCTGGCGCAGCTCTATGGCAGCCTGCTGCAGCCGACCGAAGTGGTCGGAGTGCGGCTAGCGGCCTATCAGCTCATTATTGATGCAGTAAGCGGAGACACAGATGCAGTTGCAGGGGGAGTCAGGATAACAAAACCACCGGGTACCGGGGGACGTCGGGGACCTGTGGCCATTGCATGACGGGGGACACGAAGGTGGCTCGCAGGCTTTGGCGGCAAGGGGCAAGAGGGGCAGGGGGCCAAGGGGCAAGGGGGGCAGGGGGGCAGGGGGCCAAGGGGCAAGAGGGGCAGGGGGCCAAGGGGCAAGGGGGGCAGGGGGCCAAGGGGCAAGGGGGGCAGGGGGCCAAGGGGCAAGGGGGGCAGGGGGGCAGGGGGCCAAGGGGCAAGGGGGGCAGGGGGCCAAGGGGCAAGAGGGGCCAAGGGGCAAGAGGGCCCAAGGGTCGCGCGCAGGCCGGGCCTGTACTGCCACACGTACATGCACAGGGAAATTCGATGCGCTGTGGATGACCCTGGGTTGTCCTTGGGTTGCGTTGCGGATGGTTGTGTCATGCGGTGACACCGGGTTGAGACGGCGGGACGGCAGGAGGGGATGGCAGGCCTGAGAGATGGTGCGCGTGCAGGGCCGAGGGGGGCTGAGCTGCAGTGCTGGGAGTGAAGGTTGCTGCGCTCTGGCGGTGTTTGCACACATGTGGTGAACCGGACAGCGTGCTCAGCCTCACATGTGCACATCTGCCAGATGCCTGGGAGAGCCTACGGGTCGGGCGCATCAGGGACACATGCATCAGGGACACGCAAGCTCTTATGCACTCGTACTGGGATTCTTTGGTTCTTCGTTTTCTTCGTCCCCTTTAGTTCCCCTAAAGGGGGAAGTCGTACCTTGTCCCCTCTGGTCTTAGTCCCCTAGGCTGTCTTCTTCCCCTTCGTCTTCCCCTTCGGGGAGCACTAAAGTCCCCTTTAGGGGATGAACGAAAGGGGAAGACAACTCACAACAAGAGTTGAAAACACAAAGAACTTACGTTGGGCGCCGCCGGTTGCCAAAGAGCATTGTTGGCTTGGGATGACACCCTAGGGGACTAAGACCAGAGGGGTTTGTGCCAACGGCTTTGCCGTTGGCAAAGCTTTGCCCGTAACTTAGTTGAGCTATGTTCTTCGTCCTTTGGTGGTAAGGTTTCTTCGTCTTAAGAAAACGAAGAAGAGGCGACGTAGTCCGTGGCTCTTATGACATTTTCCTGCAATGGGACGTCCGCGTGCTCTCAACTTGTAACTTCTCCGAATCGCCCCCGAGTCATTCCTTCGTCACGTGCGACGCCGGGCAGGTACGCAACCGATGGCGTGAGCTGTCTCCGGAGCAGCGGGTGGCAGTGACGCAGCTGGCGCTACAGCAATTCAGGGAAGGTGAGGAGGGAGACGTGGACAAAGAGGCGGTACGGGATTGGGGGACGGGTAAGAGCGAGGTACAATCCGATGATGTAGCTGCCGGACGTTAGCTCCATAGACGGCTGAGCAGGGCAGGTATTTGGAGGGGACATGGGACCCGGGTGGGGTTCGACATGGACGGGGGCAGGGGTGGGAACGGGTTACAATTGGCGGCGCCCGGTGGGCGATGATGAAGGTGGATGCTGCGTGGGCGAGCTAGCGTAGCCCAAGCAGCTCCTGGGGGGACTTCAGGGCGCGGCATTGCAATGCAGTCCTAGGATTGCTGAGGGTAACGCAGGGCTGGGAGCTGTGCAGCCGCGGGACCGGGAGCTGGGAGCTGTGCAGCGTCTGTCGTGCGTTGGGACCTGATTTCGGGTTGGGGGCCCTGGGTTGGCAAAGTACTGCCTGTTGTGGGAGTGTTCAAGTCTTGTGTTCAGCTGCCGTGTGGATAATGCCATGCGCCGGGACCGCAGGATCTGGGTATTTTAGTTGGCGGGTATGCGATGATTGTGATGCATGTCTTAACATGACACAACTGGATATCCCGTAGATATACATCCTACGTAGGGTTTGGCACTACTGGTAAGGCGCGACCATTGCCCCCGGGAGATCCTGGGATCGATACCCATTAGGATCAAAGTCCTTCCGATGGTGGAAGGCATTGCGCCCCTAGTTGATGGACGGTGGTGACCTGGGATAAAGTTAATCTGCGAGCCGACCAGGAATGGAGTTGGGCCGCTGTCGACCCGGCCGATTCCGTTGGATGCCGGCGGTGGGTGCGGAACCTGAGCGATCCACTGAGAAGTTGACTAGGGTGACTGGATGAGGGTGCCCCGAAATACCGGGGAAGGCAGGGTTTCGCAGGGTAGCTGCCACGGGCGAAGATACACCCCCCTGTTTCACACATCATACATCCTATGGGCTTCGAGGAATGAGGTATGTGCCTAGCAAACCGCTTTTAGTAAGCGGGGGTGATGCTGTATTGGAGAGACCTATGGGCTATTTGGTTGTGTTGCCGTAGCTGCGGTCTGTGATCGCTTGGTGGTGGTGCGTGTCATAGAATTGCCAACCCGTTTTGCGGGCCTGAAGTACTTCGCGCTACAACGGCGTGCCCCGCTTATCGCATCCTCCTTGGGGCTGGTGCTTTCCTGTTGCATTATCCCGCAGCTGCGTCTCCTGCACAAGAACCTGCCGCAACTAGCAGTGGCGGTTTCCCCGAGCGAGGGAAAGCGGCAGAATTACTTGCTGTGGTGGTGCGTCAGCGAGGAGCATCAGCGTATGCAGAAGTGTTACCGCAGCTTATAGCGGGAGCTGCAGCTGGGCCTGTTCAGGTGAGGTGTTGTGTGAGGTGAGCAGGAATTGTCGGAGATGGGAGGGGGGGGTTGAAGACGCTGCGAGTTATCTAGATAGTTAGCCGTTATGAGGGATGGGTTCGGTGACTTGTTAGGAACGATGTGGTAGTTGTGTTATCATAACCTGCATATGATGTCGTTAAACGCAAATGGATTTGTTGACGAAATGTAGGCTGAATTAACCTGTCGGGTGCTACTCTACATCAGCGAAGATCTGACACAATTCGAGATTTCTGGACCAGGTGAGTGAAATTTTGTTTTATGAATTATGCCCCCAGTGTGTGACTTCATTAGTGCGAAGGTGTGTGCAAGGTAGAATTGGAAATTTTCTCTTCAGAAGTTACAAGTTTTAGTTCATCACATCATGTGATAAATACATGATATATGATAGTCGACGTATAGTCAGGTAACACGCTTCTAGTCGAGCAGGCTCAGAGCATTTACATGCCCAAAAATGCAAAACTCTCCCACAGTCCGCCCTAAGGCCAAGCTGGCTAATTACTCTTCTCTATGCCCCATCCACTTGCCGCCACACTCAAGCCATCGCTCCTTCACATAATTTACTTGACCGGAGCGATCTCATCGAGCGCATAGCTGTTCGTGTTGACACCAGCGTAGTTGAGGTTCTCAAAGCGAACCAGCACAGGGTAACGGACAGCGCCCTGCAAGTAGGACGAAGGGGCTTAGCTTGTTTGCACATCAACCCCTTGTGCATGAAGGACTCCCGCACCTGGTCGACGGTCACCACCTTGCCGACCTGGTTGAACCAGTACGACTCAGGGCGGAGAATCTTCACCTGTTATCGTGTCAAGAAAACATAGCTAAGCGTCTGAATCACTGAGCTGCTGAAACGCTGCGCTTGCGCTCACCAGCGAGCCACGCTTAGGCCCGACATCCTTCTTCGGGGCAGCCTTGGGGGCGGCGGCCGCCTCCTCGGCACGCACCACCAGGCGCGAAGCGCGCTGGGGCTTGGCTGCAGTCAGGACGCAAGCGTAAGCGCTAGTTGCTGAAGGTTGGAGTATATGGATGTCTGATCACGCACCCGCGAAGTTCACACGGGACGACAGGGCCTGCATTTCTGAGATAGATGTAGAAGAAAGCAGATATGTCTCTCGGTGTCGCGGTTGGAGCCACTGAGACTGGGTGAAGCGGCCATATAAGTGAAAAGCTTGTAAGGGGGAGAGATCCAGATGGGGGCCTTTTACATGGATTCTGACGTAAACTTCCCCGCAACGGCTGGACTTCCGTCGCGTGTCGACCAGATTTACAACCAATGTTTATTGATTTTATAATGTAAATGATGCTGGACCTTTCAGTTGTTTTAGGATGCCTCCAAAATGATGTGCCTTTAGCGTCTGATTTTGGTTCTTTTCTTCTGCGCCGCGGCAATTCAAGCTCTTGATAGAAGTTTAGCTCGAATTTTTAGTATAATGCGCTGCACAACGTTTATTTGTTGGATGAGAACGGCGCCGCCTGCGCAGGTGGAGCTGTCGGAGCTTCCGGCGATGGCGCGACGACCGACCCAACGTCGCCCGGTAGCTCGGGAGCAGCAGACGCTCCCGATGTTACGAGCAAGAGAGCCTTTCTTTCAGCGCTCACGGCCTCAGCGACAACCGTGTTCCCGTTCCTTTGCGAGGTACGTGCCGCTGTGACAGTTGTTAGGCGTCGACGTTACCGGGGAGCGCATCTACTTAGCTCGGAAAGCTTTCCTGCCCAAAGCAAGACCATTTGGGCAATCTGGGTTCCTGTCTAAACCCCAACACGCTCCACACCACGTCACCGTCGTATTGCTCGGCGCGCTTCTTTGGTTACTTGTGTCCGCAATCCAATTGGAGTCGGGCAACTGGGCCCTTGATGGTGCACGATTTGGGTTGTTTCAATACAAAGGTGACACGCAACCTTACCGATAGCACCGAGGCAACGGCAACATACTGAGGGCTATATCTACCCCTCAGCTTGCTGCGGCGCACCCAGTGCCACATGACCCACATTGCGTCCGTCTGATGTGCCGCATTCCTACCTTCGCTATCTGTTGCCTCTGCCCCCTTCCGCTCTGTCGCCTCCACCTCTCTCTCCTCACGTAAACCCCCCTCCGCCATCTCCCTTCGCATCAGGTCCTTGAGCAGCACTTCCAAGCAGCCCAGAAGCTAAGATCCGAACCGCTACCACCGGCTGCCGGAGGCGGCGGCGCTGCCGCCGCCGCAGGTGGGAACCCTACAGCCTCTCCCGAGCAGCAGCGTCGAGATCAGATCGCGGCGCACGTCGGCGCGCTGTCCGCGGCTCTGGGCGCGCTGAGCACCTGGGTTGAATGGGTGCCGATGCGCCGGCTGACGGCTAGCTCGGTGCTGAGCGCCTGCTCGTTCTTCATCCGTGAGGGCACTCCGTCGCTGCGCATGCAGGCCCTGGACGTGCTGCGCCAGGTGGGGGCCCGCTTGGGTGCTTTCGGGGAAAGGGGTGAGGTGACGACGGTGTGTGTTTGCGTGTATTTCTGTCATGTCTTCTGACTCGTCTCAGTACTCGTCTTACCACCGCAGAGCAGAGGCGAGTGTAGGCTCGACCGGGTTTTGGATACCTTGAGAGAGGAGGGTTCGAGTCGTTGTTGGTAGTGAATGGGTCGTGAAAAGTACCGAAGTCCGGGACGGGCTCGGGTGGCTTCGAGTATCCACCTACCTTAACCTGTGGCTTCACTGCCCGGAGAGCTATTCATTGACCCAGGAGGATGGGGCTTGCTAAATCTCCCTTTCCCTAGCCACTACGTCCTCGTCCATCCCCATGGTGCGGCTGCTCTTAATTCTCTCACCCTTCCCTTCCCCCATCCTGCCCTCCCTTCTCCCCGCACTCCCCCATCTCCTTGGCATCAGCTTCACTCGTTCGTGGTTTGTCGTCCCCCCTCAAATCTCCCCCCCTCCCCCCTCAAATCCCCCTCCTCTCGACCACCCACGTCCGCACGAGTGCGTGCTCACCGCCTCTGCCGCAGTAAATACTTCCCTTCCCCCCACATTTCCCCCATTTTTCCTTGGGGACATTGAGGCGGTTCAATAATGGTAGACGACATGACGTTTTCATGTACGGCCGCCACCCATGTCCTCTCCCTCAGGTTACTTGGCGCAAGCGGGCCAATGAGACCCCCGCCGACTACATCACCCTCATGGACGGAGTGGGAGGTGCCCTTCTGGGGGCCACCGCCGCCCTGGGGCTGCTGCTGAGTCCCCAGGACCCTTTGCCTCCTGGTGAGGGGGTGGGGGCGGGACTGGTGCTGGTGCTGGAGGCTGGGGGAAGAGGAGGAAGGGAGAGGGATGGGAGACGGGGGGATTGGTGGCTTGCCCTGTATGTTGCGTGTGTTGTTGCGGGAACCTTAGGTGTTCGTTTTTGTGTGTTATATGTTGCGGTAAGTAGAAGATATTTAAAGTAGGGATATATAAAGTGTGGATGTCTTTAATAATCGTGCGCCTTGTGCTGGGGTATTGAGCCTTACTGGAGATGGAGAGCCTATGAAGTGGAACCCTTCGCCCGCCGGAGGACTTACCTCCCTGGAGTCTGCAGTCTAACCTTTTCTGAACTCCGTCTCGTCCTCCTCTTCACTCGCCACCTACAACCTACAGAAAAGCATTCCACACTTCCTCTTCCCAACCCTTTTCCTCGCTAGCCCCCTAACTCACTCTCCGCTATCCCTGACCCCCTGACTCCCTGATCCATAAATTCCTCATATCCCCGTCTGACTCAGCCATGATTCGCGAGCTGGGCTACGGCGGCTCCCAGGCGGAGTTCGGTGCCCGCGTGTTGGAGGTGGTGGAGAGCCTGGGGGAGGGCCACTTCCGTACGCTCTCTGAGGCTGAGGGCCGCCGGGCCGCCTTCCTGACGCAGCTGCTCACCTTCACTCGCCACCCCTACCTGCGCCTGTCGGGTGGTACGCTGACGCTTTGGCAGCAGCTCCTGAGGGAGGCCTCCCCACAACACGCGCTTGCGGGTGGCGGTAGCGGGGGGGCTGCTGGCGGCGGCGGTGGATCTGGGGGGCCTGGGGCGGTACATGCTGGTGGTGGTGGTGGTGGTCAGGTGGGCGGCTTACCACGGGGCTTGTTTGTGGTCCGGGGTGTGTGTGTGTGCGTAATGGGGGGAGTAGGAGGATGGGGGGGAAGGGGTGAGACGTGTGTTAGGGCGGTGAGTGTTTCGGCTTGCGCTGCTTATTCTGTATTGACTGTTTCGTCGGGGTCACTACACCTCGTCTTTTTCTGCCTCTTCCCTCCCTTCCCTGTCCCCCTCGTTCGTGGTTCGTCTTTCCCCCCCTCCCGCCTTATCCAACCCAACCCAACCCAACCCAACCCAACATCGCACCGCATTGCACAGAATTCACCGACGAGCGGTAGTGGGAGTGGGAGCAAGTCTGGCTCGTCTTATACTCTGCCGGTGGATGTGGTTTCGGAGCTGATGCGAATGCTGTGTGGAGCCATGGTGCTGGTGGTGCCGACTGCCGACCCGGGGGTTAACAACGTACCTGACTGGTGGGTATGGGGGGGTTTTGTGTGTGTGTGTGTTATGGGCGGGTGCGATTGTAGATGAGGTGTGGGTGGGGATGGTAGTGGATGAGTGGAACTGGGGTATATTTATGGGTAGTAGGAGTAGCAGTAGTAGGAGAAGAAAACTGGTACGGAAGTGCTTTAGGTGTTCAGGTCTTTTTTGATTTCCTTGCTTCTGCACATGACTAGCGGTGCTGTCGCAGCCTCTTCTGACTTGGGAAGGGAACACTACCGTCCAAAATGGCGCTGTCGGCCAAACCAGCCCAACGATGCAACGATTTCCTCCCAACCCAAGCATATTTTGTCACCATTTGTGGCTTCTAGTCTACCCTACCAGCTGTGCAGCTGTGCAAATCCTGATGGAGCACTAGAAACGTGTCCTTGTCATGCCTGTTAACCGTCAACTGCCAACCGCGGAACTGCCAACCATCTGCAGGTGTGACAGCCACGCTGAGTACAAGGAGGTGGTGGTATCGTTCCGGTCCCAGGCCAAGGCCATTCTGCGCCTAGCTGCTTCGCTGGCTCCGGAGCAGGCCTTGCAGGCGGCGGGGACGCTGCTCAGCTCGGCGTTCGCGGCATGTACGGCATCCGTGGCGACGACGGCGGCAGCGTCGTCGTCGACGGCGCAGCTGGAGGCCGCCGTACTGGTCCTGACGGCGGTGCTACCGCCGCTGTGCGACATGGCAGCTGCGCCGTTGGGGGTGTCGACGGGCGGCAGTGGCGGCGCCGGCGCGGGAGCTACGGGACCAGCGGCGGTGTCACCGGTGGCTCAGGCAGCTGCGGCGGCGCTTGTGGGGGGTATAGCGGATATGCTGCAGGCAGTGCTGCGAGTGCGGCTTTCTGACCCGCGGCACATGACCCTGGTAAGTTGGTTTGGTTTCGGTTTCGGTTTCGGTTGGTTAACTTAACGCCTCCCTTAGTTAGTTCGGTATTATTCCTCGTATGCATTCACGGCATTCATTTTTTCCCGACCCCCCCTGCATTCCCACCTTTTGCCCGTTTCCCCCCCGCGCGCGTCCTCCCTACTTCACCTGCCCCGACGTGTCGCTTGTTGACCTGTGGCTACCCGTGTGCACGTGTGAACATGTGAGCCCGCATGAGTGTATTCGCATGTGCGTGTGTGTGTGTTTTATTGTTCCTGATTCCGCAGCACGCCGAGGCGATAGAGGCGTTCGGTTGCTTCCTGGCGCTACGTCCCGACCTGGCTGTGCCCACTGTGAGCTGCTGTCTGGAGGTGATGAGGCTGCTGCCCCTGGAGGTAGGGACGGGAGAGGGTGGGGCGGGGGTGGACGATTTAAGGTGGAAGGGGAACGGACCGGGGAGTGGGTTATTGGCGGGTAAAGGCGAGCGCTATCTCCCTGATACCTGTCCTCCCTCTCGCGCATGCATGTAAAGACGCACGCACGCTTGCTTGCTTGCTTGCTTGCTTGCTTCATTCTCAGCCGTGGTCTCCTTCCCCTTTCTTTCTCTGTCTTGATCATCCGGGAGTTTGGCGGAAAAAGCTGCAGAGCCCTCCCGGAGCGGTTCCACGGTTGGCATGTGTGTGTGTGTGTGTTGATCATTAGCAGGGTTGTATCCTCTTCTTCCCTTACCCATTTCGTTTTTCTCCTTTTCTGCGCCCCGTCTTCTACACATGTATACGCATGTGTACACACGTGTACACACACAAACACACATCTTAGGTGGCTTTCTTTACCCTGGACCCAACCCCCCTTTCCTTTCCTTTTCTCCTTTTCCCCCCGCCCCGGCCCTCCCGCCCCCTAGGCCCCCGGTCAGCTCCCTCCCCCTCCCCGTCAGACGCCCGAGTGGAGGGCGCAGTTCGAGGCGCGACTGGCCATGGCGAATGTGCTGCTGGGCCTGGCTAGGGTTAGTCCAGGGGGGAGGTGGAGGCGGGAAGATATGCAGACGCGGACGGCCTAGAGGGGCTTGGAGGGGGGTGAGACACGGCGAAAAAAGAGGAGGGCCATCGTAACGAGGAGAGGAGGAGAAGAATGGGAAGGAGAAGGACGGACGGTGTGTTGGTGCTTGTGTATTCTTCTGGCCCCCTTAACTTGCCTTGTGTCCTACACCCCCAGCCCCTACATTTCCCTCTTTTTTGGTTACTAGTGCTGGTGCCTGCATGGGGCAATGTGCAAATGTATTAATATAAAAAATGTATTTGCTCACTTTCGTAGCTTAAGGAGTTACGGTACACCGTGTCGTGTACAGTATCTTCATTTTCCTGTCGTGGCTTCATTCCCCCATTCAGGCCGCCCCTGGAGCTCTTGTTCCGCACCTCTCCGCGCTGGTGACCGAGATATCTGTTCTGTGGGAGCGGGGGTTGCTGAGGGAGGGGGAGAGGGTGCTGCTGTGGGAAGGTGAGCGTGGCAGGGGCTGTGCGTGTGTGTATGTATGTGTGTACGTATAGTTGCCTGTATGCTTGCGAATGGATGGGTGAGGGAGGAGATGAGGCCCCTTCCTCCTCCACAACCCAGGACAGGACGTTACCCGTTATTTGGGTCTCGTTGTTGCGCTCGCCGCATCCCTCCCCCCCCCCGGTCCGTCTGTTCAGTGTACGGGTAGCTGCTACGAACTGCATGGCCTCGCGTCCCCTTTCCTTCCTTTGCTGCTTTGGATGTACGCCGGCTGTCAATTCCATGCTCTATGTGCAGATGACTTCCCCCACTCCTGTACTGTACCCGCATGCCTCTCCTGTTCTGTCCTGTCCTAGGGCGTCACGACCCCCCTCGCCCCAGTCTGCTGCATCAGTCTTTCCTTGGCAGCAGCTTCACTCGCTCGTGGTTCGTCTTTTCCCCCCCCACACACACCCCCTCCCCCTCGACCTCCCCTTTCTCACCCCCCCTCTCCCCCTCTAGGCCTCCTCGCCGCCGCCTCCGCCGCGTCCCCCCTGGTGCAGTCCCAGCTCATCCAGCTCATATTCGGACCCATAGCGCAGCAGTGGGGCAGTGCGGAGTGGCAGGCTGCTGTGGCCTCGCCGCAAGTAAGGGGGACAGGAGAGGGGGAGGAGGCCGCAGGGGCCCGCAAGAGGGGAATCAACTCCAGCCAGGGGGAAACAAGGAATGAACTGCTGGCAGTCTAGGAAGTCTCCGGGGGAAGCGGCGGGTTTGTGTTTGTTTGTGTGCGTGTGTGCGTGCGCGCGCGTGTGTGTGTGTGTGCTGAAGGAGGTGCATAAAGGACAGGACAGGCAGACTCAGACCTGGAGGTGGATTGGAAGGGTGTCGGCGCCGGGACGGGTGTTGGGGGGGGGAAAGGGGGAATTAGGGTTCGTAGAACCACAGGCCCTCGAATTCCTACGTGAGGGGGGACCGCGGATGCGATGGTATTGGCGGTGGATGCGGTTATCTGCGACATGGATGCGTTTAGACATGGACCGTGTGGGATTCGATGCGCGACACGGACAAGAAGGCAAAAGTTTTCTTCAGGCGCAACCAATACTGACTTTGCCTCTCTCGCGCGCGCACTCTCACTTTCCCCGCGTCCCTCGCTTTCTCTCTACGGCATGAACGACTGCAACGTCATGTGCGGTGACATCATCATCATTATCATCATCATCGTCATGAATGCATCCCTTGCACCCGTGTAATCGTACAGGCGTTCGTACAGGCCTACATGCCGCTCGTTCCTGGGGTCGCCGGTTCGGCTGCTGCGGGCTCCGCAGGGAGTGGCGGTGTCTCTCCGGGTAAGCCCTCCCTGGAGCTAGGCGCCCGGGAGCGGCGCTGGACGCTGTATCACCAGGTAGGGTCTCGTGCGTGTGTGGGTGTGGGTATGGGGGGGTGAGGGGTAAATTTATGAGTGTTCCGCGTTGTTTCCCCCCTCGGCATTGTCCGGGAGGTGGTAGGAGGTGAAGGTGGGGTTCGTTGCGTTACGAGCGCCCCGACTGGGTCCCAGGCATATGGTGGAGGGAATGATATGTCGCAAGGAGGCCAGGGGGTGAGCTGCCGCCATCTAATGGTGAGGGTGGTGGATGGGGGGAAGGTGTTGTGGAGGGGGATGTTGTGGAGGGGGATGTTGTGGAGGGGGACAGAGGGACCTTTTTTCGTTGAGGCGTGTGATTTCCAGGGCCAGGACATGGAGGGAGCCTTTCCTTGCTTTTGGTGCATTTTGACGGCCGCTTGCGTGGTACGGCCTTCATGGTGGTATATTCCTTAGAGCGAGTTGCTGCCGTACGCAGGTGACGCTCCTGGAGCGCGCGCTGCGCCGCACGGCGCCCGCACCTGTGGCCGCGGGCGGCGGCAGCGGCAGCGGCAGCGGCGGCGGCGCCGCCAGCAGTCCTCCTCCCGGTTCCTCCGTGGAGCACCCCTTCAGCCCCCACCTGGAGTGGTGTCTGCCGCCTGTTGCCAGGCTGGTAGCGTGTATCCACGCCCTAGCTGACCCGCGGGTCAGGCCCTCCCTGGGTCCCCTGTCCCTGGTGAACGATATGGACGCCCTGGAGCGGGCGAGTAGGCTGGGGGAGGATAGGGACCTGGTTAAGGCAGTGGAGCAGCCCGAGCCGAGGTGAGCCGGATGGTGGGGGTGGGAAGGGGAGGGAAGGGGGTGGGTAGGAGGGGTTTGGAGCGG